>NC_143524.1:13327607-13641774 GCF_031878675.1 Megascapheus bottae | reverse complement strand
GATCCAAACAGTACAAGAGCGAGGACTCAATATTTGTGTACCCAATGCTATGGACATGGTATTAGAAATATAAACACAACCGCATAAACATAAAAACCTATGACTCTATAGACATAATGTTTTATTAAGTAGATTAATATGTATCTATGACATATAAACCCTCAGCCTAATTTTAATTATGTACTAAAATCTAAGTGCCAGTGATTGTATGTAGAGATTCCCTTTTGGAATACTTGTTTGTTAAATATGTCATTTGAAATATGATGTAAAAATCAATGTTAATAAATTCTTTAAATAAAAAAAAACAAATACTCTTAATCCTAATACAACTTATCAGTGTTTTCTTTGTGACTATCTTTTCATGTTTGGGATGAGAAATCTTTGCACTTAAGGTGATGAAGAAATTCACCTATGCTATTTATCTTTCACATTAAGCAAATACCGTGCCTGGCTCTGACTTGTGTGTAGGTGGGAGATGGAGCCAAATCTTACATTTTTTACATTGGGAAATCTGAATGACCTATTGCTAACTTTCCCCTTCTCTCTACAAAGACATATTTGTCATGAGTGAGATGCTCAGATTTCTGCAGTCTGAATTCCGTCTTATTCCAATTCTATCTATACCTGTACTCCTTATTCTCACCCTTATTTCGGAGAATGATACAGCCCATGCTTTCAAAAAGCTTCTCAATCTGAATAATTCAAAAGAAACACATGTTTAAGCCAAAGCAGGCTTTGGGTGTAGACTTGGGAAACCGACCTGGGCCCTGCACAAAGGACTGCACTGGAGCTGCCGCTTCCCTGTGTCACCACCAGAGGGCGCGGGTAGCTGACCCTGGCAAGGGAAGGCCCTCTGCACAACACTACCTCACTCATCAAATGTCTACAAAGCACAAGCCAGACCAATGCAGAAGGTTGACTGATCCAGGACCTTCACACACACACACACACACACACACACACACACACACACACACACACACACGACAAAATGGGACTTACCTGTCTTCTTTAGGGAAGAAAGTCCCTATCCACTTCCTGGCTTATCTGTCTCATCCATAATCCTTCCTTGGGCCTTTCACTGTCTAATGTGAGTTGTTTCCTTCTACCTGTAGTAGAAATTCTCATGACAACCTCTTTTCAGAGGTGCTTGTAAATATGAAGTCACCAGTTCTGATTTTCCTCAAAGAGAAATAGCACAAGCCAAAGCTACTTCATACCTGTAATCCCAGCACTCTGGAGGCTGACATGGGAGAATCACAGTCCTGGCCAGCTTGGGCTACATAGTGACAGCACGGGGAAGGAAGGGAGGAAAGAGGGGGGGAGGGAAGGGAGCAGGGGGATAACACCGTAGTACCTGATGGTTTCAACTCTTTCAACAATAATCAATATTTGACTTCCATATTTCTTCTAATCTTTTTAAAGGGTCAAATCCCAAAGTGGATTTTGCACAGCAGTATTCTATCTGGTGCTAGATTCACTTCCGGCTTCTTTAGTGTTACAATGCTACTAAGCCTAAACAATCAGCATTCAATGAATGAATTCATCTTTATCTGCTTAGTGATAAGCAGGCAGAACAAAGACAACACACAGCAATATGAAATGTGCTCAGCATGTGAGGCTCCAGAGCAGGAGGGCTGTTTGTTTTGATGCAGACCAAGTTCAGACGCTAACGTGGGGACAGGAAACCACTAACTGATGAGGTTTGGGGAGACTGACTGCTTGTCTTAGTTCTTTATTAGTGGTGTAATTTTGAGGACATAAAAAGATAAGTACAGCCTTTTAATCACTCAGTCATTTATGGTACTACAAATTGCATGTGTACGATTAGGGCTAGGTATTACATACAAGAGAGCAAAATTGGAGAAGGAAAGAAGAAGGAAGGAAGGAAGGAGTTAACTCCTTACCCAAGGTCATACAGCAGAAAGCATATGAATTTGAGACCCTGCTCTATATTTGCTCCTTAGCAGGTGTACACCTTGCAGAGCAAAAAGAAGTAGAAGAAGAGAAATTATAGTACTTCAAAAGAAAATAAAGGGAGATGGCATTGATTCATTCTACTTCCGATTCAAAAATAAGCTTAGGTGTAGGGACTGAGCTAGACCTTAGAGTCCCTGGCAATCAGAAACTCTGGTCTCTTTCATTCAAATAATCTTTCAGTGTTAGGTGCCAAGCTCTGGGCTGGACCTTGAATAAAACAAGTGTAAATAAGCCATGGTCCCTGTGCTGAGGGAGAATGGAAGGAATTATCTAATACCAAGTTTATAATCTCATGGGACAGATGAACAATGAAGCACATGGGGTGCAGAGGTTTACAAAATGAGATGGGCCCAGATGGTGACACACACACTGAGCAATGACACAGGATTACTAGAAGTTAGGAAGGGATTGGGGTAGGCCATGTGACCTGTGCTAAGGGAACAGCTGTACACAGCCCAGGAAGGGACAGAAAGCCTAGGATTGCCACTGACGCTTGATTTAGAGGGGTGTCAATTAATGCCACTAACTTGCTGACTATAAATCCCTTCATTGCTCATTCCCAAGTCCTGAAAGAATTGTAAATATGGAATCAACATTGGGTCAGTTGAAAGAGATTGTCTTCTACTCAGTAAGGCCAGCACTGCTGCCAAAATCCTTGACACCTTGCTGCTAAAATGAACATTCAATCAGTCAATCAGCAAGCCCTGTGCTAAACTCCAGAAGAATGGAGAAAAGAGGTAGGGTAATAGTACCCACCCTTGTTTCTTCAATTCATGTGGAATTCAGCCCAGAGCTTTTGCACAAAAGTGCCATTAAGTCACTAATCACAGGTGGAAAGCAAACTCACCTGATTTTTTAATTACCCATCCCCACCTCCACATTTCATACCAGCTTGCAAATCTTCTGATGCACTAGTAAATAAGGACATGCCTGTCTTCCTTAAACCCTGCCACTTGTAAAATGCTGAGGATCTTAGCGCACATAGAGGGTTACAGCAAATGCAAACTTAGTTTGTGTGTATGGCAGCCCTGTGATTTAAACTCAGGGCCTAGGTACTGTCCCTGAGCTTTTTCGTTTAAGGTTAGCAGCTTGCTACTTGGAACTATATCTCCATTTCTGGCTTTTGGGTAGTTCATTGGAGACCAGGGTCTCATGGACTTTCCTGTCCGGATGGCTTTGAACCATGGTCCTCAGATTTCAGCCTCCTGAGTAACTAGAATTACAGGTGTAAGCTACCTGTGCCCAGCAAATGCAAGCCTGTATGTATATGTATCTGTGTGTGTATGTTGATACTAGGGCTTGAACTCAGGGCTTTGCACTCAGGGCCCTACACTCTTGGATAGCTTTTTCACTCAAGACTGGAGCCATTTTGGGGTGTTTGCTGGTTAATTGCAGATACAAGTCCCATGAACTTTCTCCTGCCCGGGCTGACTTGAAACCATGACCCTGAGATTTCAGTCTCCTGACTAGTTAGGATAACAGGTGTAAGCCACCAGCATCTAAATGAAAAAAAAAAAACAGAGGCTTTGGAATCAGAAGAATCTGTGTGGGATCCTCCTATTCGTTTTATGATATGAGGAGTGAAATCATTAGTTGGCAATCTCACTGGGGTTTGTGAATGAAACTACTTTCGTTCACAAGGCAGGTTAAGAAACCATCCTGTTCTCTGGCATATAAAATGGGCTTAGTGAAGCGCAGGCTGAGTGGGTGGCTGCCGACAACCATGGGGGAGGGGAAGATACAGAACGCAGACTGTCAGTTCTCTAAGTCATTGGCTGCAGTCACAGCAACCCTGCCCAGCTGACTCCAGGCTCCGAGCAGGATGCGTGTAAGGGATCCGCCGTCCCCAGCCTCTGCCCACGCCGAGAGCGCCCGAGAGCGCCCGCCTGCGTCACTCGGCCCCAGCAAAACCCGGCCTGGGGACACATGGTGGGAACGTGAGTGGGCGGAGCCGGAGCCGGAGCCATTGGGCCAATCACCGGGCTGGAGACCCTCAGCCAATGAGAGAGGGTCTACGGCACCCTGGAGGCGGGGCTATGTGGAGGAGTGGCGGCGTCATAGGTCACTGGGCGGGTTGTGGGCGGGGCTCGAGGCGCCGACAAGAGCGGAGCGGCGGCGGCCCGGCGCAGTCTGGACGGCGATGGCGGCTGCGGTGGTGACAGCGGCGGTCCCGGCGCCACCGAGCGCAGCGGATGGCGCGTCGTCGGTGCACTGGTTCCGTAAAGGCTTGAGGCTCCACGACAACCCGGCGCTGCTGGCAGCCGTGCGCGGGGCTCGCTGCGTGCGCTGCGTTTATATCCTCGACCCGTGGTTCGCGGCCTCCTCGTCGGTGGGGATCAACCGGTGGAGGTGAGGAGACCCGTGAGGTCGGTGGCCGGGGAGGGGCGGCGGGAAGTGGGGAGGGTGCGGAGGAGGGGCAGCCCCGCGCCTCGTACACCAGACTCGGGGGGGCGGGGCAGAGACCAGGAAATGGTTAGTCACGGCCCTGGCGCCCGCCCGCGGTGGACCAGGCCTCCCTCGCCCCGCGTTTTCTGTCCCCTCCACTCGCCGGGGCCGGAGATCTCGGTGTTCCGACAGCGCGATCCGGTGTGCGGACCTCCCAAGCCTGGCAGATGTGAAGTCGACGAGCGCTAGGACTTGCAGCCCGCCAGGGGCGGGACAGAATGGGGAATCCCCTGATCTTGGGCTCTTGACGGACGTGCTTGGGGAGGGCCAGGTGTGAGGGGAGGGGATGGCTCCCAATCGGAAATTCATTGCTGGGCCCCTGAAGGTCACCCCTGATCTGTTTAGATCCACCTTTTCCCTCGCCGTGGCTTCCCTCCCCTCCCACCCATGCTTCTGGGGGTGTCTGGCTTAGCATTAGGTAATTCCCTCCCCCCCACACTCCTCTCCCCTCCCCTCCTAGAGCATCTTTGGGTTGCAGTACTTGAACAATCCATAACCCATTGTAGACAATCTCTTCAGCAGCTTGGACTTTACCTGAAAACTTTTATTATTTTAAATAATTGTACCAGGGGGTTCAGTTCAACAAGTCAATTTATGAATACAATGCATTTTATCGATGTCACCCCCTTCCAATATTACTCCCCATAGGAAAATTTTAAAGGAAGCCAAAATGTCCCATGCCCCTCCCCCTTTTCTCTTTATTCTCATGCGATAATTTTTTTTAATTGTTATTATAAAGGTGATGTACATTTTGTAAGTCTGGCTAATACTCTACCCTTCAGCCATATTGCCACTTCCAGCTTTTTCTCTGAGTGGTACCGAGGAATTGAACCCAGGGCTTCATGCATGCTGGGCAGGCACTCTACCATTAGGCCACACTCCTGGCCCCTCGTTAGATGATTTTTAAAGGATGATGAGGCCATTGTAGCTTAGGTTTTCATAAACTGTGTGGTCAGGGTAAGGAGCAGGAATGCCATGATAGCAGAGGCTCCTCTCTTCCTGACTCCCAGGAAGTAATTCATGGAAAGATGGAATAGATTGGCTGTTGGTGTGTTCTCTCTGTAACCAATATTCAGAAGCACAGAGTCTGGATACATCATGTACCCATCACTCTCAAAGGCTCAGCAGTAGTGCCTGGTTTGTTTGCATTGTTCTGAGGGCTGTTTGCTCTCAGTCTTGTTGCACAGATGGGCAGGCTGATTCCCAGGATACAGTGCCTCTCAACATGCCATTCGTTTCCACAGTGTGTACCCTGCCAGGAAAGTGAGCGCTCCTAGCAGCAGGTCTATTAAATGCCCCCTCCTGCCACCTTTCTGTAGAGGGAACAACTAAAGATAGCCCTAGACAGAGGCTACCCACACAGTTTTCAGGCTGCTCTGTGGCTGCCTTGCTCCAGTTTCTATAGATTGGAGGTTGGGGTTGACAGTCTCAAATGACCATCTCAGTGTGGACATTAAACCAGGTCTCAGACTTTGTCCCTCTCTTGGTGGCAGGGTGCCAGTGTAAACAGAGCCAATAGAATGTGGCTATCAGCTGTCTGCTTTGTCATGAAGGTGCTGCTTTTATTGGGCTTGGGGGAGCATTGCATAGGGATTGCCTGTTCCTTTGTGATAGAGGAGAGTCCAAATCAACAACAAAAATGCTTGCTCATTAGACTCCAATTTACTAGGATCAAGGTGTTTCTGGACTTTTATGGGTCACCTTTCTGCAGTTGTGCTTTGGAGAGCAAAGAAGAAACAAGGAATGGTGACAGTTCAGGTGCCTGGATTAAATCCCTGAAGTCCAAGGCTGTGTTGGAATGCAAATAGTGGAGGGGTGATTATTTAGTGAGAGCCTAGTATGTGCCAAGCACTGCTGTAGGTGCCGCAGTGATAAAGCACTTGCATGTCAGTATTCCAGATCCAGAACCTGCATTTTACTGAAGAGAGAACATGTAAACAACCATAATGCAGCAGGAGAAAGTAAAATGGGTGCCTCCACCTCCCTGCCCAGGGAATCACCTAAGGATCTTGAGAAGACACACAGGCCCCTCCCGCATTTCTGATTGAGTGGTTCTGTTCTGGGCTCCTTGCTGCTGAGCTTCGGAAGCACTGGTCTAGGGAGCTACTGAGCTAAGCCAAGCCTAGCAACCTGGAAGTATGTGGCCACAGCATCCTGGCAGGAAGTCTTGTTGGCTTTGGCATTCAGGAGAAAGAGGTGAAATAACACAAAATAGGTGGAATATGGGGATTGCTCCTAGGCCTGGCCACAGACTCATCCCGCCTGCCTCTGTTCTTCTGCCCCCAGGTGTATTAAGAGCAGAATTGCCTGCTGCTTTGTGCACAGGGCTGGCTGTGGGTGGAGAGTAAGGGCTCCAGCCAGCTGCACCCTGTGTAACTACAATATATGTAATATTCTGTGACTATTCTGGATCCTGGGAGTGGTCTGGAGAATTTTTACTTGTGCCACCAGCTAATGGCTGAAACAGCTTCTCTAGGGAGGTGGGGATCCATCTTCCAGAAGTGAGGGGAATCAAAATCTGTCATCTCTGTAACCCTCCCAAGCATCCTACACTAACTGTGGCACAGTGAGGTTGTTCTTGTGTTTTTTGTTTCTTTCTTTTTTTTTTTTTGCAGATGGAATCATCAATAAAATAATATGGTTGGCATTGTCTAAAAGCCTCTTTTGGCATTTATTGGCATAAAGGCTAGCATTCTCCTTCCTTGGTAATAGAGGAACATTCATGGACTAATTATAGCTCTGAACCCCAAGAATGGTTTTCAGCTATCAGCTGGCTAAGCACTCTGCCTTTTCCCCCATGCGCTCCTGGCCCATTCTTGCCACATCTGGAAGGAGGTCAGGCAGCAAGAACTGAAACAAAGGAAAGATGCAAGCAACCTCTAGATTTTAAAGTGGATACTCAAAAAGAGGCCTTTGCAGCTTTTTTTTTTTCTGGTCATGGGACTTGAACTCTGGGCCCAGGCGTTGTCCCTGAGCTCTTCAGCTCAAGGCTACCGCCCTATCCCTTGAGCCACAGCATCACTTCTGGTTTTCTAGTGGTTAATTGGAGATAAGAGTCTCATGGACTTTAGTTCCAGGGCTGGCTTTGAACCATGATCCTCAGATCTCAGCCTCATGAGTAGCTAGGATTACAGGCATGAGCCACTGTGTCTGGTCCCTTGTAGCTTTTAGTTTCCTTTCTCTCCCTATATCAAGCTAGACAAATGCTTGCAACCATTCTCCAACAATCTTTGTTGGTTCCTAGCTCTATATTGCACCTCTTGCAGGAATTTCCAGGACAGAGGGCATTAGTAAAACAAAATATGTTCTCTCTTAGCTCATTTCTCTCAGAAGTGGTAAATGAGGTAAACTGGGAAATCCTGAGTGTGCCTCTCCCCAAATGCTGGGAGCTAAACACTGCTGGAAAGGGGCAAGGCTTCCTTGGAACTTGGTCGACTAGAAGGACTCCAGTCTCTTGATGGGGAAATTTGCATTTCTCCCAGCTATTCACTGTGATACCCAAGCAGGGCACTATAGTATTCTACAGCCAGGGATAGCTCCATTTGCTCAAGAGGGAAGAAAACCTTTATGTTTTTCTTTGAAATTAGAAAAATGTGTTTTAGCCAGGCGCAGTGACTCATGCCTTTAATCCTAGCTACTCAGGAGGCTGAGATTTGAGGATCACGGTTCAAAGCCAGCCTGGACACTAACGGCCGTGAGACTATTATGTCCAATTAACCACTAGAAAACTGGAAGTGGTTCTGTAGCTCCAGGGGTATGGCGGTAGCCTTGAGCTTTTCTGAAAAGCTCAAGGACAATGCCCAGGCCTGGAGTCCAAACCCCATGACCAACAAAAAAAGAAAGCAAGGAAGGAAGGAAAAGAAAAATGTGTTTTCATCTGAATGAAACTTAGAAAGTGATCCCATGCAACACATTGTGAATGACTTTTTCATGGAACTTAAGCTCTCTTAATTACTTAGAAGTTAACTTCTATTAATATCCTATGTTGCCACTCTATGCCAGCTAATGGTATCACCACTATGGTCAGGTAACCTTGGCTTGAAGCAGAAGAACTTGGTCAAGGATGATCAGGACCCAAAAGAAGAATTCACTGTCATTCTTCCTCTTCTCATTAATAACAAATAAAACATTTCACAACAGAGAATCTGCTGCCCCTCAAATAGGTATTCCCTAGGCATAAGAATGCAACCAGAAGATCTGCTTTTTTATTATTATTATTTTATTTTAAAGGGCTAGCCTTATGGAGTTCCTGAATTACAGAACCCTTTCTGTGTTTTTGGAAATCTGCCTCTGGCTCTGTGGGCCTTACATAATGCAATCCCATTGCACTTGTTGTCCCATCCAAAGGGTGAGCTTTAACTGTTCACATAGGACCACGCGGCCTGAATTTTGGCCTTGTGAGCTCAGCTTAGAGCTGCTAAGGGTGAGGTGCCAGGCCTCTCCACTCCCCACCAATACCCAGGCTGTTTTCTTTTGGAGTGTCTTGCACGCGAGTGCAGAAGACCTGGCTATGTGTGGTAGAGGCTTAAGGGAGGATAGAGGAAGGCCTAGGGGGTTTCTTTCTCTTTGAGGGTTGAATGCCTGTGCCTGCCCCAGTAGCAGGTCTGTTCAGTTCAGGTGCTGTGCAGCAGTGTTACTGGTAGGCTTGAAATGTGATGCTGGAGTGATGCCTCTCATTCTCAGGCTGTCTGGAGACTGACACTGTCCGTGAGGCCTTCTCAGATCTCTGTCCTATGGCTAGCAGGGTATGCTGAGCACTGTTGCCTGGAGCAACCCTGCAGCATTTGACTCTGGAGGGAAGTTAGACGAGCCCAAAGAAAAGGCAGAAACCAAGATGGGGCTCATGGTGGGGCAGGGCAGGGGAGGCATGCATGCATGCATGCTCAACTAAAACAGATGTGAAAGAAACAAGGTATTTTCCAGAGCAGTCCAGGCAACCATGCTAAACTTCAGGTTCTTGTGATGGAGGTCTGGGATTCTGCATTCCAGCAAGCTCCTGGGTGATTCACAGCCCACAGCCCACAGCACCATGCTGAGGCTCAGATCACACTCCAAGGAGAAAAGAACTGGCAGCAGAGATGTTGATTGGCCTTTGAGTTGGGCTCACCTGGTACCACTCCCTAACTCCTGAGGCCCGGGGTGGCAACACCACTTCACTACTTACTACTCAGAAGCCGCAGATCCTCGTAGCAAAGAATCCACACACTGATATCTGCCCTAGGTTTGAATTCTGGCCAGTTAATAGATAAGTGATGCCAGTGAGTACTTAACCTCTGCATCCGTAGAATGAGAATAATAGCACCCGTTTCATAGGGCTGCTTCCAGAAAAAATGAAGTATGGGCACCATTGGCTCCTGCCTGTCATCCAGTTACTGGAGAGGCTGAGAACTGATGGTCGCAGTTTGAAGCCAGCCTGGGTAGGGAAGTCCACAAGACTCTTATCTCTAATTAGGCACCAGAACAGCCAGAAGTGGAGCTGTGGCTCAAGTGGTAGAGTATTAACCTTGAGCAACAAAGCTCAGGGTCAATGTCCAGGCCCTGAGTTCAAGCCCTAGGACGGGCACCCAAAAGCAAGCAAGCAAGAAAGAAAGAGAGCGAAAGGGAAAGAAGGAAGGAAGGAAGGAAAGAAGGAAGGAAGAAAGGAAGGAAGGAAGAGAGAAAAGAGGTAACTTTGTAAAACAAGAAGATGAGTGGATGAGTGTCTGGTTCTCTGTGAATGTGCCTTAAATGTGAATTATTGCCATTATTATCATTAGCATTGCTTGTTGCTGGATTGAGCTTCCTGCCTTAGCCATAGAGGTCTCCAGTCAAAGAGAAAGCCTCTCAGATCGTAGATAGGTAGATAAGTAGATAGACAGACAGACAGACAGACAGATAGATAGATAGATATAGATATAGATATTTGTGTGTGTGTGTGTGTGTGTCATAGGGCTTGAACTCTGGGCGTGGGTACTGTCCCTGTGCTCTTCAGCTCAAGGCTACCACCCTACCCTTTGAGTCACAACCCCACTTCCCATTTTCTAGTGTTTAATTGGGAATAAGAGTCTCACTTCTTTAGTGCCCAGGCTGGCTTTGAACTCCGATCCTAAGATCTCAGCCTCCTGAGTAGCTAGGATTACAAGCGTGAGTCACTCCACCCGGCTTTCAGATCTGTATTTTAAAATACCAACAGAAATTCTACGTTCAGTAAATGAGGCCTAAAAATAGAGTTCTATAGAAGGAAGATTGCAACGTTCTAGAACCTAGATTTCATTTCAGCCTTAGTTATGACTAGACATGGAACTCTTGTGCAGCCTTGTAGACTGTGAGAAAAGAGACAACCCCCTCCCCCCCACACACATACACACTGAAATGCACACTGGGGGACATTTCTGGGATGGAGAGCCCTCTGTCATAGTGCTGTGGCATTTTATTGTCACTTATCTTAGTTGCTGTATCAGCAGGGCCAGGTGTCAGGTGATTTCAGAAGGCTGGGATTATTAGTAAGAGTCTATCTTTGTTTCCTTTGGGGAAGATCATTGAGGCACAGGGGAGGCCAGTGTAAGTGTGGTGTGTGCAGATCATGCAGCATTCAGAGCCTGTCAGCTTTTCAAAAACAAATTCATGCAGGCAGAGCTTTTGGTTTACTCACAGCAGCTTTCAACCTGTCAGTCTCCCAATCCCGCCCTTCACAAGCTCCCTGCATTCTCTTTTGCTAACACAGTGTACTGGGCTGGGCCCAGGGCCCCCTCTCCACCCCCCCCTCCACCCTCCCCCACACCCAGCTGCTGGAATGTGGGCCTGCCACATGGTGTTCTGTTGTGTACGTCAGCCGTGGGGGCTGGCACTGTTGGCAGCCTGGGAGCACATGCTGCTTCCTGCAGTCAGGGAATGCGACATGCTGCAGAGGAGGCAGTGAACCTCATTGTGCCCAAAACAAAATGCAGTACCTCCTTACTGTTGATAGGAAGAAAGGGTGCTGGGAATGAGGAACAGAGGCAGTGGGGTGGGGAGCAGGCTCTTTGAGGGAATCATGGCAGGGACAGCTCCAATCTTGAAGGAAATGAAAATGTGGTGGGCCACCTGTGTGAGCCGTGCCCGTCAGAGCTGTAGTCTCAGCCCTAGAGCAGTGCTGGCATGCCACTAGAGTTTGTAGAAGTGGTACATGGAGATGGAAAAAAGCCTGGGTTTCCAGGTCTGACCCTCATAGGTTCTTATGCCAGCTTTGTCTCTTTTAAGTAAATTCCTTTTTTCTTTCTCAGTTTCTTCATCTATAAAAATATGGAGATAGTGGGCTGAGAGTTTGGCCTAGTGGTAGAGTGCTTGCTTAGCATGCATGAAGACCCAAGTTGGATTCCTCAGTACCACATACATAGAAAAAAGCCAGAAGTGGTGCTGAGGCTCAAGTGGTAGAGCTCTAGCCTTGAGAAAGTCCAAGGACAGTGCTCAGGCCCTGAGCTCAAGCCCAGGACTGGCAAAAAATAATATATATATATATATATATATATATATATATATACACACACATACATATGGAGATAGTTTGCCTTCTTTCAGAATATATTGATAGAATTAAATGAGGAAGGGCAGGAAGTTTGTGCTTGGCTAGCATGCACAGAGACCTGGGTTCAATTCCTTGGTACCACATTCATAGAAAAAATGCCAGAAATGGTGCTGTGGCTCAAGTGATAGAGTTCTAGCCTTGAGAAAGTCCAAGGACTGAGCTCAAACCCCAGGACTGGCCAAAAAAAAAAACAACCCAAAAAAACAATTAAGTGAGGAAATGCACTTAAAAAGCAAAGCAGAGGGCCTGGAGTATGGCCTAATGGTAGAGTGCTCGACTACATACACAAAGCCCTGGGTTGGATTCCTTGGTACCACATACACAGAAAAAGCCGGAAGTAGTACTATGGCTCAGGAGGTAGAGTGCTAGCCTTGAGAAAACCCAAGGACAGTACCTAGGTCCTGAGTTCAAACCCCAGGACTGGCAAAACAAACAAATAAACACGTAACAGAGCTGGGTACCAGTGGCTCAATCCTGCAATTTTAGCTACTCAGAAAGCTGAGATCTGAGGAAAGTCCATAACATTCTTTTTCTCCAGTTGACCACCAGAAAAGCTGAAAATAGACCTGTGGTTCAAAATGGTAGAGTCCTAGCTGTAAGCAGAAGAGCTTAGGGACAGCAACCAGGAGTTGAATTCAAGCCCCAGGACTGGCACCACCCCCCCAAAAAAAAATAGAGCATGGCAGATGCACAGTGAAATTGATGACCTTGGTTGCCTCTGAGGAGGAAAGAATAGAGGACACCTTGCTGTGTACCCTTTTATCACTGGAATTTTGAACCACATGAATAGTTACCATGTTAACATGTTTATTTAAGTTCAAAGTAAGATTTTAGCAAAGCTGTGTCTTTCCCCTGGTTACCCTTCTCCTGAGTCTGTACTCTCTCCTTCCCCGACCTGCATTGTAGGTATGTCCAGAAGCATCTTCCAAGGCCCTTGTCCCTGACTGGATACGAGCCTGGCTACTAGAGTAGTAGGGAAGAAACCACCTTGAAACACAGGGATGGTACCCTAGAACTCACCTTAGGCAGGTGGGGGGCTCATTAAACAGATGTGTAGCCCAAATCACAAAGGCAGAAAAGCCAGTTGGTTGTGGGATGAGATTGGTGGTGTTCCTTACTGCTTCTGTGCACAGTCCATAGCGGGCATGTCGCCTTTCCTCCTCTAGTTCTCACAATGATGTGGTGCCAGCCGGGTACAGTACCTGAGGCTCCAGGAAATGAGAGCTTATGTCTAATTACTTAGAAACACAGCTATGGGGGGCCGGAAGTTTGGCCTAGTAGGGTAGAGTGCTTGCCTAGCATGCATAAAGACCCAGTTCGATTCCTCGGTACCATATACATAGAAAAAAAGCAGGAAGTGGCTCAAGTGGTAGAGCTCTAGCCTTGAGAAAGTTTAAGGATAGTACTCAGGCCCTGAGCTCAAGCCCAGGACTGGCAGAAAGAGAGAGAGAGAAAGGGGGGGGGGGCTGTGGGGCTGGAAAGGTGGCCTAGTGTTAGACAAGCCTGGTGGGCATGTCATGCCTGACATGCATGAAGCCCCTGGGGTGGATTCCTTAGTACCACATAATCAGAAAAAGCCAGAAGTGGCATTGTGGCTCAAGGAGTAGAGTGCTAGCCTTGAGCAAAAGAAGCTCTGGGACAGTGCATAGGCCCTGAATTCAAGTCCCAGGATTGGCAGGAAAAAAGAAAGACGGAAACACAGCTGTGGCTACAGCTCATGTTTGCCTCTGACTTCTGTGTGCCAGGCTGTATGCTGAGTATTTTTTCAAACCTCTGCTTTTCCTTCCTTAGCAATTGTATGACTGGCATTTTAGCAATTCCATAGGCTTTGATGTTAATTCCATATTACAGATGAGAAAAACAGGCCTAAAGAGGTTAAGTCTCTGCCTAAAATCACATAGCGAGAAGAATTTCTACCCAGATTGTGCTGGCCCAGAACCCAGGCCTCCTCACCATACCATTTATTCACTGTGGACAGCAAGTCCATTTCTCCCTGCTTGGCTAGGAAGCAGTGCCTCTTTATTCTCTATGACTGATGAGACCTGTGTGGACTCTGCAGGTTCCTCCTGCAGTCTCTGGAAGATCTGGACACAAGCTTAAGGAAACTGAACTCCCGCCTGTTTGTCGTCCGGGGACAGCCAGCTGATGTGTTCCCAAGGCTGTTCAAGGTGAGTTTGCAGGGCATAGTGGAGGCAACGAGACCCACACTCTGAGGTTATACTCAGGCTGAGGGAGATTTTATGGTGACCGAGGAAATGGAAATGTTACCACTGGTCTGGCTACTGCGGCTGCTGAAGAAGTGGGAAGCAAAAGCAAGCCAGTCAGCTTGCCACCAGAAAGGGAAGAAATGTTGTGAAGCCAGTGTCTTGTTGGAAAGTTGCAGACAGGCAATGTGGTAAAGTTATTCCATGCTGACTGCCTCAGGCCTCCTTAGATTGGCTTAAGCTAGTAAAGTTTATGAGGGCTCCTTCTAGCCAGGACTTTGAGGGTGGGGTTTCCTGTTTAGTAAGGGGTGTTTCCCACTTCACTTTACTATGCTTATTTGGGGGGGGAAAAAAAGCCAGCCTGTGTAAAGGAATGACTAATAAAATCTTCATTTGACTCCAGGTAGGCTTCTATTTGTGTTATTTGGGGGCCAGCTTTTTTAAAGAGGATGTTGTAAACTGGCACTGGTGGCTCCTGCCTGTAATCTTAACTACTCAGGAGGCTGAAATCTAAGGATCAGGGCTCAAAACCAGCCCAGGCAGGAAAGGCTGTAAGACTCCTTTCTCCAGTTAGCCAGAAGTGGAGCTGTGGCTCAAAGCAGTAGAGCATTAGCCTTGAGTGAAAGCACTCAGGGACATTGCGCAGGCCCTGAATACAAGCCCTATGACTGACAAAAATGAAAGCAGCCAGGCACCATGGCTCACGCCTATAATCCTAGGTACTCAGGAGGCTGAGATCTGCGGATCACAGTTCAAAGCCAGCCCAGGCACTATAGGCCATCAGACTCTTATCTCCAGTTAACCACTAGAAAAAAACGGAAGTGGCACTGTGGCTCAAGGGATAGAACAGTAGCCTTGGGCTGAAGAGCTCAGGGACAGTGCCCAGGCCCAGAGTTAAGCCCCACGAATAAAAATTTTAAAAAGAAAGAAAAAGAAAAGCATATTGAAAATTCCAAGCAGACCCATAGAAGATCTAATTCAACTTGTTAAAATCTTTTTCTTCTTGCTAGTTACAAATGGTAGGCTTTCTGTGGGTTGTCTTACAGCCTTTCACGGGGCCAACTTTCTCTTAGTGTTGCTAGGAGACGGGGAAATTCCTTCCAGAAGTAACTGAAGACTTAGAAGAAAAGACTTCCCTTCTCCAACTGCAGTTGCTCTGTGTTCTCTGACCTCTGGACTAAGGAACGCTCCTTCCCCAGCCCTGAGTGCCGGGGCCTATTAGCTCTGTTTGCTGCTGGCCTCAGGAGTGTTGCTGTGGAAACCACTAAGACACTTCACATAGCACAGGGCCGCCAGAAAAACTAGGCCACAAGTTTGCAGGTTGTGAGAAGCCCTGGGAGAGGTTTGCAGAGCTGGGAGGAGGTGGCCATCCTATCTCTGCTATGAGTCACTGCTGTTTCTGGGCCTGGGGCTCCCTCAGGAGGGTTGTATTTATAGCTGCCCTTTGCATTCTCCCACCTCAGGGTACAGTGGATATCCAGGGCCTCCCTCCTGACTCCACTTATGGCCTCACCTCACTGGCTGCCCTCCTCATCGCTCTCTAGTTCTGGCTGTTGTTCCTAATTTGTTCTGTCGTCATTATGTTCACTCTCGGGAAGGGACTGCACGCCCAGCATCCCCCTTCCTCCCCAAACACGAATGTAACAAATTCCCTCCCCACAGGAATGGGGGGTGACCCGCTTGACCTTTGAATATGACTCGGAACCCTTTGGGAAAGAACGGGATGCAGCCATTATGAAGATGGCCAAGGAGGCTGGTGTGGAGGTGGTGACTGAAAACTCCCATACCCTCTATGACCTGGACAGGTAAGAGGCAGGATCTAGGCTTAGGTTGCCCATTGTAGAATTGTTGACTTGGGGCTCCGGTTGACCAGATAAGGCTGCCTGGCTCATGAAGTGTGGCATTCTCTAGAAGCTGGAGGTAAGTGGTCCAGAGTTAGGCTTTGAAGAACAAGTCACAAAGAGCTTACCTGCTTATGAGTGACAGAGAAGCTTGTTAGGATTCTCTCAAGATCTTCGTAGACCCGCTGTTGCCCGTAGCACCTCCTGCTCCCTCTGCCATTCTATGACCTGGGTGCCCTAGGAATGAAGACTCAGAAAACAGTTGACTTCCTGTCAACCTGTAACTCCTCTGGCCTGTTTTCTCCGACTTCTGAATTGAGGGTGGCTCCTCCTGTCCCTGCTCTGAGAGCTGCCCTCTGTCTGACCTCAGTGGACCCCATCTGTTATAGGCCCCATTTCCCAACTGGAGCTTCCCTGGATATCTGGGTTTCCAGGCCATACGTTCTGATGCTGATCAGGGCTCCCCTGCCAGCTAGCTGTTCACCCAGAGAAGCCTGCTTCCCTGATGGTTGGGCCTCTGTGCTTTCAGAACACAGGAGGAACCTTTTCTTCCCCTTTCCCACTGGATCTGTCATCTTTCTTCTGCTATTGCTGCTGCTCCTAACCCAGCAGCCATTACTGCTCCCTGCCCTGCCCTGCTCTCCCAACCCAGGGCTGGCTGCCAGGAGAACGGATCACACAGCTGTGCACGTGAGCCTGGGCCTTAGAAGGAGAGGCTTGGTGTGGAGCTTTTCCTCCTGCCACGTGCTGGAGGAGGGGAGGGACTGCAAAGGCAGCTGCCAGCCTCTGTCTCTGCTAATAGACTGGGGGAGAGAACTTCCCAGTTAGCTGGGCCTTGCGTAAGCCATTTTTTGGCCAATAAGAGCCCCCGGAGTCTGGCTGCAGCTATTCCAGTTTATCATTCTATGAATAGCTACTTTATCTTCTTTATCTACCCTCCCCCACCTTTTTTGTTGTTGTTGGTCAGTCCAGGGGCTTGAACTCAGGACCTGGGTGCTGTCCCTCAGCTTTTTTGCTCAAGGCTAACACTCCACTTCTGGTTTTCTGGTGGTTAATTGGAGATAAGAGTCTCACCAACTTTTCCTGCCCCGGCTCACTTTGAACTGAGATCCTCATATCGCAGTCTCCTGTCTGGGATCATGGGTGTGAGCCACCAGCACTTGGCTCTTCTTCACCTTTAAACTTCCATTCTTGCCTGAGTGCAGTGACATTCTCCTGCTCATGAAAAGTACTTTGCATACTGCAAAAACCTTCTGAGGCTTAGTTGTTGACTATTTACCCTAGCCCCATTCTCTGAGTTAGGACCATCCACTGGGTACTACCTCTCTATTCTAAGTAGGGCTAACAGGAACATGATCTTCTAAGAACGGAACATTGTCAGCGTTTAAAGAACTTCCTCCAACATCCCACGTAGGGTCAGATAGGCCAGGTACCTAAAAGTCCAGTGGGGCGTCTCTGTGACAAGAAAGGTACAGTCAGCTTCTGCCTTAAGGTGCATGAGGACATCAGGGAAGTTGGTGTCCTGGCTTTGGCCCTGCCTTGCTCCATTCCACTGCTCCAGCTCTCCAGGCTTTGTTTTCCCTCCCTTGTCCCCTCCTTTCCCTTGGGGGTGGGACCTGTGAAGGCAGAAGAGGAAACCATCAAAGCTTGGAAGTCTGGGCTCTGTGAACCCTAGGACTCACAGGAGAGGGCTTTACAAGTGACCCCAGTATGCTTTGGACTCCCCAGGATCATTGAGCTGAACGGGCAGAAGCCTCCCCTCACCTACAAGCGCTTTCAGGCCATCATCAGCCGCATGGAGCTACCCAAGAAGCCGGTGGGCTCGGTGACCAGCCAGCAGATGGAGAGCTGCAGGGCTGAGATCCAGGAGAACCATGATGACACTTACGGCGTGCCCTCCCTGGAGGAGCTGGGTGTGTGCTCCCCCCCTCCCCTCCCCCCTTTCCTCAAGCTCTCAGCTTCCAGTACAGAACATCCAACTTCTTTGTCAAAGTGATACCTTTTATTATAGAAAGTTCAGGAAATCCAGAGCAGCAGAGGTGAACTAATATCACTAATATCCATCTCCCAAGACAATCACAATTAATTTTGCCGTATGTTCTTTCAGTCTTGCAGTTCATATGTCTATAATCTGTCTCTAAGTCACACCTTTAGACAGTAGAGGGACTGTCTGGTACTGGGGTATCTAGGGGCTTCTCAATACCAGGATGGCTCCACCCTTCCTCTGCTTCTCCCCACTCCTCCCATCTTTTTATCTGAACCCAGCTTTTCCCACTTGAAAACCATAGTTACTACCAGCGAATCTGAACCAGGCAGGTTCTCAGTGGCCTGCCATGAGGAGAAGTGGGATGGAGGTAAGGGAAAGAAGAAGAAACTGGCGACAGTGGAGAAAGAACCACAATGACCTAGAAGATCCTAAAAGTGGAGTGTTTTCTCAGTTCCAAGGACAAGACCTTCAGCTCTGTGACCTGCTGCTCCTCTTGCAGGGTTCCCCACTGAAGGACTTGGCCCAGCTGTCTGGCAAGGAGGAGAGACAGAAGCTCTGGCCCGTTTGGATAAACACTTGGAACGGAAGGTATGGCCCCATTTCCAAGCCACAGAACTGCAGATGCTGTACCCATGCAGCAGGTTTATGTTAGATCCATGTTCCTCGATGCCTCCTGAGAGCATCGCTAGTGAAAAGCGACGACTCCTCCCAGTGGGAAAAATAGCCCAGCCACGACCACTGAGAGTCCTTACCTTGTGCTGGTCCTTGAGCTGTGCCTAGGATCAAAGCCTGCTAGCATTTTCTCCATTAGTCTTCTTATATCTCTACAAGGCAGTATTACTGATTATGAAATTGAGGCTTAGGGAAATTAAGTAACTTGCCTGCGGTCACACAGCAGGTAGGTAGCAGTGAGACATAGTTCTATATGATTGCAGAGTTTGGACCATCTTGCCTTTGTAAGGAGAGTCAGCTCCCCTTACAAAAAGTTTCCTGGGCTGGGTGCTGGTGGCTCACATCTATAATCCTAGCTATTCAGGAGGCTGAGATCTAAGGATCGCCGTTCAAAGCCAGCCTAGGAATGAAAGTCCATGAGACTCTTATCTCCAGTTAACCACTAGAAAACTGGAAGTGGTGCTGTGGCTAAGGTGGTAGAGCAGCAGCCTTGAGCTGAAGAGCTCAGGAACAGCACCAGAGTCCAGAGTTTCAAGTCCCATGACCAACCAAAAAAAAAAAGATTCCTAGTTGATAAAGTGTTAATGATTATTATATGTCCCTGTCCCCCAGGTTTTGCTGGGTCTCCTTCAGAGCTTTGATTTCCATTTGCTTTATCCCATAGAGCAAATAACTCACCTTCCAGAGCAGTGGGAGTTGGCGAGAGAAAAAGATCCTGAGGCCCCAGAAGTAGTCTTCAGCAATCACAGGCTCTCATCACCCTGTGACTAGCAGAGCAGAGCAGCTTCTCCAGCCCCTTTTTCCTGCTCCTACATCTACCTTGGCAACTGAGCCTTTTTCTATTCCTACTCATATGGCAAGACATTTTGCCCAGCAGCCAAATGATTACACAGGAGCAAGAAGGTCAAGGCAGGCCTGCTTGGGAGGAATATTTTCCCAGCCTTGAAGGTACCTAGCCAGAACTGACAGCTGTGCTAATAGTCTCAGCCTCCTCGAGCCCAGCAAGCCTTGCTGTTCCCATTTAGATGTTTTGATTAGCTGAGGCCAAAAGCTGAGGTTCAGCATCCAAACATCCAAAGACAATGAGGGGACCAGCTTTCTCATCTGCCTGAAGATGCAGCTTCACAACATGTAAGCGTAGCATGGTCAAGACCCTGGATTCGGTCCCCAAGAACAAAAACAAAAACTGGCCGGGCGTGGTGGCTCATGCCTATAACCCTAGCTACTCAGGAGGCTGAGATCTGAGGGTCAAGGTTCAGAGCCAGCCCAGGCACAAAAAGAACCTGAGACTCTTATCTCCAACTAACCTAGAATACTGGAAGTGGAGCTTGACCCAAGGATAGGGTGGTAGGGACAACGCCCAGGCCCAGGGGTAGGACAGTAGCCTTGATCTGAAGAGCTCAGGGACAGTGCCTAGGCCAAGTTCAAGACCCATAACCCATAAAAAAAAAAAAAAAAAAAGAAAAGAAAAAAGAAACTGTACCCAGGAATTCTTGGGCCCAACCTGTGATCAAGCTAAGGACTTAAGTGGTATAACACTATTTAGCAAACACACTGTCCTGAACTTCAAAGCCAGGTACTGAAGAAAAAAAAGTTGGGTCAAGGGGACAAAGATGGGTATGACAAAGAATTAGCCTATGGAACCATTTACCAGTGGTTCACGCCTATAATCCTAGCTATTCAGAAGTAAGTGAGTGCCCTGAGAAAAGAGAGAAGCCCCAGCGATGCCACTAATGCCATAAATAGACACAGGTATTGTGTTCCTTTTAAACTTCCCAAAAGATCAAACCTAAGCCCACTGTAGTCCCTAGTACCAGTCAACCAGTTTGTAGCTAATACACAGGATGGAGGTTGTGTTAAATGGCATCAGGAGTCTGCAAAATCCAACCTGGGATTCCTGATAAATCCAGTCAACTGGATGTAGCTTCCAAGGAACTTAAATAGCATGTGAACGTTTTGTTTTTTTTTTTCTTTTTTGGGTTTTTGTTTTTGTTTTTGTTTTTTTGCCAGTCCTGGGCTTGAGCTCAGGGCCTGAGCACTGTCCTTGGACTTTCTCAAGGCTAGAGCTCTACCACTTGAGCCTCAGCACCACTTCTGGCTTTTTTCTATGTATGTGGTACCGAGGAATTGAACTCGGGTTTCGTGCATACTAGGCAAGCACTCTACCACTAGGCCAAACTCCCAGCCTTGGGTTTTTTTTTCGAAGTGGCAAAACCTAAACTGGTGCTCAGAGTACACCAGGGTGTGGAAAAAGCAGCTACCTAAAAAATGTAAAGAACTAGAAGAATAAAGATGTGTCTTTTTGGGGAATGTGGCTTAGTGGTAGAGTGCATGAAGCCTGGATTCAATTCCTCAGTACCATATAAATAGAGGAAAAAGAGGAAATTAAAGCCAGAAGTGGCTCTGTAGCTCAAGTGGTAGAATATTAGCGTTAAGCAAAAAAAAGCTCAGAGACAGTGTCCAGGCCCTGAGTTCAAACCCCAGTACTGCCTCCCCCGCAAAAGCTGTGTCTTCTCAGCATGCTTTGCAAAATTAGAAAAATTGCCGGGTGCTGGTGTAGCTCACGTCTGTAATCCTACCTACTCAGGAGGCTGAGATCTGAGGATCAAGGTTCACAGCCAGCCTAGGCATGAAAATCTACGAGGCTCTTATCTCCAGTTAACCACCAGAAACCTGGAAGTGGTACTGTGGCTCAGTAGTAAGTGCTAGCCTTGAGTTGTAGAGTTCAAGGACAGTGCCCAGTTATAGAGTTCAAGCCTCACTACCAACAAAAAAGAAAGTGAGGAGAGATATTAAGCTGAGCCCTTGTGGATCAAGCCTGTAATGCTCACTGTACAAGGGGCTGAGATCTGGGGATCAGGGTTCAAAGCCAGCCCAGAAAGGAAAGTCCCTGAGACTTATCTCCAGTCAACTAGCAAAAAGCTAGAAGTGGAGGGCATGGCTCAAGCAGTAGAGCCACTAGCATTGAATGAAAAATCTAAGGCCCTGAGTTCAAGCACCAGTACCAGTAAAAAAGGCAAATGGATATGGGACTCAATCCCATGAATACTCTGGTCCCAGTGTGGAGAGTGGACTAATGGGGGCTCAGATAAGGCAGAGCGAGAGCAGTGCAAAGCTGCCACTGTTGTCACTGTTGTTGTCCAGTGTAGATATGACCTTAATTAAACTAGATTGGTTGCGGTTGAGAATGAGAAATAAAAACATATATTAGAGCAACATTTGGTCAGTAGAAGGTGCTTTTTCTGAATAAGGGAAGCCACTGGAAGTGTGGGTTTAAAGAAAAGAGTGTTTACACAAGGCATCTTGATGGACCATCTAGACTAGATCTACAGACATGGCGACTGTCTGCCATGAGATGGTTTTGGGACCTATAAGACCAAAGGATCTAGGGAAGAGCGCACCTCCAACACTGAAGAAGTGAGCAGAGCAGTGGAGCCTGGGATAGGCATCGCCAGATACTAGTGAGGTGAAAGACACCCAGGAGAAATGAGAATAGAGAAATGAGATGGGGGAGTGAGAGCAAGATCTAGTGCTACTGAGAGCTCCACAAATACCAGGACAGTGAATACCTGTACATGAGGGTCTCTGGGGGCCTATGGTCACCAGTGAGTTCGAATGGTGGAGGTAGAAGCCAGGTGGGCTGGAAAGCAGAGGTAGGAGCGGGGAAATGGACATAAGTTGGCTGTGAAGTAGGAAACCAGGCATTGTGTAGAGTCCCACAGCATACCACAAGTGCTTGTTTTAATGGTTGGTTGGTTTAGTTTGGTTTGCAGAGGAGACATGACATCATTCTGAATGTGGAAACTGCAAGAAAGGAAGAGAGGAGGGCTCAAAGCCTAGGAGAGGCCTTGGCCCTGGGATGGCCCCAGGAGGGGAGGGGAGGAGTCAGGAGAGCTTGCAGATTCCCTGGCCTAAAGTTGAGGTGTTTTCCCACTTGATTTCCTTACCATAGGAAGGAAGGTCAGTCATGGAAAGGGTGGGTAGAAGTCTCGGGAGAGTATGGAGAAGGGAGGATGAGAAAATAGATATTAGCCATATGTGGGAGACTAGAATTGGAGTCAGAAGCTAGGCCCTGCGGCCCTGTTTCTTACAATCGCCTCCTGTCTCAGGAACCACAAGAGAGCACAGGAGCCTTTGGAATGTGGCTGCTTCCCAGGGCACAGTGGAGATGGAATGAGAGCATATGATGGGGAAGGTCAGGAAAGTAAAGCATTATGCCAATAGCTGATGATGATTTAAAAAAAAAAAAAACATGCCTGATCATACTCTATGACAAGCTGCCCCAGAAGTGAATGTCTCTTTTTTGGTCCAGAAATAGGTTGTGAGTTCCTGCCTTCTCTGGCTGTTATTGAACAATGGCAAAGACTTGCAGGGTGTCTGGGATGCCTCAACAGCCTTGGGGCTGCTGCTGATGAGAGCTAAGCTAGGGAGATTTTTTTTTCTTCTATATAATTTTAGAGATTTGTCTATGCTAACAGTTCTTTCATTTAAGTCCCAGAGATAGGAAGCTCTCTTCTTATTTAATAGGTAAGTGGCTGAGGGGCCAAAGCTCATTTCCCTGGCAGAGTCAGGAGAAGAGCCATGCACTTCTTTTTTGCCCTGGTAGCAGTTCCATGTCTGCCTTTGCTACCAGAAGGAGCCAGTGAGCTCTATACCTTTCTGTTCCTTGTCTTCAGGAAAACACTCAAGCACCCAGGATCCATGGTTTGTTCCCCCCGCCATACCCCCTTGTAACATATGCGCCTTTTGTTTTTGTCACCTTCCTTACCCATTGCAGGCCTGGGTTGCCAACTATGAGAGACCCCGGATGAATGCCAACTCTCTGCTGGCCAGCCCTACAGGTCTCAGCCCCTACCTGCGCTTCGGCTGCCTCTCCTGCCGCCTCTTCTACTACCGCCTGTGGGACCTGTATAAAAAGGTGAGGAGCATGAGAAGGACACAGCCACCCATAATTGCAGACACATACATGTACTAGATCCTGCCAATTACCCTGAAAAGAATATTGGGTTGTGGGTGGGTACTTTAGGTGCTTGGTCCAAAGATGGAAAAGAGTTGATTTTGAAGGAGGAAAACCCAGCACACAGAGTCACTGAGCTAAACAAACCCAGATTTTCTGCTGTCTTAGAAGAGGGTGAGAAACACATTCCTCACAGTACTTAAAGGAGACCATGTATGACAGTTGCTCAACAATAATAGAAGGGTTGCATGCTGGGCCAGGCCATGCAGACAAAAGACAAATGACCTGGTGTTATGGATTCCCAGGAGAGAGGACAGCAGGTCAGCCTTGGGGATTTCTTAGCTGATTTTTTTTTTCCTGTCAGTTGTAGAAACTGTACTTAGGGCCTGGGCGTTGTCCCTGAGCATTTCTTCTCAAGGCTAGTGCTTTACCACTTTGTGCCACAACTCCACTTTCAGTTTTCTAGTGGTTCATTGGAGTCTCACAGACTTACCCTGCCCAGGCTGGCTTTGAACCCCAGTCCTCACATCTCAGCCTCCTGAGTAGCTAGGATCATAGATGTGAGCCACAGGCACCCAGCAACGGGCATTGTCCTGTAGGCACACCCATACAGGGTAGTTCCTCTGGCACCACCATGTTTGGGGGTCTCCAGATTTTTTCTGCAGGAGAGACCTGGTTGGCACAGTGTTAAGAGCTGTACTGTGCCCACCTCTCAGGTGAAGCGGAACAGCACACCTCCCCTGTCCCTGTTTGGGCAACTTCTATGGCGAGAGTTCTTCTACACAGCGGCCACTAACAACCCCAGGTTTGACCGCATGGAGGGGAACCCCATCTGCATCCAGATCCCCTGGGACCGCAACCCTGAGGCCCTGGCCAAGTGGGCCGAGGGCAAAACAGGCTTCCCTTGGATTGACGCCATCATGACCCAACTGAGGCAGGAGGGCTGGATCCACCACCTGGCCAGGCACGCTGTGGCCTGTTTCCTCACCCGCGGGGATCTCTGGGTCAGCTGGGAGAGTGGGGTTCGGGTGAGTGCTCTCTGAGTGGAAGTTTTCCTGTACCCTGTGATTGAGTCCAGCAAAGGGCTGGAGGAGGGGGTGGGACCCCTGGGCATCCTCAGTAGCTGGCCTTCTGCATGGGAGTTGGGCTCCTTGGGATGCTGCAGTGACTTGGGAAGAACCATAGCAGCAGGCTCCCAAGGAGGCTGGCTGTTCCCCCTCCCCTCAGGTGTTTGATGAGCTGCTGCTGGACGCGGACTTTAGCGTGAACGCCGGCAGCTGGATGTGGCTGTCCTGCAGCGCTTTCTTCCAACAGTTCTTCCACTGCTACTGCCCTGTGGGCTTCGGCCGCCGTACGGACCCCAGTGGGGACTACATCAGGTGAGGTGCAGGCCAGACTCTCTGGCTCCTGACCCCTCTGGCCTCCTCCTAGTCTAGGCTGCCCTAGGCCTTTGGGAGAGGGTCAAGGTATGCTGAGAGGTATCTACATGTGTGTTTCAGGCGCTATCTGCCTAAATTGAAAGGCTTCCCCTCTCGATACATCTATGAGCCCTGGAATGCCCCTGAGTCGATTCAGAAGGCAGCCAAGTGCGTCATTGGTGTGGACTACCCACGACCCATTGTCAACCATGCCGAGACCAGCCGGCTCAACATCGAGCGGATGAAGCAGATCTACCAGCAGCTGTCACGATACCGGGGACTCTGTAAGGAGCCATTGCTCTTCTCCCAGCAGCATGTGAAGAATGGAGGGATAGATGATGCTTTTGGGGGTATTTGCAAAGGGAGAATGAATGTGGTCTTCCAGGCAGAGAAGTTGACATAGGACATGAGGCTGGGCTCAATTGAGTTTCCCTGAGGAGTTGTGGGATCGTGGAAGAGACACAGTCTGCCATGATTCTACACTCCCTGTTCCTTTGTTCCTCATGCCCTGCAACCCTCTGTAGTCCTGCAGGGCTGCAGTCTGACTATACCCATCTCCCCCTAGGTCTGCTGGCATCTGTCCCTTCCTGTGTGGAAGACCTCAGCCACCCTGTAGCTGAGCCAAGCTCAAGCCAGGCTGGGAGCATCAGCAGCACAGGTGAGTAGAGTAGCAACATCTGGCCCACAGCCTCCGTGGCCTTCTGTGACCTTCTGTGGCCCTTGTCACCAGTGGAGTTATTCCGGACTGAGGCCAAAATGGGTAACATGCAGAGTGAAGCTTCTTTCCCATGGGGCAAAAGATACTGAGGAAACCGAGTAAGTTCATTTTGGATAACAAGGCCTTGAGTGAAAATGGTTCCCAGAAGTTAGTGGGGAAAGGAAGGCCGGGGCAGGTCTAAGAAGCAGCTTGCTCCAGACTCACTTTCCCCAAAGAACCGTCATTGCAGAGTGTGGGGTCCCTTGCCTGTATCTCCCATGGGTGACCCTTCACCATGCCTCTCCACAGGCCCCAGACCACTTCCCAGCGGTCCAGCTTCCCCCAAACGCAAGCTGGAAGCAGCTGAGGAGCCGCCTGGTGAAGAACTCAGCAAACGGGCCAGGGTGGCAGAGGCGCCAGCCCCAGAGCAGCCAAGCAAGGACTCCTGAGCGTGAGTGGCAGCAGCTAGAGTGCTCCTCAGGAAGGAAGGTGGGAGAAAGAGGGGGCATGGTGAGGGTGACTGCTGCTTGTCACTGGGGTCTAAAGCAACAAACTAGGTTAGAATCTGGTGGGGGCTTCCTGATGCTTAGGATTTCAACTCAGAAAGTCTACCATTCTGCCAAGCATAAGGGTACATGCCTGCAATGCCAACTACTAGGGAGGCAGAGGTAAGATTACACATTTAAGGCTAGCCCAGGAAACTTAGCATGATTCTGTCTCAAAAGAAAAGCTAATAAAAAAAAAGGGCTTGGTAGCTGGGCGCTAGTGGATCATGCCTGTAATCCTACCTGCTCAGGAGGCTAAGATCTGAGGATCATGGTTTGAAGCTGGCCCAGGCAGCAAAATCTGTGAGAATCTTATCTCCAATTAACTACCAGAAAATTAGGAGTAGAGCTGTAGCCCAAAATGGTAGAACACTAGCTTTGTGTAAAAAAGCTCATGGACAGCATCCAGGCCCAAAGTTCAAGCCCCAAGACTGACCAAAAAAAAAAAAAAGTTTCAGTAGTAGAGCACATCTGAGCATCTCAGACCTTGGTAGAGCCAAAACAGAAAAATGTATCATACTGATTTTTTTGTTTGTTTGGTTTTTTTTGTTTTTTTTTTTGTTTTTTTTTGCCAGTCCTGGGCTTGAGCTCAGGGCCTGAGCACTGTCCTTGGGTTTTCTCAAGGCTAGAGCTCTACCACTTGAGCCTCAGCACCACTTCCAGCTTTTTTATATGTATGTGGTACCGAGGAATCGAACCCAGGTCTTCATGCATGCTAGGCAAGCACTTTAACCACTAGGCCAAACTCCCGGCCCTCATACTGATTTTTATACCTTCTAAAGCATAAAAGGAAATTCAGAGTTCAAAACCATTTGATTTGTTGGCCAGCCAAAGAGAAGAAACAGGTGGGTTTTGTTTGTTTGGTTTGGGTTTTGGTGCTTTCTTACTAGGGTGATCAGATCCAACAGAAAGAAGTTAGATGACAGGATGTGTATCTGTGGCTAAGGAGGATGGAGGGCGGGGCAGTCTGCATTCGCCTGCAGGCTGTTATGTAGGTGGCCACTGGAGGGCAGCACTGAGATTCTGAATGTGGGAACAGGCTCAGCCACTGAAGACGAGAGGCCCATCCTCCCATTAGCTAGCTGTACCTTTTACATCCACTCCTCCATGACACCTTTCCCACACCACAGCTGCAGCTTCGCACTTCCCCGACAGGGACTGTCTACATCTTTTCTAGAAGGCTCTTGAATGTCATTTTAAAAAAAAAGGGAGGAAAAACAAACCTATGTCTTCCTTCACTGACAGAGGAAAGGTCTTTTCATAAAGCCTCTTTCTGGGAAAATGTGGACTGCTGTCCTGTCTGAGTCATTGCGTCAAGCTGCTCCTTACATGCCGTGCCTGCATCAGTAGGTAGGAAGAGCTTTTTTCTATGAGATGGTTTCTTTCACCAGGGTTACCCTTTTGAGTACCGTGGACTGCCAGTGGACAGATTGTGCTGTCTTATCCCTGGGAGCTGTAGATAGCTACTCTCTCTTTGCTCTGTGATACCAAGTAGAAGGCCATTAATATAAATCTGGAACTTGACAGCCAGTGCTCTGATTTCAAGTCCAATCAAAAAACAGAGATGTTAGATGCACGAGTGAAGATTGCTTATAGCTAATGGCACCAAATTGTTGTCAGCAGATGTCTGAGGAACAGGAAGTAGAAAACAAAACATGATATGAGTTGGGTGCTGATGGCTCACACCTGTAATCTTAGCTACTCAGGAGGCAGAGATCTGAGGATCCTTGATCAGAGCTGTTCTGGACAGAAAATTCCAGGAGACTTTTATCTGCAATTAACTAGGAAAAAAAAACCCCACAGAAATGAAGTTTGTGGTTCAAGTAGTAGAGTACCATGTTTGAGCAAAAAAGCCAAATAAGAGCTTAAGGTTCTGCATTCAAGTCCCAGTGCTGTCATCAGAAGTAAAGTGCAGCTCTCGGCTCTCAGTGTTGTCTTGTGTGGGCTTCTGTGTGCATATTCAGTCAGTGATAGGCCCCCTGTCCCTGAGGCTCTGCAGCAGAAGTTGTGGAACTTCATGCTGCCCTGCCTCCTCTCTCCTGCCCTACTGAGTCCTGTGACTTTTTGAGAGGTTGGAGGCACCCTGGGTTCTTGAGGTCTCTTAGCTCTGCATTCTATGGCTTTGTGATTCTGGAAGTCCAAGACTTCTGGCTCATGATGCTAAACAGGATAGTCATTTCTAGTTGAAACTGGTACTGTAGAAATATATATCAGGTGTCCTGATTTAATACTCACCTCCAGTCCATACCAGTGAACATTCTGCATCTAGTTTGGTTTTACAGTGTTCACTAAACTGAAAACAGACCAGATTCTAAATAGCTCTGCGGTCAGCTGTTCCTGTGATCCCCAGAATTGCTGACTGCCCAGGATTCCGTTGGCCTTCAATTGTGCAGCTGGCCCTCATTGGTCCAGTGATTTTATCATGGAAGGAAAGCGCACATGTTCCATCTGCCCTTTTGCAGGTACATAGTGACCCATGGAGAGAAGCCCCGTTGGGTGTAGAAGATTCATGGCTGAGGAGCCCCTTTCCCAAACTCCCTGGTTTGCCCAGACCTGACTTTATTGTCACTCTGACATTTGTTTAGTTGTCCCTTTCCTCCTGGCATGTGACAGGCCCTGCCAGTCTATTTAACATGGAGTGGAGGGCCGGGAGTTTGGCCTAGCGGTTAAAGTGCTTGCCTAGCATGCATGAAGACCCGGGTTCGATTCCTCGGTACCACATACATAGAAAAAAACCAGAAGTGGTGCTGAGGTTCAAGTGGTAGAGCTCTAGCCTTGAGAAAGTCCAAGGACAGTGCTCAGGCCCTGAGCCCAAGCCCAGGACT
Source organism: Megascapheus bottae (assembly GCF_031878675.1). Taxonomy (NCBI): domain Eukaryota; kingdom Metazoa; phylum Chordata; class Mammalia; order Rodentia; family Geomyidae; genus Megascapheus; species Megascapheus bottae. The sequence goes on along the minus strand of NC_143524.1, from coordinate 13,612,660 downwards.
GGCAAAAAAAAAAAAAAAAAAAAAAAAAAAACATGGAGTGGAGGCAGCCTGGCATACAGAAAAGAGCCTGACCTCTGTGCTGTACACTCAGGCCCAAGTCTACACCCAACTCCTGCTCCTTTGGCTGCGAGACTCCCCCTAAGTTGTCCATCTCCATTCCTGACCTGAAATTGAGAAGGAAAAGCTCAGTGTCCCCCAGCCCTGAATACAAGTTACTAAGGCGCTCTTTGTTGCAGGAAGGGAAGGGTGTAGTTGGAGGCACAAGACTGAGCTGAGAGCAACAGGACAGTCTAGGAAGCACCACTCGGCTCTGGGCTTCCCCAGGGCTAGTTTGGAAGCTAGTCACTGGACCCCTGCCTTTCGCATACTCTGCCATGCTAGGGAGGGGGAAGCACTGAGAGGCCGCACGTCCTGCAGCCCTCCCACTTCTCCTGCTGTGTGGATCCTGTCGCATAAGCTCATGTGTGCAGTTATGCACAGGCCTCTCAGGCTGGGGTCCTGAGAAAGAACAGTGGTCAATTGTCACCTCTTGGTAGCATCTAAGGAATGGGAAGGGCTGTGAGGGCAATGGTACCCGGAGACTGTCCTAACCCTGGGAGCAGAGGAAGGCAGTCACGAGCTTCCTTGATTCTTTCTAGCTGCCTCTTTACATGACAGGTGGAGATAGGACAACAAAGAAGCTCTTTTGTACGTGCCCATTTTATTTTATATATATATATATATATATATATATATATATATATTTCTTTTGCCAGTCCTGGGGCTTGAACTCAGGGCCTGACCACTGTCCTTGGGATTTCTCAAGGCTAGGGCTCTGCCACTTGAGCCACAGCACCACTCCCAGCTTTTTTCTATGTATGTGGTACCGAGGAATCAAACCACAGTCTTTGTGCATGCTAGGCAAGCACTCTTAACACTAGGCCACACTCCCCGCCCTCAGTGCCCATTTTATGAGCTGATTTTCCCTCCATGTCATCGCCCTGGATGCCTTCCTTTGCATTTGGTGTTACTGTCATTTTCCTGCAAGGCTCATTTGATTTCTCTAGCCTCTTTCTCTGCAGACACCTGCCCTAGGTTGAGAAGAGAAACACTGTTCGTTACTTGCTGATCAGTTGAACCAGCCTTTGACTTGCTTTGTAGACAAAGACAAACTGGTTCTCCTAAACCCCTGCGTTCTCTGATAGTGACTCTGAGCCCATGGAGAGGCTTGAGTGACGAGGGCTTATCTGAGGTCCGCCCATACCACCTGCTCTCCAGAGCCTACCCAAGGTCTCATGCCCTCCACCTGGCTGCTCCTCAATCCCCCACTCCCCAGAATTGAGACGTTGGTTCCACACTCTTTGTGGGTTTCCTGCCTTTGGAAGATAGAGCCTCTCCCCCAGAACATGCACATGACCACAGTGGAGTGCTATTTAGCCATAACAAAGAATGCACTCCTGCAGTCCACAACAACAGGAAAGCATCCTGTTAAGTGAAATAGGCCAGGCCCAGAAAGACAAAATGCCTCATGGTCTCACTTACATAAGGAATGTTGTAAAAAAGTTGATCAGAGAAGCTGGGGGAAATTGCAGGGTGAGGGTGAGACAGGAAGAGATTGACAAACAGACTTAGGTTATAAGCAGAAGAAAGAGGTTCTGGTTGGCCTATAGGCAGTTATATACTTTATATTTCAAAAAGCTAGAAGAAAGCAAGATGTGTGTATAAGTGTGTGTGTGTGTGTGTGTGCGTGCGCGTGCGCGCGTGCACGCGTGCACGTGTGTGCGTGTACGTACGTGTACATATCCATGTAAATAACTCCAATGCCATATCCCCATGCCCATAACTACAGTCTTCACAGACTGCTCTTTCCACCTGTCTGTAACACTTCTGAAGAGATTCCTGAGCACAAGCCCCTGTGCTCAGGAATGATCCGCAAGCAGCCTTTGCCTCCTCTGAGTTCTAAAGACAGAGGCAAGTAGAGCTGGAAGACTCAGCGTGGTAAAGGCTCCAACAGGAGGTCACTGTGTTTCTGAGAGCACTTGCCTGTGGTTTAACAGGGCCAGCTCTCTGCATAGAACACATACTCATTGTGTGATTTAGCACACTAACAAGTATGTTTATTTGTAGTGAAAATATGACTAAGTATTACAGGACTTGCAAAAAGGGGAAAATGGCTGAAAGTAGTAATACTCAATTTTTTATTTTTATTTTTTTTTCCCAGCCCTGGGCTTGAGCTCAGGGCCTGAGCACTGTCCTTGGACTTTCTCAAGGCTAGAGCTCTACCACTTGAGCCTCAGCACCACTTTCAGCTTTTTTCTATGTATGTGGTACTGAGGACTCTAACCCGGGTCTTTGTGCATGCTAGGCAAGCATTCTACCACTAGGCCAAACTTCTGGCCCCAGTAATACTCAATTTTTAAAATGAGGCATTCAGAGCTGATCCATTTAGGTACTCACTTTTACTTTGACTGTCCATTTCACCCAGCTCCTAAGAAAATTTGCATCCAAGTCTGCTTCAGATTTAGCATATGGCTTTAAAAGGATTGCATTGCTAGAAGGCTAATGTAGGAGGCATGGTACTGCGTGTGTGTGTGTGTGTGTGTGTGTGTGTGTGTGTGTGTGTGTGTGTGTGTATACACATGTATACATGTGTGTGTGCCTGCACACCAGTCCTGGGGCTTGAACTCAAGGCACTGTCCCTAAGCTTTTTTGGTCAAGGAAAGCACTCTATCATTTTGAGACACAGCCAACCACTTGTGGTTTTCTGGTGTTAATGGAAATAAGAGTCTTACAGACTGTCATGCCCAGGCTGGCTTTGAACTGCGATCCTCAGATCTGAGCCTCTTGAGTAGCTAGGATTATAAGTATGAGTCACTGGCACCCGGTATCCACGCTTACAGGACTTTTAAGAACATTTTTGTTGTTGTTGTAACATTTTAATGTCTATTTCTGTTGCTTAAAAATTAGTCTTTGTGCCACCGTGTTGTTTCTTTTTTTATATCTTCTAATAATTGTAATAAGGACTAGTGTATCTAGAGATTCTTACTGGTTTACAGAAGCAATAGCACCACAGGTTTAGGAATTAGAAAGACCTGGGACCCCTGTCTTTGCTCTGCCACTTAAATGTGAATGTGTTTATTTCGGTAAAGTTGCTTCTCTTCTTACCTAAAAATGGAGGCCATGTCTTCAGGGTTTATGAACTGTGAATTCTATTTGTCTATGGTAGCTGCCTTAACCAAGTACCTCAGCTTGCACAGCACAAATGTACATCTCAGAAGGGCAGAGTTCAAACTCACGGGGTCTCCGTTTGTCTTGTGGATGGCCTTCACACTGTGTCTTCACATAGTTTCCTCGCTTCTGTCTGGGTCTATGTCTCCCCTTTGTACTGGATTAGGGGTCATCCTCATTTCTTCGTTTTCACGTTCTGAAGTACTGGGGCTAGGTCTTGCACATATGGAGGAGGACGTGAGTCTGCCATAGCAGCATTGTAGGGCACCGACCTCCAGGAGGCTCAGTAAGTCTGTGAGAATTGTCTGCCCCATGTCACCAGCATTCTGGCTCTACAGACTTGGAGTGGAGCCCTGTGTAGCTCTGCAGGCTCAGGCACATGAAGCCTCCTTACCACGAGCAAGCCAGTCTCAGAATCTTTTCTCACCAATGAGGTCCCAGATTCAGGATCTTAATACACCTCTAAAATGAATCATCCTGGTGTCTGCCCACCTTCTTATCCTCTCCCCCAATCTGCTGACTTTGTGCTGGGTTTCTTTTATCTGTACATAGAAATTGGCTCACTGCCGGGCACCTATGGCTCACACCTATTATCCTAGCTATTCAGGAGGCTTAGATCTAAGGAGCACGATTCAAAACCAGTTGAGTAGCAAAGCCCCTGTGAGACTCTTATCTCAAGTTACCCACTAAAACTGGAGGTGGAACTGTGACTCAAGTGGTGGAGTGCTAGCCTTAAGCGCAAAGAGGTTCAGGGACAGCCGCCAGGCTCTGAGTTCAAACTCCACAACAAAAGAAAGAAAGATAGGAAGCAAGGGAGGGAGGGAAGGAAGGAAAGGTGTTTAGCTGCTGAATCTAAACTTTCTCAGGGCTGGCTTCTGTTGATTCTCCATCTCTGGAAGCAGCTGATGTATTCTGTCATAGGAGCAAGTGTCAGCCAAGGCTTTAAGAGATTGTCACATAGCGCTCTCCTCCCCTGCTGCAGTCGCCCCTGGTGGTTTGTTGCAGGGAGCTAGTCTGATGCTTACACTGTACAGATGCAACTACCTGTTCCCAAGAACCATGGCCCAGGCAGCACGGCCTGAGCCCTACCCAGAGTGTCCCCAGAGAAGCAGCAGGGGAGCTCCTGTCTCTGGGCAACTGAGCATTCTCCTGAATGTTTCTTCTTTGCACTTGTTTTCTCTTCCAGCTTCTGAGCCCTAGCTCCGTGAGCAAAGCCTGGGTGCCCAAGCAGCCACTGCAGCCACAGTGCAACCTACAGAGAAGCCGATCACTGACGGAGAGCGCAAGCGTGTGTGTGCATGTGTGCGGAGGAAGGAGTGGTGTGCTGTGTACGTGTGCATGCCTCTGTTTACACTCTCATGATCCTGAGTACTGCCTGGGCTGGGGCGTATCTGGAGCATGCCTCCCCATGGATATTGCTTCTCAGCCTACAGACACAAGGCCAGAAACCATGGCGCTAACCTTCAGTCAAGACCTGCCCTGAAAACTCCCCTGTCCGAATAGGACAAGGCAATAGGACCTGGCATCTGCTCCCATCCTCACATTCCACTGAAGAGCCAGAGGACTAGATTTGGGGCTCTGTCCAAAGTGTGAGATTATAGAAGCATCCACTGAGTCCCATTCTGACACTGGGAAGCTGCGTGTGCTGTAGTAGGCAGATTATTCCCAAGTTAACCGCCTTCCCTGTCGTCTTATTCTAAACCTCTGCCCCTGGCTCCACAGACTCTTCCTTGGGCATCTGGAATAAGTATGAGGCTGTAGACAGAGCTGGGAAGTTTTCTCCATTCTACAACATGTACCCAGATACCTGGCATGCCTGTGCCAGTACAGAAGAGAGACCCAAGATGGCACACCCACCTTTTCAGGCTTCGAACCTATGGAGAGAAGCAGAATCTCAACTCTCACTGTTCCTTTCCCGGAAGCCTTGAACTAGTCTCCATCTAGCCAGAAGGTGCAAAGGGTAGAGTCAGAGTGGGGACCTTTGCCTGGAGAAGACCAGGTCCTAATGGCCTATGGCCCCCTGGCTCCTTTGGCCACACTCCAAGGCACCACAGTACCCAAACATGGACAGCTGACACCAGCCAGGAAAGGGCCAGGCTTTGTTCTGTAGGCTTCCAGGGCCTGCCCCAGACTGCTCAGCACCCGGGCTGCTTTGTCAGCTGTCCAGTCCAGTAGCCAAGGACTCAGGCAGAGGGACTGAGGGGTGGGTGCTGCCAGGGGCAGTTGGCAGAAGAGAGTATGTCCAGCACACCCTCTCTCCTGAAGCAGCAGTGGGAGGTTTGGCCAGAGAAGCCAAGCCTTGCATTCCAGGAGGGCCAGTCCTCCCGCCTCTACCTCCCACTGCCACAGGCCCATGTGGAGAAAGCAATCATGAAAAGGACTGTAGTCAACCAGAGCAAGTCTTCCTTCGACCCCTGTGGCCTGCACTTGAGCCACTCTGTGTATGTGTATGTTTGTATGTACGTACGTACGTACGTATGTATGTATGTATGTGTGCATGTGTGTGTGCACCCATAAAGCTCAAAAGCTAATTCCTGTTTAGATTGTTCTCACATCTAACATTAAGCTGGCCTCTGGGCCTTTTCCTCTACCTCCCGTGTGACCTTTCCTAGCCTCAGAGCTGTCCACTCCCCTGGCCCTCTTTATCATCTGTCCTTAGCCAGATCCTGGGGATCAGACTCCTGACCCCTCCAGCTGTGCAGCATATATCATCAGGGTTCTTCCTGAGATGTCCCTAGGTTCTTCAGCAGAGACCTGCTTTTAGAGTCCAACTGTTGTGTTTGTCACCTCACCTAGTATGTCCTAAGGCCATGTGGGGAAACAAACATGGGTGGTGGGATGTTTTCAGAGCATGGTGGTGGAGTCTTGTCAGTGGGAGAGGAGTGAGCATGAAAGGTCAGCCTGACATTGTTCTGACTGAGCAGCGCCTTTGACCACTGGGACACCTTTCCTGTCTATTTGATGATGACACTTCTCTAACAAGCAAGTTGGCAAGAGTACCCCCACCCTCCACTATGGCTGGAGTGCTGGCTTGTGCCCAGGACGGCTTGCAGTGGGACAAAGCAGTCCTGCTCCAGAGCCATGGGCAAGGTGTGCAGAGGGCACACCTTCATGCCTCCTTTCTAGCCCAAGTGGCTCTGAAGCTGCCAAATCCTGCTCCAAGGGCCAGCATGGGGAAGAGATGGTCGCAGAAAAAAATGCACTTTATAGATTTTTTTCTACTGCTGCGAAGGTGTTTCTCCCACAGTTTGTGTATGAATATTCACTTGTTTTATAAACGTCTGATCCTGTCTGAGTTAAGCTGTGTTGTCAATCTCGTGGGAATCGGGTCTAGGGGCTGGTAAGGCTGAACCTGAGTGATCTTTCTAGCCAGATCAGCTTGCTTCTGCTGGAGCTGGAAGCCTCTTCCTCCTTGGAGAGATAATTCAGGCCAGCTTCCAGTGAAGCAGCTCCATTTTGGAAAATAGTACCGAACACACTGGGCTGGGTCTACCACCCACCCTTCACCCTCTGCAGCCACTGCATGCAGCGGGGTGGAGAGGGACATGTAGATCCTCTAGGCCACAGAGTCCACATCTGCCACAGCCACACCTGAGGCCATCTGGCTAGAGTGCCACATGCATGGGCTGTCCTGCTGGGAAAGGGATCCTGGCATAGCCAAAGACATTCAAAACCCCCGATTGGCCCTACACAGAGAGAGGAAGAGGAGGACTTGACTCAACTCCTGGGCTCTGAAGTGTGTGCTGATCCCCCCACCAAAACCTGGACTGGTGCTCCACTTCTTTCTGAAGACATTTCATGTGATTTTTGTTGAACTTGGGAGCATAAGGTTCTGTCCTACCCAGACCCCCCCCCCCCGACTCCTAAGGGCGCTTCTGAACTGACATAAGCAGCCATTCTCATTAGCCATGTTAATTAGGCATGACTGCTTTCTTGGAAGGAAAAGGCAGGCACCACAGTAGCCGATGGTTCCTGGGAGGGCCTAGTATGAAATGCTTGAACCAAAACAGCAGAAAGTGAAGTGCCACACCACCCCTTTGGCCCCAACGGCAGAGAGAAAAAGAGGTTGTCACCACCTTTTGTTCTTGGGGCTGGAGCAGGGGATTGCTTACTCCAGGGCAGGACCCCCCATCCCCCTGTGGTCTACTCCATGGTGGGAAAGGTCGAGATTTGCAAGCTGGACTACACAGCTGTGAACGATGGCCTTTTCACCCTGCCGTGCCTTGTGTGTGAGGTTTGGCTGGTGAGAGCCTGACCTGGGACTTAGGGTTTTGAAGGAGAGACCAGGAGGAAACCACACCCCAGCACCAGGGATGGAGGGAACAGAAGGAACCAGGAGTGTGGCAGGAGGCAAGAAGCCAGCTCCAGGTGTGTGGGTGTAAAAGGTGTGCCCCACAGAAAACAAGGTTGAGGTGCTACATGAGAACAGCACAGAAAGCCCTGGCTTGGGGAAGGAGGCGTCAAGGGTTGAGAAGCCGAGGGCTGGACTCAGCCATGAGTAGCTGTTTTGGGGTAAAGGGGACTCATCTTGGGGCAGGACAGCAGCTCTCAAAGGGACAGGAATGAGACAGGTGAGGCAGAGGAGCTGGCCTACTCAGCCCCTATTTCTATTAAATTCCATCCCCCCCCAGTCAGAGGAGGATTCATGGTTGTCCCCATTTCACAGATGGGTGCGCTGAACCTTAGAGCTGTGAGGTCACTGGCAAGGCACCACTGCCTCTCCACCCACCTAGCCAGACTTCGCACCACCCCTCCACACCTGTCTGCTCTCACCCGCTCCCCTTTCTGTTCCTCTCCCACCTTCTTTGTTTCTCCTGTGGAGAGGAAGGACGGACTTGGGGGGCCAGGGTCCCCAGAGTTACTCCGCTCCAGGCCAAGCCCATGCCCAGGACCCGGGTCTTTGCGGGGGGCTGGGGGAGGGGGCCGAGTCTGGACTGGATTTAGGGCGGGGGAGGGGGCTTCAGCACCTCGGAGAGCGCCGGGGGCGGAGCCAGGCGCGACGGGGCGGGGCCACGAGACCCCGGCCGGCCGGGGGCGCGCACGGGGGCCCACTCGTCGGGCTCGCGAGCCGCGTGCGCACCGGAGCCGCGCCCGCCCCGGCCCCAGCCCCGGCCCCGCGGCGGCGGCGGCGGCTTCCTCGCCGCGCCCCCACCTCCCGCGCCGCCGCCGCCACCGCCGCCGCCGCCTCCCGCGCCGCGCTCCGCCCGGATGGCCAGGGCTGCGCCCAGGAATGGCGGAGCGAGAGAGCGGCGGCCTGGGCGGGGGGGCCGCGTCCCCGTCCGCCGCCTCCCCGTTCTTGGGGCTGCACATCGCGTCGCCCCCCAATTTCAGGTGAGACTCCCCGGCCGCGTGCGCCCCGCCCTCCGGCCCGCACCTCTACCCGCGCTGCCCCTCCCCGACCCAGACCTCGGGGTCTCCGGACCCAGCCCGCAGCCCGGGGATGGGGATCTGTCCTCAGGACCGTCAGTCCTTCCGGCCGCCCCAGCCCCTGGTCCGGACCCGCAGCCGCCTCAGAGTCAGGGCGCAGCAGAGTCGGGGTCCGCAGCCACTCGGGGGCCGCCTCCCCAACGCCCCCGCTTCAGCTTGGTCTGGGGCCCGGGGGGGGGGGCGTCCCGGGACCGGCAGGAAGGCCAGCCAGCCCGCCCTGGCTCCCCCGTGTCCCTGCTGAAGGTGGTCCACCAGAGGTGGGGGCTGACGGGTGGCCCGGGGTCCCAGCGACACCCCAAGTCCCTCCCGCAGCCTTGCCTGGCTGGAGGCCCTCATGGCCAGGATCCTCCGTGAATTGGGGCAGTGCCCACCTGGTCAGGTGTGTCTCAGGCAGGTAGGGGAGGCTCAGCCTAGAGCAGGGAATGGAGGAGGCAGGAAGTCTGTGGTAGCCAAGGATGTTGGGGGAGGGGCCCTGCTGCGGTAACTACTCAAGACCCTGACCTGGATGCCCCTTCGTCCCCGCTACCTATCTGGTGTTAAGCCAGGTGGACTTTAGAGACAGGTGGTGGGAAGGAGATGACCTGCCCATGATTCAGTCCCCACCCCATAGGTGAGAGTGGAGAGGTGTGTCACTGACCCCAGACAGAGCTCAAGAGAAGGAATCAGAGATGTACCCACTATTTCCCCAAGCTGGCGCCTTCCCCTCCCCTGGGGCCAGAGCCCCAGCCCATCCCCAGCTGGGTTCTGGCACCAGACTCTACTGTGATCTGGGGGTCGCTGGCTTCCAGGCCCTCATCTGAGCAGGGACCTCTGAGGGTCTCTGATGGCATCATCAGGCCCAGAAACCTCCTCTGAGACCCTGGGCCAACCTGTGACACCAAAGGAGGGGATGGAAGGAAGCTGCAGGTATGTTTGGCTTCTCCACAGTGCTTGAGACTACCCCGGGTGTACCATCAAGGACTTGGATTAAGGGCTGGGAATGTGGCTTAGTGACAGAATGCTTGTCTTAGCGTGCATGAAGCTCTGCCTTCCATTACTCAGTACCACATAAACAGAAAAGGCCAAAGGTGATGCTATGGTTCAAGTGGTAGAGTACTAGCCTTAAGCCAAAGAAGCACAGGGACAGTGCCCAGGTCCTGAGTTCAAGCCCCAGGACTGGCATAAAAGGAGGGGATGGGAGGGGGAACTTGAGTTCAAATCTTTGCACCTCCATGTGTGACCCAGTCACACATTTTGTCCTCACCAGTCCCATCTGTTAAGTGGGCTCCTTAATATTGAGGAGATATGCCCATCAAGTTGCTAACAGCTCTCTGCTAGCTGATGTCTAGACAGCTTATAGAGTTCTCCAGGGCCTCCTCACTCAACCTTCCCAGGGATATGCACCTCAGGGTATTCAGAGGCCAGCCCATTGTAGAGATGAGTCAGAGGAGACTGGAGAAGGCAGCTGCTTGCCTGAGAGCCTGGAGAAAGTTCAGCTGGGTCTGGACTGGAATCTGGTCTATGCTTGCTCAGTCCTCTCTCCCACCAGCCCTACTTCAGGCCCAGAGGAGTCACTACACCCACCTACTTCCCAGCTGCCCCTACTAGGCAGTTATCATGTAGGCTTACTGAGAGGATCTGAGACAGGGGTACTACACAGAGACGATATGGTCAGCTCTGTGCCTGGCAGGGTGAGACAGGCAACAGACCAAACAGCTGAGGCGTGGGCCACCCTCCATGGCACCAAGGCCTGGCTGTGGGAATAATAAGGGCCAGTGTTACTGGCCTGCATGGGTTGCTTCAGCAGCCCCCGGTTGCCCTTTCTCTTTTCTTGCCTCACAGCCCCTGGCCCAGCTCCACAGAGCCCTATGTGCTTGTATTGTCATGGGGTTCCTTGGTAAAGGTGTGGATCTGACTGGCCTGGGTTTAAATCCCTGCCCATCGTTTTTAGTTATCTGCCCCCAAAATCAAGTGCTTAACCTCTCTGAGTAGTCTTTTTATTCTTCATTACACTAGCTTTAGCTCCCGAGTCCCTGCTCAGGGTAGTTCTAAGACTCAGATGATACAACATGTGTTAGTGTTTCAGTGCGTGAGTGACTGTGTGTGAGTGTGCACAAGTGAATATACACACATGCACACACACCCCATGCCCTGGTACAGCTGTCAGTTTCTAGAAGACACAAGGATCCACACCATAAGTGTGGCATCATCACTCAGCCCATAGGATCATTTAACAATAAGAAGCATGAAGCTAGGTACCAGTGGCTCACGCCTGTAATCCTAGCTACCCAGGAGGCTGAGATCTGAGAATCACAGTTCAAAGTCAGCCCAGGCAAGAAAAGTCCATGAGACTCATGTCCAATTAACTACCAGAAACTAGAAGTGCAGCTGTGGCTCAAGGATATAGAGCACTAGCCTTGAAAGAAAAAGCTCAGTACTCAAGCCCTGAGTTCAAGTCCCACAGCCAATGAAAACCAACACACACACACACACACACACACGGAAACACAAAAATAGGACCTTATCATACTTTATCATCCATGCTTTCTAGAGAAAGAAACTGAGGGCTAGAGATGTTAGGACAAGTGGCAAAGCAAGGATTTCAACCTAAGCAGTCTAATTGCAGAGCAGCTCCTCAAAGACAGAGCCCTGGACTGTTGGAGGAGCCTCCGTGGTGGGGTGATGAGAGGAATGACTGGAGCATCTGTTGGTAGTTGGCTTCAATAACTATGTGCAGCTTGATTTTCTGATTACTGAAAACGCCCATGTGGTTACCAGTGGTCATAGCTGCATGTGGGGTGAGGGACTCCCCGCTCTCATTTGACATACTTCTGAATTATGTGGCTTCTTATTCTTATAGTGAGCATGTGTATAGGTTACTTGTGTAACTTGCAAAATGATGAAATGAATTTTAGAAATTAAAGCAAGAGGGACTGGGAGAGAGTGAGGGAAGGGAAGACCCTGTATGAAAGCAAATGTACTCCTTAAGACTCTTGTAATTATAATCCCTCTGTACATCACCTTTATAACAATAAAGCAACTAATATTTTTAAAAGCTGGAAATGGAGGTGTGACTTACATGGGAGAGCAGCAGCCTTGAGTAGAAATAGCTTAAGGACAGTGCCCTAGCCCTGAGTTCAAGCCCCAGTACCGGCAAACACACACACGCACACAAACAAGAACAACAAAAATGATTGCAAAATATGTTCATTATAAAGAAAACTCTAGAAAGGGAAATTTAGAAATGTACATAATGGTACAGTGGCACTGGGGTGAATGGAATCGAGGTGAAGGGGCCAGCCATGCTGTATGAGAAGACCAGTTCCTATTGGAACTGGTATTCGTGGGGGTTCAGTGAGATGTCTGACCTGGGTATATGGAAGGGAGTTGTGGATGGCAGAGACCTTAGAAATCAGCTCATTGGGGCCCAGATGTAACTCACTGGCAGAGCACTTGCCTAGTATGTGTGAGACAGGAACTGTGTTCTATCCTTAGTTCTGCAACCAACCCACCTCAAACTTGAATGAGCCAAAGGTTTCACCAGGAACACAAGTTAGTGATAAGGCTGGGATGGAGCCCAGACTCTGTTCTGTCACACTCTCTCAGGGATAAGAGATGAAGATGTTATGCTATTGGGACCAGTTTGGTGCAGGACCTTCTTGTTTAGCTGTATCAGGTTTGACACACTTGGTTGCTCTTTGCTCATCAATGTTTGCCCTTGGTCAGGTTCCCTAGGGGAACACATAGCCATCAGGTGGCATGACCCCCCACACAAGGGATGGTGTGGAGCAGATAGACTGGATAGTTGTGAAGGATCTGTCCACTCAGGGCAACCACAGGAGGCCAAGTAAAGCTTGCCAAAGGAGCGGGCCATAGCATGTAAGAAGGACCCGAGGGCCAGGTATCTGTGGCTCATACCTATAATGCTAGCTACTCAGGAGGCTGAGATCTGAGGATTGCTGTTTGAAGCCAGCTTGGGCAAGAAAGTGTCTATGAGACCCTTATCTCTAATTTAAAAATAAAAAAGCCAGGCGCCAGTGGCTCACACCTATAATCTAGCTACACAGGAGGCTGAGACATGATCATTGCAGATCCAAGGCCAGCTCAGGCAGAAAAGTCATGAGACTTTTATCTCCAATAAACTATTCAGAAAATGCTGGAAGTGGCCCTGTGGCTCAAGTAGTAGAGCACTAACCTTGAGCATAGAAGTTTAAGGGCAACACCTAGGCCCTGAGTTCATGACCCAAGACTAGCACAAAAAAAAAGAGAGAGAGAGAGAACAGGAACAGGCAGGAAGGGTGACCCCCGACCAGTAGGGCATCATGGGCAAGGCCACACAGGAACTTGTAGGCTGTGTTAGGATACTGGCCTTGTCACTCTCAAGCAGTGGGGACTGGTAAGGAGTCAGGTGGGGGACAGCTATGGGCTACTGGGCAGCGAGGAGACCGGGATGCAGGGAAACAGAACTGCAGCTGCGGGGAGGGCAGCAGCCTCCACGTAGGATGGGGAGCCCAGTGTGGGCTTGGTGGGGGCCAATACCCTAAGTCTATCCTTGAGAGCAAAGGAAAAGAAATCTCCCCAGATTCTGCCATGTCACACAATTGGGGGTCCACAACTACACGTGCACATGTGTGTTCCTCCCCGCATGCCCTGTGCCCTGGTGAAGCTGCAGGTCACATGTTTTGCCATTTTACCCAGTGTACCAGTTGCCACCATCAACATTCATACCACCAGCATGCCATAAGATGGCTAATGCCCCTCTCCTGAGGGTCTCCACAGCCCCCACTCAAGGGCCTCACATGCCTGGTGTGTAAGGGCACCACTTACCTCCAGCATAGTCACCCCAGAGTCAAATCATTGCTTCCCAGAGTTCTGTGTGCACAGCAGTGTTTAACTCGAGCACTTTCCACCCCCGAGGGAGAGCTGTCATTTGGGATTCATGTCTTGGGCTCGATTCGCTTCCTGGAGAGGATACCAGTGTGCTCTTGGTCTGGTAGATGATTCCAGACCCCCAGGACAAACCCAGCCTGAACCCAGTGTGCACCCTGAGCCGGCAGTGGGGATGTGAGGGTTCTGAGAGCAAGTCTAGGCCTGGCTCACCCCCACCCACAACTGCAGCCAAGACCATCTTCCTAGAGGCCCAGACAGCCAACCCCAGACTCTACCCAATGGGGAAGGACACAGGAGTTGAGTCCAAATGAGGACTAGCTTAAGAGATTTGCAAGTCAGAAATCCAAAAAGGCCCAGGATACTCCCAAGTTCATCATTCAACATTCATTAAGCATATTCAGAACATGCTGATGGAGAGAGGAATGATCCCACTTTTGTGGGCCAGCTACTTCTCAGAGGAGACCAATATAGGGGTCATATAACTCAAAGGACAAGCTACAGCCACCCTAGAGCTACCACCAAGAGAACCAAGTGAGCCAGCAGCCATCCAGGATTGGCCTGGGCTGTGGGGTCAGAGTTGCTGTGGACCCTTTGGCAGACAGGAAACTAGAGAGGGGGGAGGGGACTTGCTGGGACCTAGTCCTGCTTAGAGGGCTTTAGTGGCACAGATAGACTAGGTGGCCTCTGGCACATGGCTGGGACACCAGTCACTCCGCTGGCTTTCTCCCTTCATACAGCACAGCCAGCACTCCAAGGCTCAAGAGTGATTTCTCGACAGCCACCCACCTGGCTCCCTCTGGTCTCACTCAGCAAAAGTGCCACCCTTCACCTGGCCCTTACCTCACGTGATCTCCATGCTCAGTCTTGAAACAGTCAATTAGAAAAGGCTTGGCTCCGGAGGAGAGCCTGGCGCAGTATGGGCTGGGGAGTATGGGACACTGAGTCCAGAGCTTGAATCCCAGGGTGAGAAGAAGGAAGGTTCATGCAGGAGGAGAGGCCTGGATGATCAAAGGAGGTCAAAGATCAAGGTGGTCACCAGAGACCAACCTCGTGACACAGGAGCCACCAAATGTTAACCTGGCCTAGCACGGAGTTCTGATTGATTGGTACAGGAGAGAGAAGGAAGGGGACTGAGACCTCCCTGGGCTGTGGTTCTGCTGAGTAGCCTCCAGGAATTCGGCTTGAGGCTTAGGCTTCTAAGAAGATGCACTAGGCAAGGTCAGGAAGGGACCTGATTCCTTTCTGTCCTCCCTTTCCTCTTTCCCCCAACTCTGCCTGCCTCCATCTTCCTTTTCCACAGTTAGCTTGTGAACCCAGAGAGACCAAAGTCCTTCCTCCCAGGAAAGGTTTGCAGGTTCTGACTGGATGCCTAGAGAAGAGGACAAAAGTGCAAGGCCTTGAGCAAGGGGTGACCGGCCAAGGGGCCTTCCTCATCCAGCCTTTGCAATCCAGCTACTCTGTTCTGTTTATCCACTCAGCATCCTGAGGTGGCAGGCAGGAAATGCCCATCTCTTCCTATAGATGGCCAATAGAGGCCAAAGCTCCCAAGCCTTAGTGCTCCTTATCTGTGAAATGGGTGGCTCAGCTCCCTCCTCCAAGGTGGTAAGGAGACACACAGCAGCAAGTTTGAGGCCAGGCAGGCATGGCTTGGAAATGACAGGATTTGCTTCCAGGCCTGACATAGGAGTATTGGGTCCTAGATAAGGGCTATCCTTTGGGTAGGGAGCAGACAGAGCCCCCTAGGACTCTGGGAGCCAGGCACCCAGCGCAGGC
Organism: Megascapheus bottae; assembly: GCF_031878675.1. Lineage (NCBI taxonomy): Eukaryota > Metazoa > Chordata > Mammalia > Rodentia > Geomyidae > Megascapheus > Megascapheus bottae. Next base: position 13,597,384 of record NC_143524.1, on the reverse strand, counting down.
TGTCTTCTTCCCATCACTGCCCAGTGATTCCAATTCCCTCTTAGTAAAGGATGATTCCACTGGCTCTGCCCCTTCCCTGTTGTTATGCAAATAAGAGGCCTGAACAGGGGCAGAGCTGCACAGAGACACTTCCAGTGTTTCAGATGCTGTCCTTTACATCAGACAAGCATATATTGAGCACCGAGTGTATGCAGGATGCTCTCCAGAACCAGCCAGTCCAGGCAGGAATTTGGAGGGAAGGAGGGAGAGCAGGAGGAGAGGACATATATTGATCACCTTCTGGGTACACAGTGGGAGATGCAAACCCCATTTACCTTTGGAGTAGTGGGGAGAGGGGTGGGGTATCCATGATGGAGACCTGGTCCCATTGGGTCCCACCTTGTACTCCCTTGCACCCAGGCAGAAGGTGACCCCAGCTGCATAAGAGGGCTTCTGGAGCATTCTTTTGGCCTGCCGTGTGCTGCATTCAAGCTTTGGGTTAGGAACTGGGGAGGAACAATGGCCACCGTGAGGATGCAGAGCAGTAAACAGGAGATTGCACAGCCAAACACAAGCCCAAGAGTAGACACATGCTGGTATGTGGAAGCTGAGGCAGGCAGGCCTGTGGGATGTCTGGGAGGTCAGAGGCAGAGCAGAGGGAGCCAGAGGGCACCTCTAGGGCTGACTTGAGACTCCTGGCTACTGGCTGAGCACCCCATGTCTCTTGTACCACTGGCCTTGCCAGTGTCCTTCCAGGCAGCACTTACTAGTGTAGCCATTGGTTTTCATCCCAGGGCTGAAACATTATCTTAGCCTGGCTGGACTGATGCTGGGGGCTCTGGTTTCTGGGCTACGGCCCCCAACCCCAGCCCACCTGTCTTTATGCACTACTGAAAATAGTGACATGAACACACCAGCCAGCCAGGAGCTGTCTTGATCCCCTCATCTTACCTCCCCTGGCCTCTCACCCTATGAGGTGTGGAGCTAAACCTGTGGCTGTGTGGATGCAGTCCTCATCAGAAGCCCTTCCATCTTCTACCTGGCAGGGTGACGCTGGCCCTTTAACGCAGATCAGGGGCTGGCTTTGGGGGGGAAAACATCCCAGATTTCTGCCATCTGCTGATAAGCTTGGGCCAGAGGGGGCTCACCCCAGCTCTGACAGGGGCATTGGAAGGGCAGGTGGAGACAGTGGCATTGATTGCTGTAACCTGATCCCAGTGGGGGAGAGGCGGAGACGTCGTTGCAGAGCAACGGGGACCGAGGGAGGAAGCGGCTGCAGCTGAGGGCTGGGCCAGGAGAAGCTGGGCCTAGGCTCGGGTCGGCAGCTGCTCCCTGCTCTCCGGCCCATCTATTTTTAATGAGCTCCCCAGGCTTCTGCAGCATCGGGCAGGATGCAGAAAGGCAGGCCCAAGCTGTGAAGGCCAGAGGCCCCAGCCCTGACTTAAGCCCTGGCCCCCCCTACCCCTCTGGGCATGAGAGGGCAGCCCTGGGACCCCACAGCCCCCCAGCTGGGCAGGGCTCTCCATGCAGCTGGTACTGAAGATGGATTCGAGCCCAGACAATGACAGCTGGTTGGAAGATCAGTGGGAGCACTGGTAGGAGGACTGGAGTGGCTGGGGGCTGGGCAAGGGGAGGGGAAGCTCCATTGAGCTCCGGGTCTCGGCCTGAGTGCGGAAAGGCAGGAGTTTGATGGTCGTGCATTACCCCTGGCTGAGCTGGGCCACCACACCTCCTGAATGACCTTGGGCCTGAGGGTTTCCTTCTTGGTGTCTGCTCTCTCCAGGTTGTCTTTGGGAATACCTTTGCTTAGGCATTCTCCCCCAATGTCCTATTGACCCCAAACTAGGCAGAAAGCAAGAGTTAGGGTGAGTGGGTGGCACCACGGTGGCTGGGCTAGTCCTCTACTCCAAGGTGGGCACACAGGCTGGCCTGGAGCCCCGGGAGTGCCAGTTAGTGTTATGGTATACTGGTGCCCAGATGCTCTGTCTGGTTTGTCTCCCAGGGCTTCCAGCCTCAGGCTGGGCCTCTAACCCTGAACTGGTCCTTATACCAGACAAGAAGACTGGTCAGGGGACAAACGAGGAGTACGGCACTGTATCCCCTTCAATGGGTCTACCCAGATTCATTCCCCTTGCTGCTCCCAGAACTCAACAGCTTGGGGGTTTTGTTGTTTTTTCCTGGGTGGGGACACAGGCCATGCCCAGAGGCTGTTGTGCCTGCCTGCAGCACTTTGGGTCTCGGTAGTGTGGACTGCACAGCACAGCACATCACCCTCTCACTCTAGGCAGCCTTTCTTGTTGTTTTTGGTGCCGGTCTGGGGCTTGAACTCAGGGCCTGGGCACTGTCCCTGAGACTTTTCAAGGCTATTGCTCTACCACTTGAGGCACAGGTCCATTTCCAGCCTTTTTTCTTTGTTTCTTTTTCTCTTTTTGCTGGTTAATTGGTGATAGGAGTCTCAGCCTCACAGACCTGGACTGGCTTCAAACCATGCTCTCAGATCTCAGCCTCCTGAATAGCTAGAATTTCAGGCACGAGCCACCAGTGCCTGGCTTCCAGGCAGCTCTGAGTCTCATCTCACCTCTGACTCTCTGCAGAGAACTGGCCTTGGCACCTGCCCTGGCCCTGGGAGGCATTTCTCTGGCAGAGCTGAGGCTCTGAGCAGTTGGGCCTTTTAGAACTGCCTTCTGGTTGGCAAAAGCATGGATGGCTTCCAGCTGGGAGGAGCTGGAGGAACCTGGAGTTCCCATCTCAGCCCAAATCCTTCCTCTGCCTGCTGCTTCCCCTTCATCGGTGCAGGTGGGCCCACTCTCACCCTTTGGGATGATCTGAGATGGCAGCAGACTTCGCAAGCCCTGGTTGTAACTCTGGTATTCATTCCTGTTCCCACCAGGCTCACCCATGACATCAGCCTGGAGGAGTTTGAGGATGAGGACCTCTCAGAGATCACCGATGAGTGTGGCATCAGCCTGCAGTGCAAAGACACACTGTCTCTCCGGGTAAGAATTCTGGGGGTAGAAAGGGGGTTAATTGGGATGTGAGAGCATCCTCATATGTAAAGTAACACACAGGAAATATCCAGTATAGTGCTTGGCTACTTGGTCAGCATTATTTTTTATCTGCCTTGCCAGGACTAAATTGCCCATGTGGAGAGAGGACAGGAGTTGTTCAGATGTGGGACAGGGTCAGTCAAGGGAAACCCTTTCAGGAGAAGCCTGGCAGAGGACTGAGGCTGCACAGGGTGGAGTCCGGTGGAATCTGCAGTGCTCTGGGGGCAGGAAAGGAGCCGAGGCACTTTTGGAAGAGCTCTGATGGCTGCCAGCAGCCACTGCAGCATGCGATGGCTACGCTGCTTGGCCTCCTGGCCACCCTGCCTCTGCTGAGGGGTTGGGCTAGTGTTGTGGCTGCTTTGGGTGCCGTGGTCTTGGCACAGGGAAGATGGAATTCTCTAGTCCCTAAAGGTCTAAATGTTTCCCTGAGATCTCCAACACTTGTTTCCCTGCGTACCAGTGCTGGGTGGGTGGGGGGGTTCCTGCAATCTTTAGATCAGTAAGAAGGGGCCAGGTGGCTAGTCCCTGCACAGGGCCAGGTTTTAGAACTCAGAACATCTCCCCGAATGATGTCTGGAGGCTCTGTCAAGGAAGAGGAAGCTAAAGGGTGAGGATGATGCTCTAGTTCCTGTACCCTAACCCGCCGGGAAGGGATGGAGGCAGAGGCTCTGGACTCTGACATCGCCCTCTCCCCAAGTAAAGCCTTCAAGAGAGTTTCCTGCAATTAGCCAGGATGCTCAGTCAGTAGCTACCAAGGGCCTTAATAAAGGTGGCAGAGGAGGGGAAGTGCAGGCAGGAGTAGGGAGTAGGATTCCATATACATTGGGCCTGTCCTTGCCTCCTTGGCGAGCTGGGCTGGGCAGCAGCCTTGTGACAGGTAAGCAATAAAAGAAGAAAGGTTTGGGGATCTGTCCAAGGTGCCAGGCTGTTGGCGCAGAACTGGGACTAGCAAGCGTGCAGGACTAGGCAGGCAGACTAGCCAAGGGAAGGTCTGGGGGTGCGGGGTGGCTAGGCAGGGTGCTGGGGACGAGGTGGGGGTGAGCCCAGGCCGGCCGCCTGCCCCTCCTCCTTGGCGCCCCTCTTCCGGCTGCTGTGGCCTCCTGGGATCCGCACTGCGGCCTCCGCCGCCTCCCCCTCCCGCCTGGGACTCGGTTTTCCTCAAAAGGCCTCTTCAAATAATCGTCCCTCATCTCTTATGGGACGCGAACCTCCTTGGCGACCCTGGCGTCCCCATGGCAACAGCGGTGATTTCACTCTGGGCTCGGCTTACAACCCGGGTGAGGTCATCGGCTGTTGCCAAGGAAACGGGAGGGTACCAGGAGTCAAGGGGGGGGCCGTGGGAGCCGCGAGGTGCGGATCGTCAATGGCACCGGCGGCGGGGGTGGGGGAGCGGCCCAGTACTGCCTCGTAGGGGAGCATGGGAGCCGTCCTTCGTCCCTGCTCCCCCCACGGCCGCGGAATGGACTCGCCCGGAAGGGGCGGGGCGCCAGGGCCTCAGCCCTGCCCCTCCCCGGCGTGGCTCCGCCCCCTGACGCCCCTCCGTCTGCGCCGCGCAGCCCCCGCGCTCCGGGCTGCTGTCTGCGGGTGGCGGTGGCGCGGGGAGCCGGTTGCAGGCAGAGATGCTGCAGATGGACCTGATCGACGCGGCGGGCGACACTCCCGGCGCGGAGGACGACGAGGAGGATGAAGATGAAGAGCATGCATCGCGGCGATCGGGAGCAGGGCCGCCTCAGGCCGAGTCAGGTCAGGAGTCGGCGCCTCGCGGCCAGGGCCAAGGCCAGGGCACAGGCAGCGGTGACACGTACCGGCCCAAGCGGCCCACCACGCTCAACCTCTTCCCGCAGGTGCCCCGGTCTCAGGTGAGGCGCCGGAAGCGGGAAAGGGGGCGGGGGGGGGCGGAGCGGAGGGGGCGGTGCCTTTGGGCGGGCTTCGTGGGAGGAGGGGGCGCGTCCTGGGCCAGATCCGGCCCACCAGGTCTGGGCAGCGCCAGGAAGGACTTGCGGGTGCCCTGCGCCAGGAACTAGCCTTCCACTCATCAGGGCAGGAAGGGAAGGCCTTCCTGTAGGCGTGGGGGCTCAAGGTGCAAGTACATCTGTCTTGGGAAGGGCCGAATCCAGCCATCTGCGCGTGGAGCCTTGAGAGCCATGGAGGGAATGAAGGGGTCGCCAGGGTCGGTGGAAGGGCTGGAATTAAGAGAGAGGTAGGGGGTGGGAAGGGGAGAACAAGGCTTTGGGGGGTTGGAACGAACGAATTGGGCACTTGGGACATTGCCGGGGGCCTCCCTTGTAGGTATAGGGCTCCTGGCGGCAGTAGGACAGAAACAGGTCAGGAGCAAACTTGTGGGGGGGCGGTAATGGAAGCTTATAGGCAGCAACCAGGCAGCTGAGAATTCTAGAAGGCTAAAGGCGAGATGAAGGATGGAGCTGCTTGGTTGAGTTGGGGGCCTGGGTGGCCCCTGGTGGGTGGCTGGGTGCCAAGGAAAGTTGAATTGAGGCGGAGCAGCTGTGGCCCTTTGTCTTCCAGGCCCAGTCAGCAGAGTAGGGAGATGCAAGGAGCTTGGCGAAGTGGAGCTGCTGGTGCCGCCTGGCCAGCAGGGAAGGGATTGGTCCCTTTCCCAGGATCCTCTGGCCTGGCTTTTGGCAGCCCATCTCATGAATGTGAGGGCTTTGGAGGGTGTTTCTAGGAGAGGAATCCCAAGTTGTGTGGGAGTGGGGGGGGGGTGGAGGGACGTGTGTGGGCACTGTGGAAGGGTACCAGGGTGCCGTGAATGTGGGCCAGGAAGTCCTGGAGATCCAGGAATGAGGGCTGCTGATTACATCTGTCATTCCTCTGTCACATGTGACTGGGGTGTGTGTGGGGAGTGTTATGGAGTCATCATTCAGATGATTCATCCCAGGTCCCCAGGCCAGCTGCTAGGAAAAGCCCTTCCTCTTGCTCCTGGGCAGGGTCTCACCCTGTTCTCCACTCAGGCTGGTTTTGAGTGTCTGACATGTACAGCGTCTGTGGGGGGTGTTGGGCCTTACTGCCTCCAGAAAGCTCCTTCTTCTCTCTCCCACCTCCTCTACTCCTCCACACACAACCATCCCCACTGGGCTCAGGCTGATAAGAACAGCTCCCTGGGGGTTGGCTAACATCCCCAAACCAGAAGGGAGGGCCCTCTAGAGCCAGCAGGCCTATGAACAAGAACAGTGACTTGCTAAGCTCCTGCCTGCTTGCCTGAGGTGGGTTGGAAGTGAGACCCTTGGCAGGGGGAGGCAGGCCGAGAGCAGCACACAGCCTGGGGATGACCTATGGGTAGCCAGATGGGGGCAGGGCCAGGGCCTCTCTGTGCCGGGCACTGCTGACCACTTCACAAGGGCCTTTTGTTCTCTGCACAGGACACACTGAATAATAATTCTCTAGGCAAAAAGCACAGTTGGCAGGATCGGGTGTCTAGATCATCCTCTCCCCTGAAAACAGGTGAGTCAAGACACTTTTCCTGGTGGAGGTATGGCTGAGGCTTGAGCACCAGGCTTGAGTGGAAAAAGCCAAGCAAGTGTGTGAAGCATTGAGTTCAAGCCTCAGTACCATCATCCCAACACACACACATGCACACATGCACACAACCCTTTCCCCAAGCTGGACCTTGCTTGGCCCTAGCTCAGGTCACTGCCAAGAGCAGATCCAGCAGTTGCCATCATCCTGTCTTATTGTGCCCATTTATGGCTGAGGCCAGCCCCAGAGCCTGCCAGAAGAGGCTGTTCTGGCTGTGTGTGATCAAATTGGGAGTGGAGAGGGGTCTCAGGGGGAGGGGAGGGGTGCTTCCCTCAGCTTTGACTCACCTGCCCTCCAGGGGAACAGACACCCCCACATGAACATATCTGCCTGAGTGACGAGCTGCCACCCCAGAGCAGCCCTGCCCCCACCAAGGATCGAGGTACCTCCACCGACAGCCCTTGTCGCCGCACCGCTGCCACCCAGATGGCACCTCCAGGTGGCCCCCCTGCTGCAGCACCTGGTAGCCGGGGCCACTCACATCGAGACCGAATCCACTACCAGGCGGATGTGAGGCTAGAGGCCACCGAGGAGATCTACCTGACCCCGGTACAGAGGCCCCCAGACCCTGCCGAGCCCAACGCCTCCTTTTTGCCGCCGGCTGAGAGTCGAATGTCGATCAGCTCTGATCCAGACCCTGCGGCTTACCCTTCAGCAGCAGGGCGGCCCCATCCCTCCATTAGTGAGGAGGATGAGGGCTTCGACTGCCTGTCCTCCCCGGAGCGGGCAGAGCCACCAGGTGGAGGCTGGCGAGGGAGCCTGGGGGAGCCGCCCCCGCCTCCGAGGGCTTCGCTGAGCTCCGATACCAGCGCCCTGTCCTACGACTCGGTCAAGTACACCCTAGTGGTGGACGAGCACGCCCAGCTGGAGCTGGTGAGCCTACGGCCATGCTTTGGAGACTACAGTGACGAGAGCGATTCAGCCACAGTCTATGACAACTGTGCCTCCGCCTCCTCGCCCTATGAGTCGGCCATCGGGGAGGAGTATGAGGAGGCCCCCCGCCCCCGGCCCCCCGCCTGCCTCTCTGAGGACTCCACACCTGATGAGCCCGATGTCCACTTCTCTAAGAAGTTTCTGAACGTCTTCATGAGTGGCCGCTCTCGCTCCTCCAGTGAGTGAGCCAGAAGGCGGGGGGGCCTGGCCTGGGCACAGCCCAAATGGGGCATTCCCAAGAGCATTCTTTAGCCACCCCTACACCTTGACACCAAGTCTAGTCTGTCCCTCACCTGCAGGCGCAGAGTCCTTCGGGCTGTTCTCCTGCGTCATCAACGGGGAAGAACAGGAGCAAACACATCGGGCCATTTTCAGGTGAGGGCCACACCTTGCCTGGGTCACAGTACATGACCCCCAAGGGCCCCAGCATTGGTGTCCACTCGCACGCAGGAGGACAGTACCAGAGCACGAGATCTAGTGCTGAGGTGTCGAGGAAGGTTACCCACACCCAGAACCTGTACCCCAACTCCCCTCTAGTGGGTGCTTGCCTCCCCATGACCTCTGTTTTTCAGGGTCTTGGTTCTTGGCCTTTGTTTCCTAAGCTATAGTTGCATACCTGGATGGCATGAGTCTCTAGGAACCAACATGCAAATATTAATTGAACTAATGATGCCACCATGGCCACTCAGCCCCAGAGTAGGCCTAGCTGGACCGACCATAGTGAGGAATTCCTTACTTGCCCTCACTGGGGACAGGTTCGTGCCCCGGCATGAAGATGAACTTGAACTAGAAGTGGATGACCCTCTGCTGGTGGAACTGCAGGCTGAAGACTACTGGTACGAGGCCTATAACATGCGCACTGGTGCCCGAGGCGTCTTTCCTGCCTACTATGCCATCGAGGTCACCAAGGAGCCCGAGCACATGGCAGGTAATGATCTGCCCCAACCCGGCATCCCTGGCCCCTCACCTGATACATCAGGCCTGCCTGACTTGCTGCCATAGCAACATGTACTCCAGACCTTGGCAGTCTGGAGGATGTGGCACAAGCAGAGGAGATTGAATTGGGAAAAGTGAGACTCGGGCTGGTAGCCTAGTGGTAGAGTACTTGCCTGGCATGCATGAAGCCCTGGATACACAGAAAAATCCAAAAGTGGTGCTGTGGTTCAAGTAGTAGAGCACTAGCCTTGAGCAAAACGTGTTCAAGGACAGAGCCCAGGCCCTGAGTTCAAGCCCCAGGACTGGCAAACAACAACAAAAGTGAGACTCAGCTGGGCACCAGTGGCCCACTCCTGTAATCTTAGCTACTCAGGAGGCTAAGATCTGAGGATCACTGTTCAAACCAGCCTGGACAGAAAAATCCATGTAACTCTTATCTACAGTTAACTACTATTGAAATAGAGCTGTGGCTCAAAGTGGCAGAGTGCTAACTTTGAGCACCAAAGTTTAGAGACATGGCCAGGAGTTTGGCCTAGTGGTAGAGTGCTTGCCTACATTGCACAAAGACCCAGGTTCAATTCCTTGGTACCACATACATAGTAAAAAGCTGGAAGTGGTGCTGTGGCTCAAGTGGTAGAGCTCTAGCCTTGAGAAATGTCCAAGGACAGTGCTCAGGCCCTGAGTTCAAGCCCCACAACTGGCCAAAAAAAAAAATGTTTAGTGACAGGAGCCAGGAGTGTGGCCTAATGGTAGGTAGAGTGCCTGCCTACCACTGATTCCTCAGTACCACATACACAGAAAAAGCGGGAAGTGGTAGTGTGGCCCAAGTGGTACAGTGCTAGCCTTGAGAAAGCCCAAGGACAGGGCCCAAGCCCTGAGTTTAAGCCCCAGAACTTTCACCCCCCCAAAAGAAAAAACAAAGTTTAGGGACAGTGCCCAGGCCATGGGTTCAAGTCCCAGGTCTTGCACGCACGTGCATACACACAGAACCCAGCCATATTGACACATCTGGGCACCATAGCACCCTCTGCTGGCCGAGTTCCTCCTCATCCCTCACCTCCTCGTCCCTCACCTCCTTTTTTTTTTTTTTTTTTTTTGCCAGTCCTGGTCTTGAGCTCAGGGCCTGAGCACTGTCCTTGGATTTTCTCAAGGCTAGAGCTCTACCACTTGAGCCTCAGCACCACTTCCAGCTTTTTTTCTATGTATGTGGGGTACCGAGGAATCGAACCCGGGTCTTCATGCATGCTAGGCAAGCACTTTAACCACTAGGCCAAACTCCCAGCCCCCCTCACCTCCTTCTGTGGCTTGCTTCTGAGCCTGTTCTGCTTGCTCTGCTGAACCTCATGTTTTCTTTCCAGCCCTGGCCAAGAACAGCGACTGGGTGGACCAGTTCCGGGTGAAGTTCCTGGGCTCTGTCCAGGTTCCCTATCACAAGGGCAATGATGTCCTCTGTGCTGCTATGCAAAAGGTATCTAGTCCCACTCCTTTCTTCTCTCCCAGTGGGGTGCTGACTGGCACTTACTTTATCCTGTCTGGGGAGAAAAGATCACACAGAGACTATGGAAGCCTCAGGCCCAGGCTGTTGGACAGGAATTGCTGATGGAGGCACAGACAGTGCCCTGATGTGGCCCTGTCCTTCTCTGGCAGATTGCTACCACCCGCCGCCTCACCGTGCACTTTAACCCTCCCTCCAGCTGTGTCCTTGAGATCAGTGTGCGGGGTGTGAAGATAGGGGTGAAGGCAGAGGATGCTCTGGAGGCCCAGGTGACTCCCCCTTACCCTTCTTTCTCCCTGGAGCCCCAGCCCCCACAGGAGAGTTGCCATGGTGTGTGTGTGTGTGTGTGTGTGTACATGTGTGTACATGTGTGTATTCCTGCCCCTCCCCCTGCAGGATTCATGACCTGGCCTTTCTTCTCTGTCCTATAGGGGAATAAATGTAGCCACTTTTTCCATCTAAAAAACATCTCTTTCTGTGGATACCATCCAAAGAACAACAAGTAAGTAGGAATGTGGCCCATTATCCTGAGCGGGCCCCGAGCCTGAGCCCCTGCCTCACAGACACCTGTCTTCTCACAGGTACTTTGGGTTCATCACCAAACACCCTGCCGACCACCGATTTGCCTGCCATGTCTTTGTGTCTGAAGACTCCACCAAAGCCCTGGCAGAGTCTGTGGGGTATGTATACGTGTCTTGCCAAGCCCAACCCAGAGCTCACCCTGACTACAGCCCTAGAGCGTCTTCCAGCATCACCACTCAGTCCAGCCCCAGTGCAGAGCCTGGAGGGAGGCTTCCGAGAAACCCGGTGCCTGGCATTCTGCCCCTAGCTTCTGGGCCAGAAACCAGAGCCTTGGGGCCCTGAAATTCCTGCTTGAAGACCCCAGTCACAGGTTGGGTTCCTGTCCTGCCTGGGCGAGGCTCCTGGTGACAGCATGTGCCCCCTGCCTTCCAGACGCGCGTTCCAGCAGTTCTACAAGCAGTTTGTGGAATACACGTGCCCCACGGAAGATATCTACCTGGAGTAGCAGTGCTGCCACCCTCTGCGCGCCCCAGGCTAGAGCCAGGACAGCTGCTGCTGATGGGATGGGAAGGTGGGATCCATTGGCCCAGGGTAGAGGGCAGGGGTTACAGGAGAGACAGATGCAGTTTATTGTAATATATGGGGTTAGATTCATCTATGGAGGCCAGCTCAGGCTGCCCGGGGATTGGGAGGGGACAGGCCTTGGGGGGAGGGTGGCCCTGGCTGTGAAGGAATGCATTCTGGGAGCAGAGGATCCACCCTGTCCTGGGCCTTACTTCCCTGCTAGGGGCTCTGGCTCTTGGCTCCTTGCCTTGATGATGCCCATGCCACCTGCAAGTGCCACCTGCCCCTGTCCCCAATCTCCATACCAGGAGCTCTGAGCTCAGGCTGAGCCCAGCCACCTCCCGAGTACTTTCTAGTAAGGAAATGGCAACGGTGGTGATGAGGTCCCTCCCTGCTGTCCTCGGTGGGACCTGTGGGTAGTCCCACCGCCACCACCCCAGCACGTAGGCCCCAGCAGACCTGGCAGTCCCTAGGAAGGAGGGAGCTGCTGGGAGAGAAGGCCTCCCGCCATGGTCTTGTCACTCGGCCACAACTATTAAAAGTGCCATTTCCTGTCTGGAGCATAGCTGGTGTGTCTTTCTGGACCCCTCCCAGGGTGCCTGTTACGAGAGCTAGGAGAGTTGAGCCGCTGCTACACAGAATAGTTTTATCTAGGGCGCCCGTCACACATGCGCATCGTAGTAGTACTCAGCCATGTCTGGCCCATCCCGCTTGCGTTGCTGGGCCTGGGAGAGGAGAGGTCGAGGGCCCCGTGGCCATGGGTGCTTGGGTCGGATCCCATAGTCTATGAAGAGAGAAGAGGCGGGGGTAGGTGGAGGGAATAGGAGCTACTGGTATAGGACGGGACTCTGGGCAGCTCTGAAAAGGCTGCCAGTGATGGGGTTGGGGGATGGGCCCGGGGTCCCTGGGCACCGCCCCCATGGGAGCAGGAGCAAGAGGGGGAAGAGGAATCCTACCATCCACCAGGTTAGAAAATGGCTGAGAGAGCTCAAGGGGGACTGAAAATTCCTCTGGAACAGACCGCTGGGACCTGTGGGAGACATTGGGGTACTCAGCTGTGGCCCCAAAGACCACTGTGACCTTCCTGTAAACACAGGATGGGTGACCCAGAGTGGGGGACCTGGCAAGCTCCCAGCCCGAGGATAGCAACTGCCCCCTTCCAGGGAGGGCAGAACTGAGGCCTACCTCAGTGGCTGGGGGTGAAGGAGTGTGGCTGCCAGGATGAGGTAAAAGAGGAAGAGACTGAGCCCAGCCCTGGGGTACAAAGCCCCCAGCATGGCAAGAACCATCTCCACACGTCCCTGCTCTGGCCTCTCCCGCCCCTCCCCCTGTCAGGACAGAACTCATGGCCAACTCCCATTCCACCTCACAAAGGACGTTAGTTCCAGGGCCCGGTGACACCATCTGCTTTGGGACAGTGTCAAAAATCTCATGTCTGGGCAGGGAGTTTGGCCTAGTGGTAGAGTGCTTGCCTAGCATGCACGAAGATCCGGGTTCGATTCCTCGGTACCACATACGTGGCAATAAAACCAGAAGTGGTGCCGTGGCTCAAGTGATAGAGGCCGAGCCTTGAGAAAATCCAGGGACAGTGCTCAGGCCCTGAGCCCAAGCCCAGAACTGGCAAAAAAAAAAAAAAAAAAAACTCATGTCTAATACATGTTTTGTCTTATTTGGTGTGATGGGCAGAAGATATTAAAGCAATTTTTTTTTTTTCTGGAGGAGAGTAGTTTGGATTTGGGGCTTTGTACTAGCTAGGCAAGCACTGTGCCCCCAGCCCTGTGTGTGTGTCTTTCTCTTTAAATAAGTGTTGAGATTTGAACTCAATCTTGCACTTAACTTAGATCAAACTCTACCAAACCATTAAGTCATTAAGGACTGATTACTTAGATCAAACTACCAAACCTTTAAGTCATTAAGGACTGAGGACAGTTTGGGCTTGGTGGTTCATGCCTACAATTCTAGCTACTCAGGAGGCTGAGATCTGAGGATTGTGTTTCAAAGCCAGCCCAGGCACTAAAGAACCTGAGACTTATCTCCAGTTAACCACTAGAAAACAGAGTGGTGCTGTGGCTCAAGGGAGAGGGTGGAAGCCTTGAGCTGAAGAGGTCAGGGACAACTTCCAGGTCCCAAGGTAGGGCAGTAGCCTTGAAGAGCTCAGGGACAACGCCTAGGCCTAGTCCAAGCCCCACGACCAACAAAAGAGACTGAGGACATAGACCTTGCTAACTGACAGCTTCATCCCTGTGCCTGTTTCCTTCTTTATGATGTTAGGGACATTAAGTACCCAGGTGTGGCCCATAGAAAACTCTCAACAGAGGGTTCAACAGACTCTTCAGCACCCCAAACTCCATTGCCACACAGCACTCCCCTGCTGGCATCTGTCCTGGGAAGAAGGGCATGCAGCCACAAGCTAGAGTGGGTCCCGTAGCTCTGGCCCGCCTGGAGTGCATGGGGCAAGGGCCTTTGTCAGGCTCTTACTGTTGCTAGGACGGGCAGATCCCAAAGCTCAACAGCTCTGTTGAGCCCCTGACCCTTGGGGCTGAATAAAGGATTCTAGGAGGGTCAAAGCTTAGGGGTGTGAGTAGAAGAGGGCAGTATGATGGGGTGCTTAGCACTTGCACAGCGTGAGGGCATTGGGCACAGCTCCTCCATAGGCCTTAGGTGAGGCCTGCACCTCTACCTGCCTCTTCTCCACTAGACAGTCCTGACTGCAACCCAGCCTGGCATGCTGGTTCACATCCAGCCATGGAAGCTGTGAAACAAATTCCTTGTCCACTGCCTCGGGTTGCATGGGGATCTGAGAGCCAGCCCCAGAGTCTGGCCTAGGGAACTGAGTTGCTTCTGAAAGAGCAACCTAAGCAGCTGCTCTAGGCTTATTCATAGCCCAGAAAAAGTGGTTCTCAACCCTGGCTTCTGGCCCCACGTCGCCCCTGAGGGAGACAAGTGACATGCCCTCTTTCCAGAGGCCTGAGCCACATACTAGCTTCCCCAGGCCCCTTTCACAACCTGAAGGCAACTCCTTCCCAAAAGGTCCCCAACCAGGGGCAGGAACCTGGAACTGGTTCATGGACCTAACTCCACAAGCCCTCATCTTTCTTGCCTTCTATATGCTGTCTTTCTAGCCCCGGAACTACCCAGGCTCCCCCTCTCCCCATCCCCACTGCCCCTGCCTTGACCCCACCTCCTCTGTGGTACAAGTCATGGCACCCACTGCTGCCCATGCAGGCATTCTCCACAGGCTGAAGGGCAGCCCCTTTCCCACTGCCCACACCAAGGCCAGGTTCCTTGCCTGGGCATGGGGCACCTCTGGCCCTATCCTTCTCCTGGGCCATCAGCTGTGGCCCTGCCCCCTTCTGTGCTCATGCAGCATCTCACTAGCCTCCTCTATTAATAAAAGGTGGACTGCAGCAGGGGAGGCTGTTGGAGCCAGTGCCCAGCAAATATGAGGCCCTGGGTCTAAGTACCGCAAGTATCAAAAAATAAGGCCACTCTGCTGTAGGCTTTGTGGCAGTTGTCACTCTAGGAGTATGTGCTGTGATGCCCTCTGCCAGCAGGGCCATCCACATGGCATCAGGGCTCCAATGCAGTTCATGCTGGCGGGCAGCTCCTCGTCAGGGCAGCTATGGACAGGGCTCTAGGCCCTAGGTGCTTCTGCCTCCACAGGCTTGACAGAGAGCCTACCACTGAGCAAGCTACAAGTGTCAAAATGGGCCAAAGATGACAGGCCCACTGACCATTCCTCCTGCTCATCCACTGCCTGAGTGGTACCTGCTCAGGTCGTCTTTCAGTCTCTGCCAAGGGCTGGGATCACAAGTGTTCACCACCCTGTGGCAGGGTGGCCCTTCTCAGAGGCACTTGGGGAGGCACCTCAGGATGCAGCTGGCGGCTCCCAGGGTAGCCCTCTAGCCTGGCATTTGACAAGGCCTGGGTGGCTGCTGCCGCCCGGAAGCCCTCAAAAGAGAGGCTAGGCCTACCACAGGACAGCCAAGGAGTGGAGAGCAAATTCAGGCCTACAGCTGGCCAAGGCCCTTTTCCTTCTGCAGGGAGGAGCCAGCAGGGTGGCTGAGCTTGCCTGGCTCTCCCTCAGCCTGAGCTCTCCTCCTCCCCTCCCTTCCCTCAACCCAAGAGCTGTAGATGCGTGCTGGCCTCCCCCATGGGAAAAGAGCTCTATTCCCCAATCTGCCCCAGACCCACCATAGGCTGGAGGCCACACAGCATGGCCAGCAGGGGAAGGGCAAGCAGTGGCCCTGGTGAGAAGGCATGCTGGGCAGTGGCTGCCTATATTCTTTAGACTAAATCCAGCCTTGTGGCCTGAATCAGGCTGGACGTGGTGGAGGCTTCTTGGCCCAGTAAGGCGCATGCTGCAGTGTCTCCATTGAGGACAGCGTGGCCACAGAGAGGAATGCTGGTGGAGACCGGAGCCTCGGGGCAGAGGAGGTGCTGGCTGGTGGGCATGGAGAAGCCACATACTTGGGCACTGCCAGAGTCAGTTTTATTAAGGAAGAGGGGCCTGGGGGACTGCAGGGCTGAAGCCCTGCCAGGAGTAGTCAAACATGCCATCCTGAACCCCCAGAACCCCACTCCCTGGATGTCTTGTCAGCCCCAACTGTAGAAATAAATCTTCTGCCAGTTAGGTAAATAATCCATGAGTGGTCCTGCAATGAGAGTAACGAACAAGTTAGGGCCGAGGCTGGACCTGCTCTGCCCTACCAGTCCAGCTGCTTCTTGCAGCCGGCCTCCAGCTCGCACAGTCCTCTAGCCAAGCCAGGAGGAAGGTTGCCAGGCCAACAAAATGGCCTAATAATCCCCCACATCCACAGGCTACACTGTCTCAGGTCCCAAGCTGTCATCTGCCCACCAATGACACTGAAATTGCCCTGACTGCACTAAGAATCAAATTACAAGAAGACAGAGCAAACAGGAAGATGGGACCACACGTGCCATCTGCTGTCAGTGACACTCCAACCATGCTTACTTGCCACGAGGCCAATGCCAGGGACGTGGTCTGCCAGCAGCTGCAGCAGGAAGAAGATCTTGGCCCTGGAGGGTGAGACACAAGGAGCTGGCTGAGGAGAGGCATGGCTCCCTGCAAATGAGCTAAAAAGTCTGCTGACTAACTGAAGGGAGTGCATTCAGAGGAGAGGAGGTATAGACAGCAAGACCTTCAAGGGATTCTGCTCTGCCTTCCCCAGGCTGTACCCCAGATGCTGAAGGCTCTATGTACTCAGCACCCAGGCCACCTGCCAGTGGGTTCTAAGGGAGAAAAGCCAGCCCTACCTGTTTGACAGAAAGGTTGAGCCATACAGAAACCTCACAAGCCTGAGCTGAGAGCAGTCAGGGGCCAGGAAGGTGAGGCCCGGATCTGTCGTCCTTACCACCCCCCACTCCCCCACCAGGGTCGGTCATGGGGCTTAAACTTGGTCTGGGAGCTGTCCCAGAGCTCTTTGGCTCAAGGCTATCTCCCTGCTTCTGGGCCTGGGTGCTGTCTGTGAGCTCTTCAGCTCAAGGCTACTACCCTACCCTTGAGCCAAGCCCCACTTCCCATTTTTCTAGAGGTTAAATGGAGATAAGAGTCTCAGGTCCTGGACCGAGAGTTTGACCTAGTGGTTAAAGTGCTTGCCTAGCATGCATGAAGACCCGGGTTCGAATCCTCAGTACCACATATAGAAAAAAGCCAGAAGTGGTGCTGAGGATCAAGTAGTAGAGCTCTAGCCTTGAGAAAGTCCAAGGACAGTGCTCAGGCCCTGAGCTCAAGCCCAGGACTGGCAAAAAAAAAAAAAAAAAAAGAGTCTCAGGTCCTTTTGTGCCAGGCTGGCTTTGAACCTTAATCCTCAGATCTCAGTGACCTGAGTAGCTAGGATTACAGGCATGAGCTGCCACTTGAGGCCTGGATTTTAAGAGATGAGGGTTTCAGCTCAGTGCTGGTTGAACACCTCTGTCATCCTAGCTACCTGGGAGGCTAGAACAGGATATTGATATTAGAGGTCAGAACACACAGAAACCCCTTCTTAACCAGAGCTAGGTGAAGTGGCATGGCGCTTGTCATCCCATGCTAAGTGGGAGACTGAGATTGGGAGGATCATGGTGCCAGGCTAGCCAGACTCCATCTCCACAGAGGGGAACCGGGTGTGGCACACGCCTGTGATCCCATTGATGATGGGAAGCCTAAAAGCAGGGAGACAGAGGGTCAGGTATATGCCCAGGTGGGAAGCGAGATCCTGTCCTAAAAGATAACCAGTGAAAAATATGACTGGAGCCATGTCTCAGAGGTTTCCATGCGTGCCAGCCTAGCCCCAGTCCTGGAGAGAGGGAGAAGGATTCCCGTAGGGGAGCTAAGGGTAGGAGGATCATGATGTCAAGGGAAATATTTAAAAAAAAAATAACATAGACTAAAGACATAACATTTAAAGGCTGAGATGTAGTTCAGTAGCAGAACATTCGCTACTAGACTGTGTTAGAGTAGACCTGTGTTAGTGTAAGGTGCTGGATTTGGCCCTTAGCAAGGCCAACAAAAAGGACATCTCCCATTTATCAAGAGTTTACCATGTACTGAGCGTGGCCACACAAATCAGTCACTTACCCCACAACCACCCCAAGGTGGAGGCTCTCACCATCCCATCCCTGTGTTACAGAGGCAGCAATACTCCCACACTGGTGGCCCAGAGCCAGGCACCCAGAGGGCAGGCTGGCCCCACAGACAACTGTGGGGGCCGGCCACAGATAGGGAGAGGAGATTGCTCCTGCAGAGAGCATGCCATCTCCCTTTCTTTACCAGAATAGACCCTTCCAGGTTTGGGGCCAGTGCTCTGAAGGTGCCAGGCTGGTCAGGTTGGCAGGAGAGTGAGCCAAAGTAGAAGGCATGCAGCCTAGGAACCACCTCTGTTCCCAGAGAGAACGTGGACTTGGGACCCACACTGGCTAGCTGGCATGTCTCTGTTGTTTTGCCCTTCCAATGCTTGGTTCCCTGGGCTGAGAAGGAATAATCCACACTCATTGGCTGGAAGGGGTGGAAATAAGCCAGCTGGTGGAGAGCCCATACCTGCCACCAACAGCTACCAATAATGAGGGCCTCTCTTCAGTGCTCACCCCTGCCCTGTGTGTCAACAAGTTCACACAGCCCCACTGCTGACTGCTTCCTGGATGACACACTGTGGGCACTCAGTGAAGCCTGGACAGGGAGGGAAGGGAAGGAGAGGAAGGGACGAGGGGCAGGCAGCAGGCAGGACCCAGTCCTGCACCACCCTCCCCCACTGGCTTCTTACTCAGAGAAGCGGTCGTAGAATGGGGAGCGCAGCAGGTAGTAGAGCAGCGCAATGGTCCTGCGCCGCAGCTCTAGCCGCTCCCTCCGGGTCAGGCCCTTCCTGTCACTCAGGAGGCTCAGGCTGTGGGGAAAGGCCACGATCAGGGCCAGGCACTACCTGCGCCCAGGAGAGCTGCTGCACCCTGGGAGCCACAAAGGAGTCAAAGGACAAGCAGAGGCCATGGCACATCCAGGCCTGCAGCATGAAGCCCTGTGCGGGGAACTGAGTCCCTGGGAAGGCCCAGGCTCACCTAGTCACATCCACAACACCAGACAGCAGCCAGGGTTTCCATGACTGCTGTCCCCACAGGCCCAGGCTGAGCACTGACGGCCAAGGTGTCAAGGATGTCTCCAGCACAGGCTGAGGGCCAGCCCGCACCCCCACCTCACCCCAAGCTTGAGGAGCCGACCACAGGCAGGGCTAAGGATACAGTGCAGCAGGGGTCGGCTGATATACAAGGACTCTGCAATGGTCTCCTGGAGCCCCAAGGGTGTTGGGGGGACATTCAGCTCCTGCTGCTGCTTCTGCTGCCGTCCCTCCCGCTGCTGGGGAGCTCCCCAATGCCTTGAGTGCAGAGACGGAGCTAGAACACCAGGGCAGATGAGCCAGTCAGGCTGGGGCAGGGTGAGATGGGTACAGACGAAGCCAGTCCCTCAGGGTCACACTGACCTCGGTGTCGAGGTGCCCAGTCCAGCTACATCCTCCACTTACTGTTCTGGAGGGTTCGCACCACTCGGTTTGACCGCTTCCCCACATAGGACTGCTCCTGGCTGCCCGGGCCATGGTCGTCATCTAGTGGGACAGACAGACAGAGGGCAATTCGTCAACAGGGCGTGTTAGGAGCACAGCCTGCAAACAACACGGTATGATGGCTGTTCAGAGCTAAGTGGAGAGTGTGAGTTAAGGCTGCAGCTGAGCCGAGAAATCTGGAGCCAGGGTTGTGGTTCAGCATGTGGCCTCTCTACCAGGGGGACATTCTGAAGCTCTCTCTGGTAAAGTCGGCCAGAGTCAGCCAGGAACCCAGTCCTTGCTCCCAAGTACCTATGCAAGATCCAGCCCAGCCATATTCACAGTCTACACACCGCTGGCATCACATCCCCTCAGCCCTTTGGCTGCAACATGACCACAAGAAATAACCACACTCTGCCTAATCAAGATGGAGAGACGGGAGGATGACAGGTGTCACAAAGCTCTAAAAAGACAGAGCCTGCCAGGTGCCTGCCTCTCAATGCTGTATCTAGAGATGAGGGTGGCAGGCTTGCTTACCTCCTGCTCATAGTCTGTCCCCTCCTCAGTCCACAAGAAAAAATAAGGACACAGACACCCGAAGTCCTAAGTTCAGGGCTGGAGTGCAGTTACAGAATACTTGCCTAGCATGCATGAGGCCCTGGGTTCCATCCCTGACACAACACATGTACCCACATGTACATAGAAAACAAAGTCCCAAGTTCAAGTGCCGATTCTGCCCCCAACCTAATCTTTTTTCTCTTCTGTAGATGATAGGGTGATGAAACCAAGATGTGCTCTACAAATGCAAAATGCCATATTCATGTTGGCTCACTCTAAATGAGCAAATGAAGTCCCATGCCCGGTTCCATTCCAGAGCAGGAAAGCAGCTTACCCGGGGGCTGTGCCTGGGTCTCCCTGTCCAGTGGAACAATGGGGGGTGAGGTCTGGAGGCCAGCCTTGAACCAGATCAGCAGGAACATCCGAAGGACAGCCCTGGGTTGGGGAGTATGGCAGGGCTGGGGGAGGTGGCTAGCAAGCGGGTGGCAGGGCTGCTCTGCTGAACATCATCCTCATAGCTGGCCTGGGCCACCCCACCCAAGTCCTGCCCTCCACAGCCCGACCTACTTGGCCAACTGGATGAGGGCAATGACCAGCCAACGGCCCACTTGGCCCCACACCTTGGCGGCCCCCATCTCCATGAACACCTCCACGCACTCCAGTACGCTCAGCCATGTCAGCAGCTTCTGCTGGGACAGCGACTGCAAGAGGCCCAGGCCAACAGGTCAGGGAGCTCCCCTAGTCCCAAGCCTAAGGCCTGAGTTCAACTACCAACTCTATCACTAACAGGCTAGGGTGGCCTGGGACACACTCTGGCCATCCAAGATAAGGATGCTAGCACCGGATGTTAACATGTGCCACACTCTGAGATTTATCACACGTCACACGTATATGCTGATCATTATGATTCCATTCCTGAATCCCCTTGCATTCCCACCCTCAGCTCCCGGAGGAATTCTCACCACAGGCAACTTTTTCCGAAGCTCCTTCCGTAGGATCCCATCGTTGAGCAGGACAAGCAGGTTAGAGGCAGAGTACACTGAGGGTTAGAGTGCAGCTTTCAGAGGCTGGCTCTTTGGCCTACATTCCTATCACCTTCTCCCCAGAGATTCAGGGTTCATCTGTCACCTGCCATGATCAGCTACCCACAGGCGATGTGGAAATACCCTCTTCCCTCTGCCCGGTTCCCCACACTGGCCAGTACAACATGGTGTGGACAGTTGAGCTGAACCAATAAGGGATGTGCTCATCTCAGTGACAAACCCACCCTTGCCCTGGTAGCCAGTACGGTGGCTGTTCCAAACAGCCATATGTGTGTGGTGCCACCACCTCTACAGCTGGTCCCTGAAAGTCTGTGTCACATCTCACTGTTGATGAGGAGACAACAGGGCCCACCTTAAAACTGTAGGAAGGAGAGGGGCTCGACTCAACGCATAAGGTGTTTCCCAACTGCGGGAACACAGAGGGCCCTAGAGAGTGGACAGCACGCTCTCTCTGAGCCGGTCATACTACGGTGACCTGCGGTGGGCAGCCCAGGACCTCCGGCCCCTGTGATCACGTCCTCCGGACCCCTCCCCGGCTCCGGCGCCCCCCGCCTCACCCCACCCCAGAGCCCGTCTCACCCAGCTCTGACAGCTCGTGCGAATCGGAGAAGCGACCTGCAGGGAAAGCACAGAAGCCACCGGTGAGCGTTTGCCCCGCCCTACGCCCTGCGGGAACCCGGACAGAACTTCTCAAGTCAGCGGATCGCTACCCTGAGACGCGTGGAAGGTCTCTGGGGTCACAGGTCAGGGCCCGGAGGAAGGGGTCAAAGGTCAGGGAGGCACCTGCCAGCAGGTAACTGAGGCCCCGCACTGCCGTCTCCAGTTGGGCTGTGGCGGCCGGGTGACGGGTCACGTACTCCTGGTAGCGGAGGCCTAAAAGCCGCAGCTTCTCCATCCTGCACTCGGCACCGACAGACTCAGATCCAGAATACGACCGGCGGTGCGGCCCTGCTTCCTGTGCCCTCCTTCCTGCTTCCTGTCCTAGACCCGCCTCCCAATGGCTTCACTTCCGCTGGCCCGGAGGACCGTGGCGACGAGCTGAACCTTTGAACCACCCTTCACCCATCTCTTGAGTCACCTCCTAGTCGGAGCTCCGCCACAGCGGGTGGACCCGCCCTCCCCACTCCTTTCGAGTCATTGGCTAAGGACACCCTCCGCCCCACGCCGGGGGATTGACTCCCCCGCCTTCTTGGTTGGCTGCCCTTGCGCCTGCGCAGTCTAGCTCTAGTGCAGCTCGGCGTCAGTCCGAGCAGTTCATTCCAGAGAAGGTAGCCCAAGCTCCGAGGCTTTCTGATAGATCGCCGAGAGGATCGATCGGGAGGGCCGGCTTCTACAGGACCTCGGAAGGGAGCACTTGGGAAGGAGCTTCGGTCAGACCTGGGGAGGCGTCTAAAGCAAGCTGTTCCAGCAGATGCGCGTCTGGCCAGTTGCCCTCTTCGGTCCCTCCACAAGAGGCAGATCTCCCTGTGCAGCCGCACCCCCTCCCCCCCAAAAAGACTGACTTAGTGCGGTGGCTTTGGTTCCTGATCTCATGGACTGCATCCCCTCTGCCTCCCCTCCACCCCCAGCGCGAACCTGGACGCCCTCCTCCGCGGAGAAAACTGGCTCCAGGTTCTGCTTTCTGCTACGGGAGACTTTGGATAGAAGCTCCCCTTCCCTGGACCTCAGGTTTCCCCATCTGAAAAAAAAATAATTGAAAGCGATCTTGGTCCCTAAAACACAGGGCGAATCTCAGGGTGCTTTCTGGCACTAGGAAGCGTCTCCTGGCCCGCAGCAGCCCCGCCAGGGAGGGGGAAAGTCCCGGGGATCCCGACTCAAACCTTGCATTCTCCCAGCAAGGGGTGGTAGCAGAGCCTCAGCCAGATGAAGAGGGGGTGGGGAGAAAGGCGGCTGATTGGCTGTAGGGAGAGGGGCGTGGCCTGTCTGCGCCTTTGGGGACGCGACCCACAGATTTATGGTTGGTACTCTGGGAATTGTAATGCTTTTACCTCTTCTTCAACAGATAGCTCCAGAGAAAGGAAGGTGTGTGGAAGGACACCCAGTCAGTATGTGGGATGCATGTATGAAAATGCTATAGTGAAACTTATTTCATCCAATTATATTAAAAGAAAAAAAATAAAAAGAACGTTTTTTTCATGATTTGAATTTAGTGTGACACAAGGCCAAGGTGGGTTTTTTTTGTTTTTGTTTTTGTTTTTTTGCCAGTCCTGGGCTTGAGCGCAGGGCCTGAGCACTGTTCTTGGACTTTCTCAAGGATAGAGCTCTACCACTTGAGCCTCAGCACCACTTCTGGCTTTTTTCTATGTATGTGGTACCAAGGAATCGAACCCGGGTCTTCATGCATGCTAGGCAAGCACTTTAACTACTAGGCCAAACTCCTGGCCCCAAGGCCAAAGTGTTTAAACTTAGCAACTGGCTGCAATTCTTCCACATCTTCTTAGTTTTTCCTCCATATGAGGAAGGAAATTGGAGCTGCCCATGAATACTCCGGGAGAGGTATCCTCAGAAGAGAGAGAATGTTGTGAGGGGAGAATTTACAGAATATACAGAAGCCACTCTTTGCCAGTTCTAATCTTGGAGTCTTTATTGAAAGTCCAATGATTGCATGGTGGATTCGCTCAAAGGCCAGCAGCCAGAAAACACACTCCATACACTCAGGAAGCAGGCCAGAGACGACAGAAACAACAGATACAGTACCAGTAAGCCAATTCCGCTCTGATGGAGCATGGGATGCCATGCTGATAGGAGAAAAGCCAGGAGACAGGACACAGGACACAGGACCTGAACATGTAGATAGGTGACAATGGGGAATCTAGTTCTCCATACCCCAGGGAGCCACACTCACCCTCCAGAACTTTTGTTCATAGATGGGCAATCAGAGACCCAAGTGGGTGAAAGAGTTGTAAGGCACTGACCAAAAGGGCAGATGGCAGTGCCATCTAGATTACTTCCTAGAACACAGCAAGAGCTGTGGCATGTTGAAGCTCCTGGTTTTGAAGCGTGGGAGCACTTTGATCTAGGACCTGGACTCAGTAGATGGAGTAGCAATGTGTGTGGTTTTGGTCTTCCTTCATCCTCAAGATCTTAATGCACGTATTCCCCTTTGCTCAGTCCTGCAGTCCCTTCTTCAGCTATGGAGAAAGTGGGAGGGGGGGTGCCCAAGTTTGATCAGCACTGGCAAGGTCTGGCAATCTTGTGCTCTAGGGGGAAAAAGTCCTGGAGGATTATTTCTGGTCCTGGTCCCCTAGGACAGAGTGCTAGAGTCGTGATTCTTTTCCTTCCTCTTTAGGGAGGCCAACACGAAAGTCCAGCCAGGTTGCAGCAATATAGTTGCCTGAATTAACCTTCTAGATCTTGAGCCTGATTAACCAAAGAGGCACTGCAGCACAGTTTTTCCTGGCTGGATCCTTGCCTGGACTTGGCTACCAGGCTGGTTTGGAAAGGCCTCTGGGCAAGTTGAGATAAATCTTCACTCCTTGTGTCTCAAGTCACAGGGGGAGAGAGAAAGACCAGTTCAACAGGTATCTATGGGGACATGTGAAGTCCAGGGAAGAGGCCCCAGATGGGTCATGAAGAAAAGCCTTGGGCAGAGCTGGGCCAAACATAGTCTAGGCACCAGAGGATCAGCCCTCTTTCATATGCTCACCCCTAGAACTGCTCCTTGGAGGTCCACCAGACACCTCAGGGCTCTATTTCCCCAGTGGTGAGGTTGACAGAGCCAGCATTGTGAGTGACTGACAGATCTGTAGGCTGGTCTCATTAAAAGACTTCCTCAGGGTTAGGCCAAGCCAGCAAGCCCCACAAGCTTCTTTACATTTAACCTCCATAAAAGATAGCTCCCTTTCTCTGTGGATGGCCTTGGGGAAGGAATCAAGCCACTACCTCCACCCCAGCTGCAGGCTGTAAATGAGGATAAGGAACTGGAATTCAAAGTTCTAGATGCAGGAGTAGCCCCTGCATGCCACTCTCTCCTCAATCCCAGAAGTACAAGGAGCCACCATCAGTCTCCATGGCAACCATTATCCTGGCCTCCAAAGGCATCCTGGCCACTGGGAGGGAGAGGAGGAGACAGCTTCTGGCTGGACTCCTTTTCCAAAGCAGCTGGGTGTAGGACTAAATGGCCTCGGTTGAGTTCCTTCCCAAATCTGCTGGGAGGCTTTAGTAGAGCTCTTGGAGAGCAGAGTCCCTTTCCCACCCACTTTCCACACATACCAAGCACTCGGAATGTGAGGCACTGGGGACTCAGCCCTAGGCGGGACAGACTAGCCCCCAGTCCTCGCTGCAGCCGGTATGCATGGAGGGAAACAGACACCAAGTAGGCTAACCTCCACCACTCGAGTTCGGAAGAAAACAAAGGAATGTGTGGCGAGGATTTGCATAACAGCAAAAGAAAGGGCAAGGTCAAGTCCTGGGTCAGGAGACTCAAGAAAGAGAAAGCTCCAGGAGAAAACAGCCTGGGGGAGGTTAGGGGAGAGGGGCTGACACTGGAAGGGGCCCGAAGGTGTTCTGCTACCAAGCTCCCGGCAGAGAATCCAGCGGGTGTCCCGGGATGCCTGGTCAGACCTTTAGCACGGGGCCTGGCTCGTAGTAAGCGCTCAAACCAACCGTAGCTCTTCTGGCTCTCCAGTCCCGAGGGCCAGGACTCTGGCCTAGAGTCCTAGGGCTCTCCAGTGCCCTACCAGGGCCAGCCTCCAGGCTGGGGCCTGCTGTGGGGCGGACAGAGAAGGCTAGGGAGGAGGTCCGGGCCGTGGCGCCAGGCTCAATCACGACCCTCCAAACAAAGGTGGGGGATGGCCGGCCTGGTCCCCGCGGCGGCGGCTGCGGCCAGGCCCCTCCCGGGGCGCACGGGCGGGAGGTGGCTTTCAAAAGGACGCTTTGTGTGGTGGAGCCAGGCTGCCGCCGCCCGGCTGGCCCGGCCACCTGCATGGAGGCTGGGGGAGGAACGGGGCGGCTCCAGGTGTTTGGCCACTCCGGGGCAGGTCTCGCCAGGCCCCGCCTCCTGTCCCCGGGCAGGTGTCCCCCCAGCCTGACCCCCAGGGCCCCGACATTCCGATCTCCGTGTGATCCTGAGTCCCGGGTCACCGGCCCCTCCCCTTAGGGGGAGGAGATGGGGTCCCGGAGGAGGGGGTGGACTCCGGGCAGGTGGCGGCGGGGGCCCTTCCTGGGGAGCTGCGCCCGCCCCTCTCCGCGTTTGGGTGGGAAAGGGGGATCGAGGTTCGCTGGGGGAACCGCCGGGCCGTCGAGTGCGGGGCCGGGGCGGGGCCGGGCCCGGGGGTCTCCCCGCCCCTTCGGCTCAACCAAGCGGAGGTGAAACCTGAGCCCAGGTTGGGGGCGGGGCCGCCCGCGCCTCTCCGGGGCTCCCCGCACCCGGGGCCCGCGGCCGGAACCGCGGGGCTGGGCCCGGCAGCCGCTGCAGCAGGTGAGGGCGGCGACTCCGCGCGGGGAGGACGGGCGGGCGGGCAGCCGTCGAGTCTCCGCAGTCCCGGGCTGACCCTCCGCGCCGCGCCCTTGGTCCGCAGAGTCTGCGATGGAGCCGGCGGCCCGGGGTGGCGCTCCGCCCTGAGCGCCCCTCCACGGCCATGCTGCCCCGAGGGCGCCCCCGGGCGCTGGGGGCCGCCGCGCTGCTGCTGCTGCTGGGGCTGACGCTGCTGCTCGGGCCCTTCCTGTCCGGCGGGGACCCCGAGCGCGAGCGCCGCGAGCCGGGCTGCGCCCGCTGCCTGCTCACGCCACGTGTCCCTCTCGACGGGCAGCTGCGTGGAGAGCCGTCGGCGGGACACGGGGGCTACAACCGCTCCGCCTGCGCCCCGCAGCCGCCGCTGCCGCCCAAGTGCGAGGTAGGTGCGCGCGGTCCCTGGCGGCTGCCGTCCCCGGGCTCCGGACCCGGACAGCTGGACGGACACCTTGCTTCTGACTGAGCGCTGGACAGCCAGCTGGGGACGCCTGGAGCGTGGGTCTCCTCTGCTCCTGGCCTCAGTTTCCCTGCTTGCGAAGTGCCGGCACGGCGCCCCCCCCCCATAGTTTTCCTAGATCGGATGCCAGGTGCAGCCGCGTGGCCGAAGGCCTGGCGCGCCCAGCCGTCTGGTTGATGCCGAGATCGGTCGCCAACCTGGAGTCCCTTCCCCAGGTGTTGCATGTGGCCATCGTGTGTGCGGGGCATAACTCCAGCCGAGATGTGGTCACTCTGATGAAGTCCTTGCTCTTCTACAGGTACAGCCCGGTGTCAGTGGAGCAGCGCCCCTGGCCTGGGGACGGTGCCCCCCCTCCCTCTAGGGGTGACCTGGGAAGCATCCTGAGCTGGATGTGGATAAACTTTTGGGGAAAGCTTGATGTAGGGGCCCCTCAGGCTTCCTCCCTGCCCATCCTCCAGGAGAAACCCACTGCACCTCCACTTGGTGACCGATGCTGTGGCCAGGAACATTCTGGGAACACTGTTCCGCACGTGGATGGTGCCCTCCGTCCTGGTCAGCTTCTATGATGCTGAGGAGCTCAAGGCAGGTGCCCCGCCTCTGCAGCACCACGTCCAGGCTTGCCCCTCCTTCCTTCCTCCTGCAGTAGGGGGTGGGGGAGGACAGTCTCCATCACCTCACCCCTTCACCCTTTTGGGGTCCACCCCTGCATCCCACTCTGTATGTTTGGGTTCCTACTCAAGCCTTGCCCTTCCTACCCACAGCCCCACATCTCCTGGATCCCTAACAAGCATTACTCCGGCCTCTACGGGCTAATGAAACTCGTGCTGCCCCTGGCTCTGCCTTCCAGCCTGGCGCAAGTCATTGTCCTGGACACAGATGTCACCTTTGCGTCAGACATCGCGGAGCTGTGGGCGCTCTTCGCTCACTTCGCCGGTGAGAGGCCTGGACTCAGCCCTGGCCGACCCTCTCCCTTGTTCCCCAAGTCCCCCTTGTCTCCAGGCCCCGTGGGGTCTATCCCCAAGCCCAGGGCCCACTCCCTCATGGCCTCCCCTCCCAGACAAGCAGGTGATCGGTCTCGTGGAGAACCAGAGCGACTGGTACCTGGGCAACCTCTGGAAGAACCACAGGCCCTGGCCTGCCTTGGGCCGGGGATTTAACACAGGTGGGGCTGTGGAGGGGGAGGCAGGTGGGGTAGGTTGCTGGGCCCCAGGGGCTGGGCAGGGCACAGAGTTCTAGGAAGAATGATGCTTGGAAAACACAGTGATGAAAACCAGAAGAAAAAGCAGAAGAAAAAAAAAAAAAACCCAAACCTTGGCTGTGTGGCCAACTTGCTGAAGTCCGTCTGACTCCATTTTTCTATGCCTTATATAGGGAGAATTAAAAAGTCTTGATAGAAAGTTGAAAAGGTCAATACAGAGGACTCTGTAAACTGTACAGTATGCAGCTCTTCCCCCTACCCCCCGTTAAAGGTAGTTACTTGGTAGTTATGTTTGAGCCATGGGGACACATTTTCAGGAATGCATCATTAGGCAATTTTGCCTTTACCCAAATATCACAGAATATTTACACACACCTAGATGGACTAGTCTAGTACAAGTCTGAGCTTTGTGGCAAAGCCTCTCCCTGTAGTAACTAGAGGCAGTTACTCTACAAAGAATAATTACTGTAGGCTACTGTTACAAAATAATAACTATCTAATCACATCAGATGTTCAGTATAAATACCAGGTGTTCAGAATCTTTAACTTCATTGTAATGTGGGACCACTGTTACAAATGGGATCTGTCATTGACCAAAATGTTATTATGTGGCACACAACTGAGCAACAGCCAGCCAGCTACTCAGGTGGCTGAGACAGGAAGACTGTAGGTTTCTGGCCAGCCTGGGTTGTTTCCTGATTTGTTGAACCAGGTACTGTCTCTGAGCTCTTTAGCTCAAGGCTGGCGCTTTACCAGGTTCATTCACAGCATCACTTCTGCTTTTGTGGTGGTTGAGACACAAGTCTCAAGGACTTTCCTGGCCAGGTTGGCTTTGAACCATGATCCTCAGATCTCTGCTTTCTGAGTAGCTAGGATTACAATCATGAGCCACCAGCCCCTGCCCCTCCCCCCCTTGCCCCCAGGTGGTTTTTTTTTTTCCCTCCAGGCACTGGTTTTTGAAATGCTTTAAAGTTTAGTAGCAGTAGATTTACTTGTCATACACAAGGTCCTATACTTCACAAGCAAACAAAAGTCATTTCACAGACACCTTAAGGCCCCCAGCCCCCATAGCCAGTTGTCCCTGGTGGGCATGGCAACCTCTCCCTGTTGGCAGGTGTGATTCTGCTGCGGCTGGACCGGCTCCGGCAGGTTGGCTGGGAGCAGATGTGGAAGCTGACAGCGAGGCGGGTGCTCCTCACCCTGCCTGCCACCTCTCTGGCTGACCAGGTCCGTAGGAACCTTTGTGGGGCCCAGGGGGCAGACTAGGGATTGACATATGATGGCTGTCTCTGCCCAGGACATCTTCAATGCTGTCATTAAGGAGCACCCGGGGCTGGTGAGGCCCCTGCCCTGTGTCTGGAATGTGCAACTGTCGGACCACACACTGGCCGAGCGATGCTATTCGGAGGCCGCTGACCTCAAGGTGAATGGGGAGGGAATGGAGGACAAGGGTGGACACGCTGCCCTCATCTCTACTTACACACTCGGGGGCCCAGGTGATCCACTGGAATTCCCCAAAGAAGCTTCGAGTAAAGAACAAGCATGCCGATGTCTTCCGCAACTTGTACTTGACCTTCCTGGGGTATGATGGGAAGCTGCTGCGGAGGGAGCTCTTTGGGTGCCCCAGCCAGGCCCCACCTGGGGCTGAGCAGGTGAGTTTTGCTCCCTTTGCTTCAAGACAGTCCTGGCCCTCTCTGTTCTGGTGAGCCTCAGCCTTAGCTGGAGGCCGTGATGTTCTGCTCCAGCCCCGGTGGTCTTCTCTCTGCCCGCCCTCCTCCCCCTCAGGTGCAACAGGCCTTGGCCCAACTCAATGAGGAAGACCCCTGCTTTGAGTTCCAGCAGCAGCAGCTCGCTGTGCACCGAGTCCACATTACCTTCCTGCCCCATGAGCCGCCACCTCCCCGGCCTCATGATGTCACCCTGGTGGCCCAGCTCTCCATGGACCGGTGAGGGGAACACGGACAGCTTAGCTTGGCGTGGATGGGACCAGGAATTCCGGAGCAGGGGGTTTTGTGGGGCTATGATAGTGAGTAGGTGGTCTCTGGAAACTCTCAGAACTTAGAAACATTGGATATGGTGCAAAAAGGTTGAGCTTTTGAAGCTATTCTAATAATCTAAAACTGCCCCTGTAGCCATGCAACCCAGGAGGTGTGTGTGTGCGTGTGTGTGTGTGTGTGTGTGTGTGTGCGTGCACGCACGCTCGCTTGCTCGCTCGTTCTGGGACTTGAACTCAAGGCCTGGACATTCTCCCTGGGCTTTTGTGCTCAAGGCTAGTGTTCTACCACTTTGAGCCACAGTGCCATTTCTGGCTTTTTTGGTAATTAACTGGAGAGAAATGTCCTTTTCCTGTTCAGGCTACCTTTGAACCACCGTCCTCAGATCTCAGCCTCATGAGTAGCTAGGATTTATAGACATAAGCCAGCAATAAGTCTTAACATCGTCGGTTCCTAGTTTTCCCATCCTAGTGGGGTGGTTGTGAAAGTTGAGTGAGACTGATTCCAGGAGTTAAAAGGTGCTCAGTCCCTTGGGTTGGGTGTGGGGGGATTGGGAGGACCCTAGCAAATAACTCTGGGGAGGTTTTCCCACCTTCTCTGGGCCCCATGCCAGAAAGGGCAGAGCTGTGCTAACTGTCCCGTCCCCCCAGGCTGCAGATGCTGGAAGTCCTATGCAGGCACTGGTCAGGCCCCATGAGTCTGGCCTTGTACCTGACAGACGCAGAGGCCCAGCAGTTCTTGCATTTTGTGGAGACCTCCCCGGTGCTTTCTGCTCGGCAAGATGTGGCTTATCATGTGGTATACCGGGACGGGCTCCTCTACCCAGTCAACCAGCTCCGGAACGTGGCCTTAGCCCAGGCCCTCACGCCTTATGTGTTCCTCAGTGACATTGACTTTCTGCCCGCCTACTCCCTCTATGACTACCTCAGGTAGGCCTGGAGGACATGAGGAGAACAAGATTTGGGGTGGGTGCTGTCAGGGTTTTGGGGTACCAGTTGCAGTCAAAGTTGCTGTGCCACTGCTCCTGTGTGTGTGTGTGTGTGTGTGTGTGTGTGTGTGTGTGTGCACATTTCCTGGGATTTGAGCTTTGAGCTTGGGTGCTGTCCCTGAGCTTTGTGTTCAGCTAGTGCTCTACCACTTGAGCCTCAGTACCACTTCTGGCTTTTTTTCTATGTCTGTGGTACTGAGGAATTGAACCCGGGTCTTCATGGGTGCTTGGCAAGCATTCTACCACTAGGCCAAACTCACTTCTGGCTTTTTGGTGGTTAATTGGAGATAAGAGTCTCACAGAGGGGCCAGGAGTTTGACCTACTGGTAGAGTGCTTGCCTAGCATCCACGAAGACTCCGGTTCGATTCCTCAGTACCACATACATAGAAAAAAGCCAGAAGTGGTGCTGAGGCTCAAGTGCTAGAGCTCTAGCCTTGAGAAAGTCCAAGGACAGTGTTCAGGCCCTGAGCTCAAGCCCAGGACTGGCAAAAAAAAAAAATAAATAAAGTCTCAACAGATTTTCTGCCTTGGCTGGCTTTGAACCATAATCCTCAGATCTCAGCCTCTTCACTAGCTAGGTGTGAGCCACCAGTGCCCAGCTGCCATTGCTCCTTAATAGAGTGCTGTGTTTTGTAAAATAGGTGTGTTAGTAGATTGTCTCTGGGCTGTTGTATCACACATGGCCAAGCCAGGGGGACCCTGGCCAAGCCCTGTAGCTGGGGTGTGCCGGATATGGATTCATGTGCTCTTCCTCAGGACCTCCATAGAGCAGCTGGAGCTGGGCAGCAGGCGGAAGGCAGCTCTGGTGGTGCCAGCTTTTGAGACCCTGCGCTACCGCTTCAGCTTCCCCAGCTCCAAGGCGGAGCTGCTGGACCTGCTGGACACGGGGGCCCTCTACACCTTCAGGTAAGAGAGGCCATGGGTCTGCCTGGTGTCCTCACCATGGCTCCCACCCCCATAGGCCACAAGCGTCAGCTGGGCCTCCACCCACTTCTGCTGCACAGGTACCACGAGTGGCCCAGGGGCCACGCGCCTACAGACTATGCCCGCTGGCGGGAGGCCCAGGCGCCCTACCGCGTGCAATGGGCAGCCGACTATGAGCCTTATGTGGTGGTGCCGCGTGACTGTCCCCGCTACGACCCACGCTTTGTGGGCTTTGGCTGGAACAAGGTGGCCCACATCATGGAGCTGGATGCCCAGGTGAGAAGGGCGATGCCCAGGTGAGGAGGCGCCTTCTCGTGCCTGCTTCCAGCTGAACTCTGCAGGGGATGCCCCGCCCTCTGCCTCTGTGTGCCATTGCCTTGGCAGCCTCCCCCAGCCCAGCTCTGCCCTCTGTCCCTATTGCCCCTGTAGGAATATGAGCTCCTGGTGCTTCCTGAGGCCTTCACCATCCACCTGCCCCATGCTCCAAGCCTTGACCTCTCCCGCTTCCGCTCCAGCCCAGACTACCGAGCATGCCTGCAGGCTCTCAAAGAGGAGTTCCATCAGGACCTGTCCCGCAGCTACGGGGCCTCTGCTCTCAAATACCTCACTGCCCTGAAGCAGCCCCAGAGCCTGGCCTGAGCCGCCCTGGGCCCCAGACCTCCTAGGAATGGGTTCCCCGGGCCCTGGGGCCTTGCCTCAGGCCGCTCCACCCACCACCTTCCCTTCCCTGTCTGCTATTTAAATTATTTAAGGTCTGTGGGTCAGGCTGGGAGGAGCACTGTGCGGGAGTCCTCCCGCTGCTGCTGTCCTAGCCCCTCCTCTTGCCCCAGCTGGTTTGGGGCTGCTGCGCCACCATCATTGTGTATCCCTTTTTCATAATTAAAGATGTTCAAATCTCTCTTTGTACTCCTCTTGCTTTGGGGAATCTGGGCTAAGACCCGAGGAGATCAGGGGGGCTGGGCAATGCTCCAGTGGGAGACTTGCCTGGCCTGGGTCCTCGAGGGCCAATCCTAGCTGGGGCCCCACTCACAGGCAGCCAGGGCCCAGAGGGCAAAGGCTGGAACTAGAGTGTCTTGCCCACCATCCCCTGCCCCCTAGCCAATACCATGAGGCGGAGAGACTTTATTTGGCTTTATTTAGTAAAATGTTAAAATAAATAAATACAAATTGATCAGCTGCTCTGTATCCCCACCCCCACCCCCTTAAAACAAAAACCAAACAAAAACAAAAACTTTGAAGCACAAAACTCCAAATACAAGTTCTACCGAGACTGAAATCACAAAGGGCATGAACAAGAGACAGGACTGGAGTCTGGCTGATTCTCTCCTCTGCTCGGAGCCTGCTGACCTCTGTCTGCCCGTCCTGCCCTCCTGTCCTCCTGCCCACAGCTCACCTTGGGCTGAGAGCCAAGGATATTGGAGAG
This sequence comes from Megascapheus bottae, assembly GCF_031878675.1. Lineage (NCBI taxonomy): Eukaryota > Metazoa > Chordata > Mammalia > Rodentia > Geomyidae > Megascapheus > Megascapheus bottae. Next base: position 13,564,306 of record NC_143524.1, on the reverse strand, counting down.
AGGTGCAGGGGCCAAGGCTGCTGCAGCAGGTAGAGGCCTCAGGAAACACTTGGGGGAGGGGTGCCAGGTAGGATTCGCATGTGTGCCTCCCTCTAGAGAGCTACTAAGCGTCTCACCCCGGCTGTCTGGAGGGGTGGCCTCAGCTTCCTTGCCTTCATTCCAGGGGGAAGGCAAAAGTCTTCCCAGGGCCACCCTATACTTTTTTTTGGAGAAGAGCTGACAACAGTGAGAATGGGGTTCTTATTTCCTGCCAAGGGTACCCTGCTGAGGAGTGGGGGTAAGACCCACACATTTTTACCCAGAGTAAAAGTTGCCTGCCTCCAACAGAAGCCATGGGATTTGAGAAATTCATCCCCTGGTCACCATCCTATAATCCGCTAGAAGCTTCCTGCTCCCGGTGGGGAATAAGTTTCTTAAATTCAGCCCTTGAGGAAAGTAAGGACAACTCCACCCAAGCAAGGCTTGAAGGGAAAGACTGCGAGTGTGTATGTAGCTGGAATGGTCCCAGGGATGGAATGTGAAGAGATGGGCAAGCTAGAAGCAGCACTCTGGGTGCTGGATGTGTATGCACTCTTCTCGCTGCCTGCCAACGAACAAGAGAATGGAGAGGCAGCCCTGCAGGAAAACTGGACCCTCACAGAGGTCCAGCTGGCAGCCTTATTGCAAGAGCTAGAGACAGGCCCCACACAAGTCAGGCTAGCCAGGGACAGTCCCAGACCAGCAGGCTTGCCCTGAAGGGCCTAACTAGGAAGGAAGAAATAAGAAGTGGATGCTGCCCAGCCAGGTGAGACATGACCTGGCAGGCTCCAGCAAAGAAAACACACCTGCAGGCCAAGAATGCAAAAGGAGGGGGCTAGCAGCCATGACCTCACTGCCTCCAGGGTTTAGGCCTGCTCTGGGACTGATAAGGAAACTCCAAGCGCAGGGTCCTTTCTTAAGGGGATTCTAAGCCAGCTGTGGTCAACTAAGGTGGCATTAGAGCAGCTGGATCTTGGGCAGGGGAAGGGAAGGGAGTGAGGGCAGCAGGGTGGGATGGGAGGTGAGGGGGGCGGGTCTCAGGTACCTGCAGGGTCTGGGTGGATGATGAGGAGCTCTTCTCAGCAGGACTGTTTCTGCTGTGGAATTTGAAGCAGGAATGGAGGCCAGAGCAGACTGCATTCTCTACCCCACCCCAGCTGACTCAGAGCAGTTCCTTCCTGTCTGACCTTTAGGAAGAACATACGTGACACTGTGCAAAGCAGCAGGCAGGAAAACTGGTTAATTACTTGTAGATCTTCTGGGGCAAAGGCTTACTAATGATGGCTTCCCAATCTCCTAGCAAAGACAGGTATTGTGTGACAAGCCCCACCCCATAGGCCCAGACAAGTCCCAACGGGGGAGCCTGCTGCGGGGTCTCTGATCTTCTGCCAACCATTCCGCCAACGAGTCCTGGCATCTCCAAGCTCCCTGACTAGACATAGCACCTTGGTTTCTCAACGAGAATAGGGGGCTTGCCTCTGTTTCCCTTAGCCAACCTGTAGCCAGGGCCTCACATCCAGGCCTGTGCAGCCCAACAGAATGCTTTCTTCTGATACGATGCGAAGATGGATGAAGCAGATGGTACAGGGGAGCTGGCATACTCTAAGCACTTCCTTGTGGCACTTCCCACAGAGGGGTCTGTTCCCACCCCTCTGAGCCTAACTGGGTAAAGGAGATACTAAGGGGCCTTTCTCCATACTGTCGAACCCTGGCCAATACAATCCTTGGGGAGGAGATGGGGGGAGGGCTCAGGAGAGATGCTGCTCCTGATCCTAGCCAGGGTTCCAAGTCCTGACCACTGCTATTTAGTCAGGGATGGGGAAGGGACCATGGTCTTGCACAAGAGCATACATCTCGCCTGTCCACTTCCTACAGCATGACTGGAGAGATGACAGATGATCAAACTCTAGCTTTCTAAGATGGAAGGAAAGGCTGCGACAGGTGAAGCCAAGGCAAGCACAGGGATTCTAGCCCAGGATCACACAGGAAGCATGTGAGTGGGCGATGGAGCAGGTAAGTTCCTTCCTGGATGCCTGGGGCCAGCAGGCAGAGAAAGTGGCTAGAGTTCTGCATGTCTCTCTTCAAAGGCAAGGCAAACTGGGAGGCCACCAGACTCTTAGAGACACTTCATCCACAAGACATCTCTCTCCTCTGTTCTGAGGCCCTCCTCAAAGCCAGGGGCTCACATGATGAGCCTGGAGCCTCTCGGGCCAATCCCCTCAGAGGCGCCCCAGGCACTCGTAATGCTGGTGGCTGAAAGACCGAGAGCAGCACCAAAGGAAAAGGATCTTATTTAGGCACCGGCCTTTGCTCTAGCAAAATCTGAGGAGACCACGGCAGGGCCCTGACACCATGCACACTTCATCTGGGCTTCAAAAACAGGAGACAAGATCCCTTTGCCAAGCACACAGCGCCGTCTATTCTGAGAAGGGGAGGCAGGGAGAGCCTGGGCCCCTTGTGAAGACTGGCTCACCAGTCTAGAGACACAAACACAGCAAAACGGCATCATGTTCAGCAGGTTCTGTGCTAAAAAATTATAACTACACGGCATTTTCTCCAGTTCTGACACCTTTTTAATAGAAATCACTGTTTTTAGGAAACAAATAGCACTTTCGTAATTTTTTTTGTACAATGTTTCTTACCTTGATCTTCATTTAAGTAACATTAGGAAGACCTCAATATCTTTTATTTTCCTTTTTAATTAAAAAAAAAAGTAGTTGTTTTTTTTTCCCCCAGATACAAAGATTTTTTTTTTTTTGCCCTTGCATAAAAAAACAGTGCCCGAACGATGACACAAGGACTCACAAAGACTCACTGGATTGCACTGACACTATGATTCCTATTCTACCATGCAAGGTCTCGACTACCCTTAATTGGACTGTCAGCCTGAAAAACAGCTTTTCTATTCCTTATTTTAGTTTTTGTTACCAAAAAAAGTAAAATAAACAACAAAATAAAACTTTGCTTAAGGAAAACAAGAACAAAAATGAAAATAAAAAAAAAAACATAAGAGGAAAAGAAATGTCTCCATTCAATTCACACACTCCTGGGTCTCGTGCTGCTTCGCTCAGAATCTTCTCTTCTTATAAATATAGAAAAGGGATGGAGCTTGTTTTCAAGTAAAATCACTGATCCACCTTTTTCCCTCCCTGGACTGCACATGCACAACCCCTTCTTCCCTGCTTTGGCAAGGCCAGCAGGGCCTGGCTTTGCCACCTTTCCTTCAGAGAGGGAGGAATAGCAATCACCGGAGAGGAGCGATGCACCACGCAGGGTCCAGGGGCTGCCTGAGGCCTCTGCAGGGAAGTGGCACCCGAGGCGGGGGCAGAGCTGGGAGAAGGAAGCCAGTGGCTGTTCTTGGTGTCCACCTCTCCTGGCCCTTGGCCCCCTCCGGACAAAATCAAATACTGCTATGTGATACACTCTCCCACCCCGGCTCCCTCCCGGCCCGCCCCTTCCCTCCAGTGGGTACTGGGGTTGGTTAAATCTTGATTTCCGTTTTTGGTTTTATAGAAGTGAAAGTTTAGAGACAGGAAAGCCCACACACTCTTTGGACTTGTCTTCTCTTCCTAAACAAATAAGGATCTGAAACCTGCTCTCCTCCCTCCGCCCGTCCCTGCTCCCCACCCAACCAAACAAAAACAAACCCATCGTGGCTGTGGAGGCCGCTGCAGGCACACACTGGTGTATAATAGAGAGAGTAAATATATTATTTCACTTGGCATGGTGCTGGCAAAGAACCTCCAGCTGGCACTATTTCATGTAACATGGTCCAATCTTTGCATGTACACACAGAATAAGAAGGATCAATTGGCAAACTCGGGTGCCACCTGGCACAAGCATCTTCTCTCTCTCTGGAACCAAAGAACCAAAAGAATTCCGTACTTTCCAGAAGAAATCCAGCTTTGATTTTTCTAGAGTCTTCAGCGTTTTGCTCTCCTCGCCGCCGGGATCCCGTGGCTTCTCTCCAGGGCTGTTATTTAGTCTCTTCCCCCTGGTTACAGTTTGCTGTGCAGCTCTGGGAGGAGGGGGAAGGGGCCGGCGTGGAGGAGGCGGCATTGGCAGGGGGGGTGCAGTCCGGGCCATTGGAGATGGTCCCCACAGTGGCCTCAGAGTCTACAGGTTTGGAGAGGTCGATGCCGTGGATGAGACGAATCAGCTGTTTTACCTTCTCCAGGGAATTACGCATTTCCTTCTGCCGGGCTAGGATGGTGTTCTTCATTTCCATGCATTTCTGTAGCAAATGAGAAGGCAGGGACCCTGACTCTCCTCGGCCCCAGAGGAGAGAAGCCAGGCCCTAAAACACCCCTGTGGCCAGCCCCTAGAATGGGCCCTGTTCTGCCTGGAGCAGGTAGCTACTACCGAAGGAACAAAGCAAGGGAAGTGGGCCAGTAGACTCAAAGCCCACTCTACTGAAACCAGCATTTCAAAACAAGTTTGCATCACTACCATTAATGCTACGGAATAAAAGCCATTAAATAAATAAATAAATAAATGAAAACGCTTTTCCACAGCTGCTCTGCACCCAGCGTGGACAGGTGCTGGGGTGGTGCGACATGCCACCAGGATGGCCTGAGCCGTCCGGGGCATTGGCCTCCCGCAGTTCCTGGTTTCTTGCTTTAGACAGAGAAGACACGTTCAGCCTCTGTCACAGCAGTGTTGTGAGGGAAGCAGCTGAGCAGACAGCTTCACTGCCAACTCTGTGTACCGCCTGCTGCCTGTAAGAGTTGAGACTACCGTACTCCTACAAGGGTGACTTAAACCTGTCTCCCTGTGCTACACACATGAAAGGCAAGGCTAGGCAACCCTACTGACACTTCTCTAGAAACCCTTCTTCCCCTCACTGGTCAGGAAAACAGGGGTGGCAGTGAGCATGCTGCAGAAGAGCTCGGCAAAGAAGGAAAAGACCCTGGAGCACAAGTGATAAGAGGGCCCCGGCCTTGTGTGCCCAGGCTCAGATGAGGCTCCACATTCCTCTAGAACACTGTCAGGAGTACTGAGCAGGGTCCTCCCTTGCTGCACCTGCTACTTCATTCCTTCAGCCTGGAGACTAGGAATCTGCTAGATTAAAGACAGGAAGATGCGCAGGGCCTCACTAAGATATCTAGCCACTGTTCTTGAAAGCTGTCCTCTCACTGGAAGGGAAACAGCACCTGCTCTAGTTGTTCAGGCTAATAAACACTGTGATCATAAGTGGCCCTGGGTCCCTGTGTGCTCTGAGGGATGCAGAAGGGGTCTAGAGCCACGACTACAGCAGGAGGTAGTATACTTACACTTATAGAATTACTGAGCTGTTTCACTTTCTGCTCTAACTGTTCCCGTTCCTGTTTTAAATCTGAACTCCACTTAAGTAACTTCTGTTTCTCTTCTTCTTTTGCTGGGAAAAAGGAAACAAAAAAAGAACAATTCTTAACAAATTCTTTGAAAAGGCCACTGTGCACAGAATGTTTGCCAAAGATATTTTCCACAAACCCTCCTGAGTCATGACATCACGGCACAGAGCCTGTGTCAGAGACCGTCCTGGTTTATGTCAAGGTGAGCAGACTCACTATGGCTTGGGCTCACAGTCACATACATTTGGTACCACACTTCTTGGCTTTATTTACAAAGAAGTACATATTCCTGACCATTCAGTGAAAGCCTTTAATTTTTAGCTTTACTATGCCCTTGCAGAAATATTGCTTTCCAATTATTCCCTTTAAGAAGACAGGCCTTGGGCTGGGTGTTTGGCCTCATAGTAGAGTGCTTGCCTAGCATTCACGAAGATCTGGGTTCAATTCTTTGGTTGGTACCACATATATACAACACGAAAAGTGGTGTTGTAGCTCAACTGGTAGAACTCTAGCCTTGTGGAAGTTCAGGCCCTGAATTCAAGCCCCAGGACTAGCAAAAAAAGATGGGCCTACCAAAAAATGTGGGTTAAAAAAAAAGGATGTGGGTAATCCTTTACCTGCTTTGTAGGCAATATAGGAATGGACAATTGCTAAGGTTCCAGGCCATGGGATTGCTTCTTCCTTCTTCAGCATCTGAAAAGGATTTCAAGATTTTAACTTGAGAAGGAGGTTCAGACATACATTCTCCAGGTAACAGCAAGCACCAAAGACAAAATCCAGGAAGGGTTTCTGGGAAGCAGCACAGCAAGACCCTGTTCTATTGCTTCTTGGCTACATGGATGGGTGTGGAGAGTGAAGTTCAGAGGCAGAAAGACTCGAGCTGCTTGTGTCTGGGCTGGGAGCTGGGTGAGCATTTCTGCCTCCTCATAGAAGGCGGATGCCCTACTCAGCCTGAGAGCTGCACATCTGCACAACATCAGCGACTATAGGCAGTATTGTCCTTGACCTGACAAGGCTGCCCATCTCATTTTAGTCTTCTACTACCTCTAAGGGCATCTTGACCAAGCAATTCAAGTGTCAGTTCCAAGTCCCAAAGTATAATCCCAGTCCTATGTAAAAGATTTTTGGAGGATCCCAAAGCAGCAGCAGCATCAGGAAAACAGTCAGAGAGGGCGTTTGTTAATACTGGAGACAGTAAGAATGAAGACTGAGGCTGAAAGTGAGAAATAGTCTGGTCTATGTGCACACCTGTAATTCCAGTGCTTAGGAGGCTGAGGCAGAGGATTCTGTGTGTATGAGGTCAGCTTAGGAACACAGAAAGACCTTTATGTCACAAAGCCTGGGCTAGGGATGTAGCTCAGAGGTAGAGCACTCGTGTCTGGCCTATGCAAGGCCCTGTGTTTGATCCCCAGCATTGTAATAATAAATACAGGTGAAAACTAGAATTCTTCCAAATCAGGGATTTTGTTTTTTAAGGAGCTGAGCTGGATCCCACTGTTTGCCAGGCTATGGGGTTTATTGATTATACTTCCTCACCTTCTTCCTAAAGACTAGACACAGCTTATAATAAAGCCTTTTATGAAGATGTAAAGATGTATGAATATCTGAGGAAATGAGACCAGGAACCAGAGAAGAGGGAGGAAACTAAGACAATTATGAATACCCATGGCCTTTGAAGTCTGTGAAATACAGCCAGCACCTTGATAGTTTTCTGAATGTGATAAGAATATAGAGTTTAAAATGGTGGTTATTTGAATTAACCAACTGGATACTTTCTTTTAAGGATTTTATTCTGGAAGAATAGTTGCATATCCTGAACAGGGTGTGATGGTTCGTGCCTGTAATCTCCAATCTCAAAGAGATTGAGGCAGGAAGATTCCAAGTTCAAGGCCATCATGGGCTGAATAATGAGGTCTAGATTAGTCTGGGCTATATAATAAAATCCTGTCTCAAAAAAAAGTCAAAACCAAAATAAAAGAATGCTCAGAGAATGAGTTTGTACCATTTTTATAGAATGAGGCAGAAGGAACTTTTGCATCTAGACTTTTAGGAAGAGGATAAATTGTCTGAGGTATAAGGATAAGTGTGCTTATCTCTACCTTGGCCTATAGGATGGGGAACCTGTAAGGGAATGAAGGCTTCATGCCCCCAGGCAAGAAATTTCTATGGACTGCCTGTCTCCTCTTGGGCCCCTCCCCATCTGGCTCAAGCCACAGTACCTGGTCCTGACATCTGGGACAGATCCACATGCCCTTGGGAATTGTTTTGAGAGGTGGGTCTAAGCAGTCCAGATGATACACACGGGAACACGTGTCACACATCAACAACTGGCCACTTTTTCTGCAAACGCTGCAAAAATCCTCATGGATATCACCCTATGAAATTGAGACGAAAGGTAAGAAAAAGGATAAAGGGAAAAGGTGTAGCGTTAACATGTACATTTTAGATGCATAGACATGCTTTAGGGCAAGCACAGTGACTTGGTCTTCCAACACATTAAGTGTTTAAGCAAAGCAGGAACTGCCAATGGCTCAAGCCCCCTCCTGTTCCACACAGCTGAGGTTTCCCTGTGGGGAGCTTTACATTCTTTCAAGCTCTGTAGTTGTCCAGTTTAGCTGTGTACCTGATAGTTTTGGTAAGAGCCCAACCAACAGACCAGAACTTCTACAGGCAAGGGAGACCCATTCATCAGAATGTCTTACAATATTGTGATTACAAACATTTAGCCTCCTCACTTAGCCATCTTTTGTTGAGGGAAGGGGACATTGGACGAAGAAAGAAAGATAAGAAGAAAAGATCTACTGAATTCCTTGTTCACTCAGGAAAAAAAAAGCCAAATGGGAAAAGACTGAATCAGGAACAAATCTGATTTATACAAGCTTTCTAACATGAAGGATTTAAGAAGCCAAGGCAACAGCTTACAATGTTCTCTTAAAACCAGTATTTGGCATTTGCTGTTCAATGGGCCATTCCATTCTGGAAGGCTTTATTCTTCCCTCAAAAATATTCTACCAGATGGAAGGTGACAAGCTGCCCTGTCCACTCTGCCCACTACCTTTGTGATAGTTTAACACTCAGTTAAAACTGCTGGAGAAGAGAGCAGATCTACTTAAAATGTAGAGAGGAGAACACAGGGGGAAAAAAGTTCTTAATGAGGCACCAGGCCCAGATGCTAGGACATGAGGAAAAGAAGACAGAGGGGACAAGGCCGGGGTGGCTTTAGGATTCTGAGATTTTCTGCAAAAGGCTGGACTGAGAACTGTACAGAAGCAGTGAATAAGGGCATCTCTCCACTATCACACCACTATGAGAAACACATCTTCCAGACATGCAATTTCTGTCTAAAGGAAAGGATGTGTGCTCTAATTTGCTATGCACCCTGGTAGCTAAGAAGAAAGGCTCTAAGGTCCATTGTTTGGACAGATTTTAATTTTTTTTTAAATAAGAAACTGCTACCTCTGGACAGTAAAAAGATGCTTGGTACATGTGCAAAACTATTACACAAGAAGGTAGCCTAAAGGATCAACTCCCATTCCCCTGAAAGGGGTTTCACCTCTGGGTCAACAGTGATTTCCTCTATTTTAAAATTAGGTTGAAAGGAACCTTTCTCCTCTGAAGGATTAGAACCTTAGCCCCAAGATTATATATGACATAAGACTTTAGGACTATTTCACAGAAGCTGCAGATAAAGCTCCCCAAGGTAAAGCAAGGGAGGGGAGCAGGTGTGGTGCTGAGCACTGGCTGGGCTGGTGCGTTGATGTGCTTTTACCCCCAGGAGAAGAACATGAAGATGTGGAGAAAGTGGAGAAAGTGAAGAGGAGTCTCAACAGGACAGAAAGTTCCCTGTCCTGTTTACATATCCTATACACAGCTCCTATCAGGATTCTTAAAATTCCAAGGACCCCAGAGAGTTTTTGGCTATGTGAATTACATCTAGTGACAATCACTGTATTAGAATTTAACTCTCCTTCCCCCCAATTGTATTGGGGCACGGGCCAGAGCCCTGTCTCTGAGGTTCTTTTGCTCAAGGCTATGCTCTGCCTCTTGAGCCACAGCGCCACTGCTGGCTTTTTTGGGGTAGTGTATTGGAGATAAGAGTCTCATGGACTTTCCTGCCCAGGCTGGCTTCAAACAGCAATCCTCAGATCTCAGCTTCCTGAGCAGCTAGGATTACAAGTGTGAGCTACCAGTGCTCAGCTAAACATTTGACTCTGAAATAATTACAGAATCATAGAAAGTTACAGAAATAGTATACTGATAAAAATTTTAAACTAAAGAATACACAAGTTCATATTCCATTATATATAATGTACTATCCATATAATGTACTATCTGGAAAACTTCACTGTCCTATATTGAGAGATTGAGCTTGAAAATGGCAAATGGTATTTTTGGAACCATTATGACAATCATTTTGATTTTATCGCCCCCTTGAAAGAATCTCAGGGACTGCAGATCATATTTTGAGAACTGATGACCAATAAAAATGAATATAAAATGCCAAGCTATTTCATTCATGTACAGTAAGTTCTAAAGAGAGGGAAGGAAATCTCATGAAGGCTCTATCTAGGTCCAAAGGCTTAGCTTGGATAGCAGATCCAATTACTATCATAAGGAAATGGTAAGCCAGAGATGGCTGGGCCTGCGGTTCCTTGCTAGGAAGTGAGGATGTACTTTCAGGACCCATGCTGGCTCTGTCAACTGCAACTTCATTGTGTGCTAAAAATTTTTATAATTATGTCAACAGAGCTTCCCTTCTCATAAAAATGATGATAGCAGCAACAAGGTACATCCTGAGAATTAGTGTCTGGCTGGGTCTTGTATTACTAAGTCCTGTGAGATGGTTATTGATCCCCAGGAAATGCTTGGCTCTCAACTGTTATTGTTTAATTAATGTTGTTGAGGCTTATGCTACCCGGCAGCAAACATACAGAACTCTTATGTGTTGATTTTAATCACTGCTGCTGTTAGGATACTGCAGAAGTAGAAGTCAATTATCTTTAAAAAAAAAATCTATTCAATTGGGTTGAACTGAACGTATTTCCAAAGTGTTTGCATTTTAAGATGAAACCTGGCAGAAGCTTTTATTTTGTGATTTGGTTCCTTTAGGCCTAGTTTCTAAAGAAAACCACAGAGCCTCTCAAGCAGAAAACAACACTAAAGCAACATAGTTAGGGAGAGACTCGAGGGCAGAACTACAGAGTCACCAAGTGACCCAACCTAGCACCTGTGCATGGTTCACAGAGTGCTCCACCAAGAAGCCAACAAGCTGAGGTCCTTTCAGCAATTCTAAGACTGGGGAAAGACAGCACAGCTTAGAGGCCAGCAAACAAAGGCTCTGACAAGGGCATCTGGTGATCATTAACTGGATGTTTACAAAACCTGTATATAATGAACATTACTAATGGCAAAAATGGTTAGGAAAGTTGGCTCGAATGTTCAACCTTTTCAGCCAGGATGAGTCAGTGGCTACCATCTATGTGCAAAGAAGAGAGAACCTTCTGTGACCTTTCCAAAGGTAACACTTTTTGTTTTTTTTGGCAGTCCTGGGCTTGAGCTCAGGACCTGAGCACTGTCCTTGGACTTTCTCAAGGCTAGAGCTCTACCACTTGAGCCACAGCACTACTTCCAGCTTTTTTTTTTTCTTTCTATGTATGTGATATCGAGGAATCAGACCCAGGTCTTTGTGCATGTGAGGCAAGACTCTACCTTTAGGCCAAACTCCAGGCCAAAGGTAATACTTCTTGCTGCCTCTGTAATTTTAACTCAGAATGTTTACACAGTGCTCTCTTGGAGAGCTATTAGCAATGAGAACCTTCATGTTCAAGGAGGCTTTTCCTTGAAGGTTAACAACAGCCTCTGTAAGTCACAGAAGAACAGGGACATGTGGAAATGAAAGCCTTGGGTTCTCTTCTCAAATGTATTCCTCTCACAAATGGCAACTCTGTGTGTGTGTGTGTGTGTGTGTGTGTGTGTGTGTGTGTGTGTGTGTGTGTGTGTGTGTATGTGTGTGTGCACTGAGGTAAAGGCTTGAAATCACGGCCTGAGCACTATCCCTTAGCTTTTTTTTTGCTCAAGGCTGGTGCTCTACCACTTGAGCCATACTTCTAGCTTTTGGTGATTAATTAACTTTCCTGCCTGGGCTGGATTTGAACTTTGATGCTCAGATCTCAGCCTCCTGAGTACGATTACAGATGTGAGCCACTGGTAAGTGGCAGCTATATCATTTTAGTAGTTTAGGTCATGTACTGTTTTCTTTATCTCATACCCCACATTAAGTTCTGCTGCCCTTCCAGTTACATGCGGACCTGACCTGATTCCTCTATCTCAACCTCGCCCACCTCATGAGGTGTGGGCACCTGCAGCAGCCTTCTAACTGGCCTTCCCCTTCCCATCCCACCATCCCTGAGGCCTCTCCACATTTCAACACAGTGTTCCTTCCAAAATTAAGTTTGGTTCCACAAACACCTTAAGATTATAATGTAGACAAGAAACATTCAAGAGATAAAATCACATCACAGAGTCTGGAGGGAAACTGGTATTCAGCTAGACAGACTCAGAGCTGTTCCCAGACATGGGGAATGCAGACCTCTAAGAGTGAACACATGAGGGCGATGACCTCAAGACAGGAAAGTTAACATCACCAACACTGGGAGACTGACATCATGTGTCTCAGGTTGGGATGTGATTAGAAGGCCCCATCATCACTTATTCACTGTTCCCCAGAAATGTATGCTTTAATCTGACATCTATGGAAAGTCATGGTCCACATAGAGAAGCACTCTACAGAGCAACTAGCCAGTCTTTAAAAGTACCAGTGTGGTGAAAGACAAAAGACTGTTTCAGAATAAAGGAGACTAACAGATAACACCATTACAGTAACTGGACTGGATCTGGAGCAGAGAACTATGTCTCTGAGGCAATTACTGGGACAATTGGAGAATCTGAATCTACCCTTTACATCATATTCTAAGATCTTGTCGATATCAAATACCCTCAATTTGATAAATACATGGTGGCAACATAAAAGAATACTTTGTTTTTGTTGGTTGTGGGGCTTGAACTCTGGGCCCGGGTGCTGTCCCTGAGCTCTTCAGCTCAAGGCTACCTCTCTACCACTTGAGCCACAGCACCAGTTATGGTTTTCTGGTGGTTAATTGGAGATAAGAGTCTCATAGACTTTAGTGCCTGGCTTGGCTTTGAACTGTGATCCTCAGATTTCAGCTTCCTGAGTAGCTCCGATTACAGGCATGAGCCACCAGCGCCCGCCCAGAATACTTTTATTCTTAGGAGATATACTCACAAATATTTTGGGGTAAAGATTTATAAAATGTAAAACTTAACTAGCTCATCACAAAAATAAGTGTGTATGTATGTGTGTGTGCGTATGGATGTGTGTAGGTGAGAAATAAATATGGCAAAGCTAGGTGAAGAGTATATAGTTGTTCATTATTGTAATTTTTCTATAGGTTTAAAAAATTCAAAATAAAATTCATTGGGGGGGGTGGGTTAAGTGAAACTTTAGGTTATACCTCTACTCAAACACTCCGGTGGTCTCCCATTTTCTTTTGAATAAAAGCCACAAGCCCTGTACGAGCAGCCCTGCCACCTCTGCAATCGTACCTCCCACTGCTCTGATCCTCTTGCTCTGCTCCAACTTTTCTATCCTTGGTGCTGCTCTTTTAACATGACACACCCACACCCACACACAACCACACCCACTGCACTGCTGTTGTTCTCTACTAGTTCCTTCCTCCAAGACAGCAAGCTCTTTATCTATCTATCTATCTATCTATCTATCTATCTATCTATCTATCTATCTATCTATCTATCTATGCATGCCAGCAGTGGGGCTTGAACATAGGATCTCAAGCTCTGACTTTTTTGTTCATGGCTGGCACTCTACTTGAGCTACAGCTCCATTTGTGGAGTTTTGGTGACTAACTGGAGATAAGAGTTTCATGGGCTTTTCTGCCCGGGTTGGCGTTGAACCGTGATCCTCCGATCTCAGCCTCCTGAGCAACCTTACATTTTTTTTTTTTTTGGCCAGTCCTGGGCTTGAGCTCAGGGCTTGAGCACTGTCCTTGGACTTTCTCAAGGCTAGAGCTCTACCACCTGAGCTTTAGCACCACTTCCGGCTTTTTTCTATGTATGTAGTACCGAGGAATGGAACCCGGGTCTTCGTGCATGCTAGGCAAGCACTCTACCACTAGGCCAAACTCTCAGCCCAACCTTACGTTTTTTTATGCCTTATCTGTTCCAATTGTTTTCACAGTGGAACAAGCAGCATAATCACTGCTTGGAAGATTACACATCCACAGAATATGAGGTTCTTGAAGGCAAGGGACTGGTTTTGTTCCTTGCTGTATCTCCAGTCTCAATAACCATCCTAAACTGACTGCTTTGTAAATGCTCATTTAACAAATCAGAGCACAAGTTCACATACTTAAAGCTTCTGGTTAGAGGATTGGTAAGTATCTGATTCCTTTAGGAAGTTGTTTCTGACTAATAAAGTTGCTCTACAGAACACTTCGCAGTTCTAGAATTGTCCCTGAAGCAGTAAACAAGGGCTGCTAGGGGAACAGGCTATGTTCAAGTCCCTGACCGCAACTCACTGAAGACAGACAACTCTCAATCTCATGAAGTGCTTCCTCACTCTGTCTCTCTTCTCAGAACTCATCCACAGCAAATCAGACTCAGCTTCTGACTGGGAGTTACAGTAGTTGACATTTCAGGACAGGGCAGTCCTGACACTCCGGGTTAAAGCTACGTGGCATGGCACGCAGGAGGCTCTGTGGGGCTAGCTCCTGTTCTAGTGCTAGTCAAGAAGGTGCACGTTGGCACGGAGACAACACAGGACAACAGTTTCCCAATGTGAGCTCTCAGAAAAAAGAGTAGTTTCCCCCAGTTACTTACGTCTGTGGAGGTGGGGCTGGGCAGGGACACAGGCTGCACGGGTGCAGGGAAAGTGAATGTGGTCTCTGTCTTTTCATTTTCAGGGGAGTCGGGATGACTGGATGGGGGGGATGTTGGGGTAAGGGCTCCAAACCCCAGCACTGCATTGTATTTTGGAGGACGACCTATACACCAAGAAAAGGGAACAAAAGGGAAAATAGGGAGGGGAAGAGAAGGGGAAAACGATCTTACATACCTTTGGCCAGTGTTCCTCATTGGCTAGCATGGAAAAGGAAGTGAGGTAGCAGACAGAAAGTTAATACAACAGTCCCAAAGGAAAGAACAGAAGCAAAGATTTAAATGTCATTAGAAACAACTACATGAGTCCCAAAAGAAGGGAAGAGAAGAGAGCCTCGGAGAGGGACAGAACATGCGGGCTGGTGCACAGGGACCTCGCTCAGGGCACACTGTGGTGCTGTTCCTGGACTATTACCCCTTGAGATTTCTAGTGCAGGGAATCAAGATGTGAAAGCCCAGTGGGAGCCAAAACCAAAACAGAATTGATTTTGTCCATGTCTTTTGTTTATTGTTTACTCATTTTTATTTTTTGCTAGTCCTAGGCTTGAGCTCAGGGTTTTTTTTTCTCAAGGCTAGAACCTTACCACTTGAGCCACAGCACCACTTCTGGCTTTCCCTAGGCAAGCACTCTAATACTAGGCTAAACTCCTGGCCCACAACACTCATTTTTATAATAATATTAAGGAATCTCAGTTTCCTACAAATGAATACATTTAGCATTTCTGCTTTTCTGTTTCTCTCCTGCCTGCATCCTGGTCCTTCTTAACCGCTGATTAGTACAGAAGAAGGCAAAGCAAGGAGGAAAAACTCCAGTTAGTTGTTCCCTCTCCTTGCAGTTATGGGCACTGAGGGCGAGGCTCTGCAGTACTGAAACATAATAATAACATAGGGTATTGGCTAAACAATGATTTTAAGCATTTCTAGCCTAGTTACCATCTCCAGTGGTTTGAGAGCTATCTCTCTTCTCTGAGAACTGGGGTTGTTCTAAAAGGCAAAGGCCCTGCCAAGAACATTCTTGACTGAGAGGCCTGACTGAGGCAAAGTACTTTGAGGCAAACCTCATCTACAAGCAATCTATAAATGAGCCCCAGAAAGTCTAGGGAAGCCACTTTCACCACATATCTGAGTCAGGGTCCTGTTCTTCTAAGAGTAGGGTTACAGTTTCTAAGTTGTGAGTGATCATAAGTACAAGTCCAGTACAAGAGTAAGGGGTGAACAGAGAGAACTAAAACTGCCTACACGCCTTGGTGAATGGTGTAGGGGAGTCATGGCTTTGTTGGTTCCAGATGATCTTAAAATCATGCGTAAGAGTCATGATTCTGTCAGGACACAGGCATGTGTTAAATTGATACTGTCTACAGTACAAAGGTAGGTCTTACTGGTTTGTCTTTTAAAAGTAGAGAATTTAGTGCTGGGTGGGGTAAAGCTCAATGCTCTTCATTTAGCTAAAGGAGATTCAGCCTAGCATTGTAGATACCAGCTTTTCACTTCTGACCTTGGTGAGAGATATCAAGGTCTTTCTAACTCACATAACCATGGCTTCTTAGCAGTTACTGCCCACTAGAAGGCCAATTAATTGTGGCCTCTGCCAATGGCTTCCTATCTGAGAACTGGCCTAGTGGCCTCTGAAAAATAGCCGAATGCAAAACAACAAAAATAATTTATAGCACTATTTATTATGGTCCAGGAATCAAAATAAAGCCGTAACTTAGGATTTGCCATCTATCTTGTTTTGGCTACTTGAAAGCGAGCACAGATGAAACATTAGAGTGGGAGTAGGGGGCAGTTATGGTCCTGGCTAAGGCAAAGGTGTTGGCAGGGTGACCTCCTATGCTTCTAACAGTGCCAAGATGGTTTGTGCATATACACATTACACCACTTACTCTGCAACCTTTCAGGCCTGGACCTATAATTCAGGCACACATTATTATGTGGAAAAAACAGACCTTGGGATGTGTTTCTGACATCAAAGAACAATTTCAGTATCTTGTTTATGAGCTCAAATCCTGAGCTATTAAAACAAACTTAGACCTGCACAGTGAGACAGAGTACTGCTGCCTTTTCCTGTCCTTAGGTTAAAATGGAAGACTCCGGAAGATGGGACCAGAGCTCTTTTTTTTTTCTTGCCAGTCCTGGGCTTGAGCCCAGGGCCTGAGCTTGAGCCATAGCACCACTTCCAGCCTTTTTCTATGTATGTGGTACCGAGGAATCGAACCTGGGTCTTTGTGCATGCTAGGCAGGCACTCTACCACTAGACCAAACTCCCGGCCCGGGACCAGAGCTCTTTAGGAGTAGGAGTCCCTGCTTTGGGGAGCCTGTTTGACACAGCCCTATGCTTCCTTAGCTGGAGATGTGCTCTTCTCAAAGATTCTAAGTTTTCTCCTTCCTGGAAAATGTGTAGTTCACAGAAACTTGGTCACATTTTAGCCTCGCTGGCAGCAGGATGGCTGAGACGCACAGCAGGATGGCCGAGAAGCTATTAAGAACACCTTGGCAACAGCAGTGCTCGGCTGTTTCAGGATGCTAAACCTTCCTTCCAGCCAGCGATCTGCACTGAGCTATTCTGGATGGCCTGGGGGGCTTGGGGCTGAAACACTGTGCTAAACCATCTCTGTGAAGCAGCTCAGCCTGGGAACCAGGAACATCAGCTTTTGATTCCTCATTCACAGCCTTAGCAAGAACTCTCTCTTTTCCTCATTTCCAGAAAACTACAACAGAACTATTTTCAAAGCATAAAGAAGCCAGATCCTAGAGTGATGGGAGGAGGGAAGGAAAAGAAACCCAAGGCAAAAGCAATAGCAAGACAGAGATTAAAAACAAAACAGAACCAAACAAAAAAAGAAAGTAAAAGACACTCACCTCTCTTCCGGGTCCCAGGATGCATTGTGCTGTTTAGGTATGTGACTGCGCTCTTCTTCCGCTTTGAGGGTTGAAGAAGGAAAGAGGACTAGATGAACAGCAGGGTCATCACTAACATTGCACAATACCTGCCTCATGCCAACGAGTTAGGGCTAAGCATGTCAAGGTCTCAGTGCTAATGGGGTTTATTATGTATACTTGGCACTCAGAGAATATTCCAGGGATGCTTGCCTCTACTACACATGACAGTATTGGGAAGTTAGGAGAAATAAAAATATTTGGTAGGTATCTGCTCAGACTTAGGGAAAAAGACCTAAGGGTCAAGTAGTAAATGATAAAAATATTAGAATGAGCAGATCAAGTTCTAAAATTTCAGGGCTGGCCAGGCACAAGGAGGGGGTTGCCTCTGCTGGCTTTTGGATGGGAGGGACTGAGAAAGTTACAAGCAAAGGGCAATCATGAGGGAGAGGGCAGGCGTGGCCTGGAGTACCTCTGGCTCAAAGACTGCTCCACTGTAGACTGGATTTGCTGTTGTTCTTCTTTTTCGTTCTTGCCTCTTGCTTTGGATTTCTTGGAGAGAGAAAAGGCTTGGATCAGAAGATGGTTGTGGAGAACCTAAACATCTGAACTTCATGTTTTTTTGTATTGGATTTCCTCTAACAAACCAGGAACCAGGCAAGATCTGGAGAAGATATGTCGGACCACCTACCCTCACCTCTAGGAAAGCAGGCCTGCATTCCTTTGTGTGGCCCTCTGAAACTGAGCACTTTGAAGCAAACCATGCTTCAAAGCAAGCTAACCTGACTTGTTTTTCAACTGCTGTGTCCAGAGGTCTGGATGAACTTTCTCCTTAGACTATTAACCAAAGGTCACCATTTTTGAATTAAGTAACAAGGGGCAGGCGCAGCTTTCTAACTTAAGATTCTGGTAACCCAGAGTGACTAGAAAATAAGATGAGGATTTTTCAGAGGCGTACTCGCTCTTCGAGCCGACAGTGAACGAGACATCTACAGTGAACACCAGCCACTTTATTTCAGACAGCTGGGGAGGTTTTCCCAGTACAGGAGCATGACTGAAGCTAGGAAGGAGAGGGCTTGAACATTATACAGAGAGAAGGCACTTTTTCCTCTAAAGGAATAAAGTCCACACCAGTTGAAGCATACTCTATTTGGGTTCCAATGTTCTATTCTAGGAATTCATTCAAACACCACTTTCAGGAACAAAGCTATGGGCCAGAAGGAAGGCAGTACCGAGAATATCTTACCTTCTAGATGGTCATGCGTTACCAGCCCTAGAGACACCATGAAGGCAAGTTTCTGTGCCAGGAAAACAAAAGAAGTACTTCAGTGCACATTCTCACAAAGCCCATCAAAAGTTCCTGGTTACATTGGGGAAAGCTTGCCTAGTGAGTTAACAACTTGACAGAAGCTGAATTTTGAGGAAGCAGGAGCAGGTGGCATCCACTGTGAGTACTCTGGGGCCCTTTGGTCTATCAGGTCAAAAAGAATGAGTGAAACCTGCAGCTTCCAGTTTTTCAATGTCAAAGATCATCTCAAGCTGGACACCAATCATCTTGAGCTACTCAGGAGGCTGAGATAGGAGAATCATAGTTCGAAGCCAGCCCAGGCAGAAAAATCCTTAAGACACATATCTTCAATTAACTACCAAAGAGTCAGAAATGGAGCTGGGGCTTAAGTGGTAAAGCAGCAGCCTTGAGACAATGCCAAGGCTCTAAGTTCAACTCCCAGAACCAGGATACACACAAAAAAATCATCTTGGGCTGGGAGTTTGGCCTAGTGGTAGCATGTTTGCCTAGCATGCATGAAGACCCAGCTTTGATTCCTCAGAACCACATACATAGAAAAAGCTGGAAGTGGTACTGTGGCTTATGTGATAGAGCTCTAGTATTGAAAAAACCCAAGGACAGTGCTCAGGCCCTGAGTTCAAGCCCTAGGACTGGGGAAAAAAATCATCTTGAGTGACTTCCCTCAGAGAAACCCTAAAGATACGATTTCATACTTAAAAAAATGTTAAGATACTTCAAGTTGAAAGGGGCAATGCATTGATTTCTATTCTTCCCTTTGTTTGTTTGAGGTCTTCATTTGCACATGGTTTCTAAATATGTCAAATACATCACACTTCTTTTCCAATGAATAAAGAACATCATCAAAATTGTTAAGAGTCAATAGTCATGAATACTACATTTTGATCTTTTAAAATCACTCTTTTGAGACAGATCTCACTATAGATAGCCAGGCTGGCTTAGAACTTGCAATCCCACTTTAGCTTCCCAAATACTAGGATGATAGCTGGCACCATCACACCAAACTTCCTCTGTTTAAACCGAGTCTTGGGGACTTTTTCTGCACACGGCTTGCCTCAAACCAAAATCCCCTAAGCTCCGTTTTCCACTAGCGGGGATGATGGGCACAAGCCACACACCCAGCTCTGGGTTGAGCAAGGTTCCTTTGAGCTTTTTGCCTGGGCTGGCCTCAAACTGAGATCCTCTAAAGTTGCCTGGGTAGCTAGATGTGAGCTACTGGCACCCAGTGCACCTTCAGAGTTCTAAATATGGCTTTGATTTTTTTCTTATGATAAAAATACAATCACTAGAACGCACAAGGTCCTTAGTTCAATACTCAGCACAGGAAAAAAACAAAAACAAAAACAAAGCTCGACAAAACTTAAATAACTGTCCCTCATCCCTTTTTGTGTCAGTACTAGAGTTTTGAACTTAGGACCTCACTCATTTGGCTTTCATGCTCATCTCTCTCTCTCTCTCTCTCTCTCTCTCTCTCTCTCTCTCTCTCTCTCTCTCTCTCTCTCTCTCTCTCTCTCTCTCTCTCTCCAGTTTTGGGGGTTGAACTTAGGCACTGTCCTTGGACACTTTTTGCTCAAGGATAATGCTCTACCACTTGAGCCACAGCTCCATTTTGCGTCTTTGCTGTGTATGTGATACTGAGGAATGAAGCCCGGGACTTCTTGCATGCTAGTTGAACACATTATCATAAGGCTCTGCTCCCAACCCATGGTGCTCTATCACTTAAACCATGCCTCCAAGAGGTTTTGCCTCATACACAACACATATATGGCAGGAGCTAACTCATTCTCTGTACATCGGTGGTTCTGTTCAATTAGAATAGATGGCTCCCACTTGTCCGCATACATATCATTTGATACTGACATGAGATACCTTCCAGGACTGAGGCTTGAACTCTTTCAAGCCTCAGGACTCAGGTGCTCAGGGTTTGAGCACTGCCCTAGCGTTTGTTCCTTAAGGCTAGGGCCCTGCCACTTGAGCCTCAGCACCACTTCCGGCTTTTCTATGTATGTGGTACTGAAGAATCAAGTCCAGGTCTTTGTGCATGCTAGGCAAGCACTCTACCACCAGGCCAAACTCCTGGCCCCTTCAGTTTCTTTAAAAAAGGAAATTTTGTTAATAATTTGCTTTATTTTTCTTCACCTAGAGTAGTACTTCTCATTAATTATGTGGATAGTTTTACAAGTTTTTATAGCATTTTGTATAACTAATACTTATTTCAGGTTTAAGTTTTGATCTGTTCTTTAAAGATAAAATTAAAAATTCATACATT
This sequence comes from Megascapheus bottae, assembly GCF_031878675.1. NCBI lineage: Eukaryota > Metazoa > Chordata > Mammalia > Rodentia > Geomyidae > Megascapheus > Megascapheus bottae. Next base: position 13,543,530 of record NC_143524.1, on the reverse strand, counting down.
TTATATCAGAAAAAACTGTACTTGATATTTTTAGAAAAACCTCAACTGGCTCAATAAATCATTACTTTCTTGAAAAAAATTGTTATGAGGCTTTGATGGCTTCATGACACTATCAGACATGGTTTCATTACAAAGAATACACAGAAGATACAGGGAAATGGATTACTGGTTTAATAAAATCCAACTATCAGATATTCATTATTATATTACCTGTCCACATTATTCTTTCACAGATGCTTGTTCAAAAGCGCCACACTAAACTGTTCTCTTGTCTACAGACATACAGATAAGAGTCAAATTCTATATTTGTATCAGTGTTGCTTTCTATTTATGCTTATAATTTCTATTTTATTTTATTTTGCCGGTCCTAAGGCTTGAACTCAGGGCATATGCACTGTCCTTAGACAATTTTCACTTAATGTTATTGCTCTGCCTCTTGAGCCACAGCACAACTTTCTGTGTATGTGGTACTGAGGAATTGAACACAGGGCTTCGTGCATGATAGGCAAACACTCTATCACTAGCCCACACTCCTGGCCTCTATGCTTATAATTGTGTGTGTATGTGTGTGTGTGTATGTGTGTGTGTACCTTGGGCTTGAAATTGGCCTGGGTACTGTCCCTGAGCTCTTCAGCTCAAGGCTATGACCCTACCCTTGAGCCAAGCCCCACTCTCTGTTTTCTAGGGGTTAATTGGAGATAAAGAGTCTCAGGTCCTTTTGTGCCTGGGCTGGCTTTGAACCTCGGTCCTCAGATCTCAGCCTCCTGAGTAGCTAGGATTATAGGTGTGAGCCACTGCACCCGACTTATGCTTATAATTTTAGTCCAATGATAATATAGGTATCAGCATTTTTATCTCCCCTTTATGTTTCAATGAGCTACTTTTGAGCTACTAATTCAATTTGTTTGAGGTTCTAATACAACAAAATGGTAATAACAAAACTGTACATTTACCAGGCACTGGTGGCTCATATTTGTAATTCTAGCTACTCAGGAGGCTAAGATCTAAGGATCACAGTTTGAAGCCAGCTGGGGCTTCAGGTAAATCCATGAGACTCTTTTCTCTCAATTAATCACAAAAAAAGCTGGAAGTTGCGCTATGGCCCAAATGGTAGAATGCTAGCCTTGAGAAAAAGAAACCCAGTGCTGAACAGTGCTCAGGCCCAGAGTTCATGCCCCAGGATGGGCCAAAAAAAAAAAACTGTCCATTTAACAAGTACAATCAATATGCAAACAGATTAGCTGAGTGAATTAGATATCTTACAAATGTCTGAGACAAACATCAGGAATGTAATCATTAGGAATACAATAGAGTATCTGGAAAAATGATCATTAATCTTACATTTCAAATGTGTAAGATGTACATGAACGTCATTTCAAAACTTTTCCTTTGACACACTGAAGTACTTATAATGTTCTAGTCACCAACCTTCAGGCCTGCACACTTAAATCCATTCTGGACTAATCTGATTAATAATAATATTAGATAATTCTTGTTTGTTTGTTTTTTGCCTGTTTGGTGGTCCTGGAAGCTGAAGTTGGGACCTCGAAATTGCTAGGTAGGTATTGTATCACTTGAACCATGCCCCAGCTCATTTTTCTTTGTGTTATTCTGGGTTTAGACAGTCTTGAATTTTTTGTCTGACCAGCTTAGACTGTAACTGGGGTGAACAAGTAGATACCACCATGACCAGTTATTTGTTGAGATAGGAGGTCTCACAAACTTCTTGCCTGAGATGGCTTTGAATCGAGATACTCCCGATCCCCACTTGAGTAGCGAGAATTATGGTGTGAGCTGCTGTATCTGGCCCAACAACAGTGGAATCAAGCAATTCAGAGAGCAGATGATATCTTGCGGGCATGGTGGTACATGTCTATAATCCCAGCTACCTGGGGAGACTAAGGTCAGAGGACCATGGTCCAAGGCTAGTCCTAGGCAAAAACACAAGGGCTCTACCAAAAAAAAAAAAACAAAAAACAAACTGTAAACAAAAGGACCAGGGGAGTGACACAAGTGGCAAAAAGTATGAAATGCAATAAAAACAAAACAAAAGAGCCAAGAGCAAACTCCACATCACAGACTGAGCCAGGCCTCTCGAAGGCTCGGCCTACCTGAGGGTTCTCTTCCCGTTTTGGTTTGGGTGCAGCAGGTGGGGTGATGGTACGGCTCTCTGTTTGTTTCTCATCTGTTTCTGTGTGAGATTTAACTGTCTAGGAGAGAAAAATTAAATGAGAAGTCAGAACTCACTTTTTACTAAAGCAGTGAAAGCAAATAGTGGTTGAACTACGATCAGGAAGAAAGAAAAGAACACACTTGGGCACGGGACATATAAGAGGAGTATGTATCATGCATTGTGTTGGGGAGCCAAATGTGAGCCCCCTGCTGCAGACATCAGATGGCATAACCGGGGTAAAGAGCAACCTAAACATGACAACTGTCTGTAAATTATACACAAAAAAATCCATGGTACAGTTCCCGTGCACATGGCTCATTTCCGTCCAGTGCACTGCAGGGTACAGGGTAACTTCCTAGAAGTAAGCACACCGTCATTACACAGGCCAAGCTCTAATCAGTGCCATGCTTAATGGCCAGACATTGAAAAGATCCACATGCTTCACTTTTGATGAACTGTAGTTGCAATCTAGCAGGGCTGTGGATTTACCCCTCCTTGAGCTATTTAAAATCTGCCTATATTGTGAGAGCAGTCCCATGACTGCCAAAAAAGGACTAAAGAGGCTAAAGTCCTGATTCTTTCCAGCCCTTTCTAGCAGCATCTGCTTACACCACTTACAGTACTATTATAAACACAAGTAGCGGCTAGTATATTGGTAGACTGGGCTTACTTGCTTTCCTACCATGACCCAATGGCCAGCTCATTTTATGAAGCTCTATACATACTGAAACGACTTTAAAATGGAAAAATCTGTGTATAGCCTTTTCACATTCTAATCTAAGTAATTAAATGAGACCATCTGATTAATGATGGGCAGGGTCAAGGGTAAGACTCAACTACTAACTGGGTACCAAGTCCTCAAAAATCCTAATGCTGTGAACTGTTTTACTAGACCTGAAAATCATAATGACAAAACCTTCACTTTCTTCCTAGCCATTTCCATTGTCTCCTCCTGCTTCCCACATTATACACGAGGATGCTAGGAGGACTCTTAGTACTTCAATAACCACCAGTTCTGGGACATGATTCCCAACCTCCCCCACACCCCGTCCTGTCACATGTCTCCTGTATACTATAAGCCACTTGAGAATGGGAACTGTTTCACATACCCCTTGATTTTTTTCGCCCTTTTATATCTAGCATAGTATTTCACGCTTGCAGATACTCAGTAAACAGGTATTGATCTTGAGGGAGGAATAGGATCTATAAAGAAAATTATTCCTATTTCTCTTTCCTCTCTTCTGCTCTTTCCTCCTGCTCCTTTTGCAGGTTTTTAACTTAAGTGAAAAGAATACAGTTTCTCCACAAAACAAGCCTCTAATGAGAGGGCAGTCCACAGTGACATTTTAAAGGCTCTGAATACACAGAAAGCTTACTTTCACGTCTCATTGACTGCAGAACAGACCACCAAGAAGGTCCACCACAGAGTTTGCTGTTCTATACCACAGCTGCGGGAGCAGCAGCCTAATATGGAGGAAGCATTGGTGGCGAAGCCCTGGAAAGAGAGCTGTCGGCCCATCTTTCTATCTGAAGGCTCTAAATCCCAACAAATAAAACCAAAACAGTCCTTAAATGCCGGGGGGTGGCCTTTCTCATATTGGTCTCTTTATTCTGGGAAAAGCCCTGTGCTTCAGTTTTAGCATCACTATGAGAGACTCAAGCAGTAAAGAACTAAGCCTCTTGCCTATAGCCCGCAAGCAAAAGATCTAGGCCTGTTTCGATCCATGTGACTGAGCTTGGAAGTAAACTACTTTGCTCCAGTCCCAGTCAATTGTTTGACTGCACACAAGTGAGAGACTCTGAGTTAAACACCACCCAGCTTAGCTGCAGATCAGAAAGCAGTAGAATAGCACATTCAAAGAGATGAGAAAAAAAAAACATAATAATAAAATTCTATCACCTGCAAAAACTATTCTTCAAAAATGAGGCAGAAATAAATATATCCTCAGAGAAACAAAAGCTGAGGACATGTAGTACTTGAGTACCTGCCTTCAAAGAATTGCTAAAAGGAGTCCTTCATGTTGGAATAAAAGTTATTAGTAACTTGAAGCCAAATGAAGAAATAAGAACTCCAGGAAACGCCATTACACAGGCAAATGTAAGAGGCAGTAGTATGGAAGTTTTGATTTGCAACTGTTCGTTGTGTTTCTTATACAAAAGACAAATGCACAAAACGATAACTTTACATCTACAATAGAAGGCATACAACAAATAAAGATGCAATTTGTGATGTCAAAATGAGAAACAGAGCTGTTCAGGAACACTTTATTAATGTTACTGAAATCACAGTGCTGTTACTTTTTTGTTGTTTTTGTTTGTTTGTTTTGGCTATTCCTGGGGTTTGAACTCAGGGCCTGGGTGCTGTCCCCAAGCACTCTAGTACTCTACCACTTGAGCTACAGCGCCACTTCCAGTTTTTTCTAAAGAAAAGTTTCATGGACTTTTCTGCCTGGGCTGGCTTCAAACTGTGATCCTCAGATCTTAGCCTACTGAGATCACTACGATTACAGGCATAAGTCAAAAACGCCCAGCTAACTTATGATTAAGTGTGATCCTCAGTGACATTAAGAAAATAATTTAAGAAACATATGAAAGGAAAAAAATGAAAACATGGCAATAGTATACTAAGAAAAATGTAAAACACTATGTGAGGAGAGGGGAATAAATACATAAGATATAGAGTAAACAAACAGCTAAAATGGCCTAAGTCCTTCTTTCAAGAATCACTTCAAAGCTAACCAAATTAAACTCACCACTATAAGACAGGGAACAGCAGAATGGATAAAATACATGATCCAACATCTGGATGTCTCCTGAAGTTCATTTAGGACGGGAAATATAAGAGTAGTGAAAGTGAAGGGCCGGGAGTTTGGCCTAGTGGTTAAAGTGCTTGCCTAGCATTCATGAGGACCCGGGTTCAATTCCTTGGTACCACATACATAGAAAAAAGCCGGAAGTGGTGCTGAGGCTCAAGTGGTAGAGCTCTAGCCTTGAGAAAGTCCAAGGACAGTGCTCAGGCCCTGAGCTCAAGCCCAGGACTGGCAGAAAAAAAAAAAAAAAAAAAAAAAAAGAGTAGTGAAAGTGAATGGGTGAAGAAACTGCAGGGATGAATGTCAGACAAAATTGACTACAGGTCAAAATCCTTAACAAGAAACAAACAGCCATTAGAGAGGGACAAAAGAGTGAATGTGGAAAGAAGATACAATAATGATAGCATATGTGCACCAACCACAGAGTTCCCAAACCTATGAAGCACAGCAGATGTGAGGAGAGAAATAGATTGTTCCACAGTAAGGATGATTTCAATGTCCTACTTTACATAATAGAAGTCACATGCAGATAAAGATTAATAAGCAACCCTAGAAACCAATTGGACCTCACAGACATCGAAAGAACACTACACTCAGTAATAGTATATGCATTTTTCTTAAGTGCGCATTGAACATTCTTTAAGATGAGTCATTTTTTTAGGATCTAAAATAAATAATAAACTAAAAAGCCCAGAAATCATACAAAAAGTCTACAGAAGCTAGAAATCAGTAACAGAAGGAAAAACAAGAAAACCCACAAGTATGTGGATATTATACAAAATAGATATAACCAATGGATTAAAGAAGAAATCACTAGGAACACTTGAAAATACTTTGAGATGAATGCAAACAAAAATACCACACATGAGCCAGCACTGAGGTGCCACAGTAAGAAAAAGGTAGAAATTTATAGATAACAGTATAACCAAAGACATCAAGTCATTAACCTAACTTAATTATTTATGAATCAAAAAAAAAAAGAACCAAGCTAGGCACTGGTGGTTCATACCTATAATCCTAGCTACTCGGGAGGCTGAGATCGAGGATTGTAGTTTAAAGCCAGCCCAAGCATACATGTCTGTGAGACTCTTAACTTCAATTAGCCACCAGAAAACTGGAAGTGGTGCTGTGGCTCAAAGTGGTACAACACTAGTCTTGAATGAAAGATTCAGGGGTGGCACTCAGCAGGCCCTGAGTTCAAGCTCTGGGACAAAAAAGGAAAAGAAAAAAGAAAGATAGAAAGAAGGAAGGAAAGGAAAAGAAAGGAAAGGAAAGGAAGGATGGAAGGAAGGAAGGAAGGAAAGAAGGAAGGAAGGAAGGAAGGAAGGAAGGAAGGAAGGAAGGAAGGAAGAAAGAAAGAAGGAAAGACAAAATAAGCCCAAAAAGAGTGGAGGAAGAAAATTATAAATACTAAAGTTAACTGAAATACAGAAGAACAATAGAATCTATTAAACTAAAAGTTGATTCCTTGAAAGACAAGTCAACAAAAGTTATAAATTATTTAGACTAAAAAGAAAGAAGATACAATAACAAATTAAAAAATGAAAGAGCACTGCTCATCATACAGTAGCAAAAACAGGGTTTTCAGAGAATAATTAATTTACTAATAAATTTAAAAACAAGAGAAATAAGCTAGGCACTGATGGCTCACACCTGTAACCCGAGCTGCTCAGGAGGCTGAGATCTAAGGATCATGGTTCAAAGCCAGCCCAGGTATGAAAGTCAGTGAGACTCTTATCGCCAATTAACCACCAGAAAACCAGAAGTGGTGTTGTGGCTGAACATGGTAGAGTGATAGCCTTGAGCTGAATAGCTCAAGTATAGGGCCCAGGACCAGAGTTCAAGCCCCACAATCGACAAAAAACCAAAAATAAACAACAAACAACAACAACAACAAAAAACCCCAAGAGAAATGGGAAAAATAACTAGATACACTCATGTTATTGTAACTGATCCAAGATGAGGAAGAAAAATCTACATTGCCTTATAACAAGAATCAATGTCATCACCAAAAACTAAAGTACTACGTCACATAGATAATCAGTTCTATAAAACCATTAAGGCGGGGCTGGGAGTTTGGCCTAGTGGTAGAGTGCTTGCCTAGCATGCACAAAGACCCGGGTTCAAGTTCTCGGTACCACATACATAGGAAATGGTGCTGAGGCTCAAGTGGTAGAGCTCTGGTCTTGAGAAAGTCCAAGGACAGTGCTCAGGCCCTGAGCTCAAGCCCAGGACTGGCAAAAAAACAAAAACAAAAACACCCCCCCCAAAAAAAACCCATTAAGGCCTATAATCCTAGCAACTCAGGATGCTGTGATCTGAGGACTGTGGTTCAAAGCCAGCCAGAACAGAAAAGTCCATAAAACTCTACCTCTAATAAACTACTTCAAAAAGCCAGAAGTGAAGCTCTGACTCAAATGGTAGAGCATTAATTATGAGCAAAAGAAGTTCAGGGACAGTGCCCAGACCCTGAGTTCAAGCCCCAGGACTGGCACAAAAATAAAATAAAATAACCCAAGAATCATTAAGGAAGAATTAGCATCAACCCTTTTCAAAGTCTTTACTCTCCCATATCCTCTTTTTTTTTTTTTATTTGTTTGTCCCTGAACTCTTCAGCTCAAGGCTACTGTTCTACCCTTGAGCCAAGCCTCACTTTTTGTTTTCTAGGAGTTAACTGGAAATAAGAGTCTCAGGTTCTTATGTACCCGGGATGGCTTTGAACCTTGATCCTCAGATCTCAGCCTCCTAAGTAGCTAGTTACAGGCATGAGCCACCACTCCCAATTCATATCCTCCTTTTTGCAAGTTAATTGGAGTTAAGACCTTCTTGTACTTTCTTACCCAGGCTGGATTCAAACTACGATCCTCAGATCTCAGCCTCCTGAGTAATTCGAGTTACAGGGATGAGACTGTAATTTCTTTTTATTTTTAAACTTTAAAAAAAATTTTTTTTGGGGGGTATAGGGAATGAACCCAGAATGTTGCACTTGCTAGGAAAGTGCTTTGCCACTGAGCTACATCCCAGCCTGTGAGCCTATAATTTCTTAAACTTCAATTAACAAGGTTTAACAAAGAAAGCTTTCTCAGGGAGGGATATAAGTCAATGGTAGAACTCTTACGTAGCATGAGTGAGGCCCTGCGTGTGAGTTCCCAGAACAGGAAAAACAAACACCACCACCACCAACAACAAAAAACCCAAACCCATCTCTGTCTTATAAAAGTGCAAGATGGTGGGCCGGGAGTTTGGCCTAGTGGTTAAAGTGCTTGCCTAGCATGCATGAAGACCCAGGTTCGATTCCTTGGTACCACATACATAGAAAAAAGCCGGAAGTGATGCTGAGGCTCAAGTGGTAGAGCTCTAGCCTTGAGAAAGTCCAAGGACAGTGCTCAGGCCCTGAGCTCAAGCCCAGGACTGGCAAAAAAAAAAAAAAAAAAAAAAAATGCAAGATGGCACAGGCCGTGCTGATCATCAGGTTTTCTGAGGATGTAGCTAAGCCAATGCCAATGGCAGGTGACCTTCCAAACAACAGGTTCACAGTGTGGATGACACAGCCTTCTGAAGGAAGATGCCGCCTAGGCCTTTAGAAAATGTCATCCATTACAGCTAGGACTGGAGAAGAGAAGTCAGGGCCTGGTTCCAGAGCTTTGAGGGATAGGCTGCCTCTTGCTAGGCCAAAGGTCATTTATCATCCAGAGAGTCCTAGGACCCTTAAGAATCACCCTAAACCCACTCTCTCCATGCTGGAGCAGTGCAACAACAGCCAGATGATGGCTCATCTGTCTACCGAGAGGTTCCTAAGGATCTTTAGTCACTGTTGAGACCCACTATGCAGATGAAAAGATTCCTTTCAACATAACTGCTGCCCAGTGGCAGTACTCCTGCTCAGCCCAGAGCTCCAAGGGCCTCATATAAAGAGCCCTGTGTTGTTTCACCTGCTGACCCCGCACCCATCCTGCAGCCCATAGAGCAAGGAGGAACCAATATATAATGGACCTTGGCAAAGTGAATAAAAACCTTCTGGAAAGGCTTCACCAATCTAGATGTCGTTAAGAACATTCATGATTCATGGGAGGAGGTAAACTGTCAATAACAGAATTCTGGTATGATTGCAACCTTTAGATAGGTTTGAGGAGTTCAGGTTCTTCGAGGAGGTCACTGCGGAAGTGGTGCAGAACAGGAAGAGGGCTAGAGTTAGAAGTAGAACCTGAAGGTGACTGAAGTACTGCAATCTTGTGATGAGAAGCTTCTTTTTATAGATAAGGGGAAGAAAGTGTTGGAATCTACCCCAGCAAAGATGCTAGGGACATTGTCAAAATGACAACGAAACATTTAGGTTAAATACAGTTTGTTGAAAAAGAGCAGCAGGGTTTAAGAAATTGAAAAGACTCCAATTATGAAGAAGCTCTATTATAGGTAGAATGCTATCAAAACAGCATCACATGGGCCGGGAGTTTGGCCTAATGGTTAAAGTGCTTGCCTAGCATGCATGAAGACCCGGGTTCAATTCCTTGGTACCACATATAGAAAAAAGCCGGAAGTGGTGCTGAGGCTCAAGTGGTAGAGCTCTAGCCTTGAAAAAGTCCAAGGACAGTGCTCAGACCCTCAGCTCAAGCCCAGGACTGGCAAAAAAAAATAGCATCACATGATACAATGTCTTTCATGGAAAGAGGTCAGCAGATATAGCCAACTTAATTGTTGTCTTAAGGAAACTGACAGTCACCCTAACTCTCCAATCTTTAGCACCCACTAATGTAACTGTTAGCAGCTAACGTCATCAAGGCAAGGCCCTCCACTAGCGAAAGAGATCACCACTTACTGAAGACTGGTTGGCAGTCTTTCTTTTTTTGGTTGGTGGTGGGGCTTGAATTCAGAGCCTGGGCTCTGTCCCTTTTCACTCAAGGTAGCACTTTACCACTTTGAGCCACAGTGCCCCTTCTGATTTTCTGGTGGTTAATTGGACATAAGAGTCTCAAGGACTTTCTTGCCTGGGCTGGCTTTGAACCGCAATCCTAAATCTCAGCCTCCTGAATGGTTAGGATTACAGGCGTGAGCCACCCATGCCCAGTTCTTCCCCCACCCACCAGGCAACAAAGTACTTTTAAACTAAAAAGTACATACATGTTTTTAATATAATGGTATTATTGCACACTTAAGACTCTACTAGATTCTATACATTACTTTTATAATAAGAATGAAAAAAAATACTATAGGACAATGCAAACATAACTCTGTGAAGTGCTAAGGTTCCTCAGGTGTTCTCTGAGAGCCAGCCCAGGACACAGGTTCTTCCAAACTTGTTCCTCCTAAATCTCTCATTTGAGAATTTGACTTTCAATATATTAATATAAAGGTCTGGGCCAGGAGCATGGCCTAGTGGTAGAGTGCTTTCCCAGCATGCACGAAACCCTGGGTTTGATTCCCTGGTACCACATACACAGAAGAAGCCAGAAGTGGTGCTGTGATTCAAGTAGAAGAGTGTTAGCCTTGAGAAAGCCCAAGGACTGGCCAAAAAAAAAATTCTGTTGCCGGTAGGTCTAAAAAATTCTGATCTAAAACATGTGACACCCCTGATCTCTAAACATTTCTTTTTTCTTCTTTTTCTCCTTCTCCTTCTTCTTTTTTTGGCAAGTCCTGGGCTTGGGCTCAGGGCCTGAGCACTATCCTTGGGTTTTCTCAAGGCTAGAGCTCTACCACTTGAGCCACAGCACCACTTCTGGCTTTTTCCTATGTAACGAGGAATTGAACCCAGGTCTTCATGCATGCTAGACAAGCACTCTACCACTAGGCCAAACTCCTGGCCCCGATTTCTGAACATTTCTAAGAGTACTTTTTGTGGTTCCCTATCTCTGTTTGAATAGTGACAGGCACTTTTTTCTTTCTTTTTTTTCCTTTTGTGCTGGTACCAGGGCTTGAACTCAGAGCCTCGAGCCCTTAGATTTTTCTGCTCATGGTTAGTGCTATTATTTTAAGTCATGCTTCCAGTTCTGGCCTTTTATTGGCTAACTAGAGATAAGAGTCTTATCTATTTGTCTACCCAGGCTAGCCTGGAACCTCGAGCCTCAGATCTTAGCCTGGTGATTAGCTAGGATTTTATGTGTGGGCCACCAGCACTCGGCTACGCAATTTCTTATGTTTCTGAAAAACAAGATGCTGGTAGTTTCTTTTCTGAGCACAAGGTCTGCCATGTGATGAGCTGCCTGGGTTCAAGGCCTGGTGCTGTATATGCCCTAGGCTCCTAGTTCAAGGAGGCTAAGACATTAAGAAGCTTTTTATCCCTGGACATGTTGCTGCCCTCTTGGCATCTTGGTCTGCCATCCACAATTGGAAGACAAGGATCCCCAGAGGCTGTTTTCACAGAAATGAGAGGTCAGGCCTGAGCAATGAGAAACAGGTCAATGACTTTTTAAAGCAACTGTCTATAAAGAGGATGCTTTTCTTTGCAAAAGTTTTCTTTCGTGTTACTGGTCTTCTGTTTTTCATGACTATGTATAAAGCCTTGATTTGATTTGGTTTTTAAGAGAGCTGTCATAATACCTTTAAGGTTCTTATGGAAGTTCTGCTATTTCTAGTCTCAATAATTTGAGATAAAGTTGATTTAGGAAAACAAAACCAAAAGGTTCCAATATGTGAGCTAAGCAGCCTGCTTCTTCCAGAATTAAAAGGGTGATTTTTGGAAATTCTGATTAGTTTGCTTGGGTACACACTACGAGCAATAATAGAGAAAAATATTGAAAGTGAGATCCATTCTCTGTTTAGTTTAGTTGTCCTTACTGTCATGGTCATCTCCTCATCTGGATTTTTATTGGGCTGAAACTAATATGGCGTTTTCTGTTTACTACATCTTTGCTTCCTCACTGAGGCAGCAGATCCCTCCTGTGAATTTCTGCATCAGAACCAGCAGGGGGAGCTCACTCACACAAGAATATGAAGCCCATCTGTAAGGGGAATGAATGGTGGAAAAGCAATCCAACTTTCTTCAGTTAAGCATGGCCTCTTTTACATGCGAATGAAACAGCATACAATAAGCAGCAGGATATTGACAAAGATGCCTAGATGAAGAGCCCTTGAAAAGGTGTAATGAGAGATGGCTCAGCAGCCTTTGCTTCAGGGCAAGGCTACTGCCCACAGCAGGTGCATACTTTGCCCGTACCTGTTTTTCAAGGCTTGGCTTGCTAAGCTGTACAGTTTGAGGTCCAGCGAGTCTGGTCCCTGGAGTAGCTATCACAATGCTGGTGAGCTGGGCCATGGGGAACGTTTTGGCTATGGTTGCGGTCTGCCCATTGACGACACGGACAGGGTGGATGGAATTCTGGGATGTGGGGAGGGTTGTGGGGGTAAACTTGGTCAGCATGACAGGCCTCTGGATAAGTTGAGGAGCTGCAAGCATGGGAGGAGGTGCTGGGGCGATAGGAATGTTATTCTGAGCCACAGGCTTGGGTCGAACCTATGGGGAAAGAGAATAATTATTGTATTACTTACAGAAACTTCTCAAGTCCTATCAGTCTAAACCATGCCAAATCTTCCACACCAAATACGTGACATGGTACTTACAGATCTCAGGATGTATCTTACAAAAGACTCTCCAGTTCCTAAGAGGATGCAAATGCTGTCCTAGAATGTGGTACTTCTGATTCGATACCCTCAGTTCCTCTGGTATGCCAGGCTAGCCTCTACAGGCTGGGATCAGCGGTCCCACCCAGAACTTGTGCCAGTATGAAAATAATACTGCTGAATTTCTGCTTGTCCAAAGCTTCAGTTCACATACATTTCTGGCCCTCTTGATTACTCTCCGTCTCCTTTGTGGGGTTACTTCTCTACAAACCACTTATATTTCTCAGGACCATGTTCTGAAACTCCTCTTCTTCCCAGTGTCCTAGCTCTTCCTAGAAGCTCTTGGCCAGCCTGAGGCCTCACTTCCCATCTCTGTGCTGTAGCTTTCCCTTTTATCTTTGGATCAGAGACACTTCCTGAAGTGAAGAATCATATTAAACTAGACATTACTACTTGGACCTCTCATGAGGCATTCAAATTCATTATGTCTCCCAGGGATCAATTTCTTGCTCTCTCAGCTTCTCCTTTAATCGCCTCCATAAATGGCCATTTCTTGATAAACCTTCAAAATAATTTCTTGAAGGGATGGAGAGACTGTCTCTCTACATAGCACAGGTTAGCTTCATGACTCAATGTGTAGCCTCAGCCTCACGAATACTAACATTTCAGGAGTAAGACACCATATTTGGCTTCAGAATCATTATTGCCTATTTCTTCTCTGTTTCTTCTTTCTCAATACCTTTCAAAGCTATTATTTCTTTCCATCTTCACTGTCACTACCCTGGCTTATTTCTGGCTCACTGAAACAGTGATTTAAAATCTAAAATGCCCAGATAATGGCTCATGACTCTAATCCTTGCTACTTAAGAGTCTGAGACTGGGAGGATTGTGGTTCAAGGCAGCCCAGGCAGAAAAGTGCATGAGATCCCTTCTTTCTTTTCTTTTCTTTTTTTGCTAGTTCTAGGGCTTGAACTCAGGGCCTAAGCACTGACCTTGGGCTTTCTCAAGGCTAGAGCTCTACCACTTGAGCCACAGCACCATTTCTGGCTTTTTCTATGTATGTGATACTGAGGAATCGAACCTGGGTCTTCGTGCATGCTAGGCAAGCACTCTACCACTAGGCCAAATTCTCAGTCCCATGAGATGCCGTCTTAACCAGTAGTTGGGCATGGTGGCACATGCCTGTCAATCTAGCTATGTGGGACATTGAGATAGTGAGGACTGAGGTTCCAGGCCAGCACAACTTAAAAAAATAAATAAATAAAGGGCCATGAGACTCCATCTCACAGGAAGAAGCTGGAAATGGTATAGTATTGACTATCATTACAACTACTGTGGAAAACACAAACACAGTCTAAGGCATGTACTGACCAGGTAGGAACTGGGTGCGGAGGAGAACTATAATCATGGCTCAGCAATAGAGTATCTGACTAGCAACAGCCCTTGCGGGGAAAAAAAGAAGCCAAAATTGTGTTTAAAAGTATGAAGCCAGCTTTACCCTGGTATAAATCCTTGTCTAATACTTATGCAACATATCTCATCTTTCTAAGCCAGTGTTTTTTAAACTTTGAAGTTTATTTTATAGGTAAATTCTTTTCCTCTTAAGCATGAGAGTGCAACTCTTAAGTGACTCTCTACATTTGTTCCTTCAGAAGTTCAGTAACAGTGAGAAAGCAACTATGTTACCAGACACCTCCTGCTGACTGATTAGGAGGTCACTGAATAGAATCTGGTATGTGACTATAAATATGTTTAGAACAAAATACTTTGGTTTTCCTAGAAGGGAGACTCTTGTAACTTGAGCTTGTCCATAATGGGGTCTTGAATGACATAATTATGGAAATGGTACGTGATAAACTGGCTTGTATGAGCACAAGATTTCTTTGTTGGAGTAGCTCTCCACCATCCTGAATAAAGACCTCAAGTTTTAGCCAAGTGTCATAGGCTCACATCTGTAATCCTAGCTACTCAAGAGGCTGAGATCTGAGATCCAATTAACAAGTGTCAGCTTTGAGTGAAAAAGCTAAGGGACAGCATCCAGCCCCTGAGTTCACAAAAACAACACTGTCTCCCTCTTTCTTTCTTTCTTTCTTTCTTCTTTCCTTCCTTCTTTCCTCCCTCCCTCCCTCCCTTCCTTCCTTTCTTCTCCCCCACCTCTGTTCCTCTCTCTCCTTCCTTTCCTTCCTTTCTCCCTTCTTTCCTTCCTTCTTTTTGGTTGGTCTTTTTGGTTGGGCTTGAACTCTGGGTCTGGGTGTTGTTCCTGAGCTCTTCAGCTCAAGACTATAGCCCTACCCCTTGAGCCACAGTGCCACTTCCGGTTTTCTGGTGGTTAACTGGAGATAAGAGTCTCACAGACTTTAGTGCCCGGTTTTGAACCTTGATCCTTAGATCTCAGGCTCCTGAGTAGCTAGGATTACAGGCATGAGCCACTTTGCCCAGCTTGCTCTTTTTTTTTTCTTCTTTTCTTTCTTTCCCAGTCAAGGAACTCAGGACCTACACACTGTCCTGAGTTTCTTCTTGCTCAAGGCTAGCACTCTATCACTTAAGCCAAAGCGTTACTTCCAATTTTTTCTGTTAATGTGGTTCTACATCTCAATTCTTGATTCTGAGGTATCTCGGGAAAGGACAGCTGTTCTAGGAAGTCCCAGTGCAGAAAAATGTCTGATGTCCTCTATCATTTCCAAGTAGACTGCTCTTAATCATGGTCTGCCATAGTCTTGTATATCTGAAAGTTTATCTTAACTTAAAATGACTTTGTGGTGGGTGCTTAGTGGTAGGAAATTCACTTTTACATTGTTATCATACGGGTATAAATTTAGATCTCTATAAACAAAAAGCATGGAATAAAATGCAAAACATGGGCTATCAACACATTGAAATGATTTCACAGCTTACTAAGAGGTTATGACCCACTCCTTTTTGAAAAAAGAAAAGAAAAAAAGAGCAATGACTACTTACATGGGAGCTGTTCTGAGAATTAGAAAAGACAACCCACATAGAGTACCTAGCATAAGACTTTGTACACAGCAAGGTTCTCTAAACATTAGTTATTATCATCATTGACAGTGTTCTAACTGTTCTTCCTACCAACATTATTTATAATCTCTATTCTAATCTCTAATCTTTTCTCTGTACAGTGCCAAGAGAGAATTTTCTAAAGCCTGATCATGTCAAGCTTGCTTACAAATTCTTTTTATTCCCTCTCCACCCCCCTCCCCCCCCCCCCGCCGCCACATGCTTGAAATATGGGCCTGGGTGCTGTCCCTGAGCTTCTTTTGCTCAAGGCTAATACTCTACCATTTGAGCAACAGCACTACTTCCAGATTTTTTGGTGCTTTAATTGGAGAGAAGAGTCTCACAGACTGGCTTCGAACCCCAATCCTCAGATCTCAGCCTCCTCAGGAGTTAGGATTACAGATGTGAGCCACCAGTTCCCAGGCTTGCTTTCAAATTCTTTAATGGACACCTAATACTGCTAGGATAGGGCCATAGTCTGCAAGGATCTACAGCTTCATCTCTACTCTAGCCCAGGCAAGGCTGCCAGCCCTCTGTGCTCTGCCACAGCAAGTCTCCTTAGTTCTGAGAACCTTCCTGCTGTTCTCCACTCTAGACGTGAATACACTTTTGCATCACTTTCAGCTTAAAAACCTTTCATTCTTCCTCTAAAACTCTGTCAGGCTAATTTTATAGATTTCAGTCTCTGAGGGGTGGGCTGGGTGTCCTTCCATGTACTCTCGTGCTACCCTGTATTCCCCATCATCAGTACTGTCACCACCTAAATGCCTCTGAAGATCTCTGATGTCTTAAGAACAGTAGCTCAGTACAGTGTTTGTTCATAAGGTATTTATTATTAAAAATTTATATGATCAGTGACTGAATCACCTTACCTCCTATTAGTACTATCCAATCTCTCCCCAGAAGCAATTTGTAAATCACTTATGCTGCTATCACAAAACTCCTTTCTCTTCACTTTGCCCCCAACCAAGGGCCTCCATTAGCCCTCAGCCTTTGTCCTAGGCAAGTCAACAATTCTCAAGGCCCAGACCATCTACCTCGAGAGAATGAGGGTCCGTCTAGGGAATGGAAAGAACACTCTCAGGAGAAGTTGAGCGGGGAGGGTGGCTGGGCCTGGGTAGAGAGTCAGTGATATCCTTTTCCCAACCTTGTAAGCAAGACTCTGCATTGGTCTGTTTGGTGTTACTTCTTTTTCTAATACACGGTTATAACTGTGCTCTTTTTCTAATGCCAAGCATATTTCTAGCATATCAGTAATGTAATACCTTAATTACTTTTGGGTGCCAGTCCTGGAGCTCGATCTCAGGGTTTGAGCACTCTTCCTGAGCTTTTATGCTTAAGGATGGTGCTCTACCATTTGAGCCTCAGCTACCCTTCCCCTTTTTGGTGGTTAAGTAGAGATAGAAATCTCACAAAATTTCCTTCCCAGGCTGGCTTCCAATAGTGGCTGGTTAGAATAACAGGTGTGAGCCATCAGTGCCCAGTTCTTAGTTGCTTTAATAAGAGAAGTTTTTTCTTCCTTCACTTTTTGCCTTGCTACCTGCATTGGATCATGGCTAACAAACCATGACATTAGGTTCATTGTGGGGAGAAACTGGTGGAGGGATTTTTAGTTAAATGCAATCTGAATACAACTAAATCAATAAACCTGCTTACAGGCTGTTTAGAAAGGGCCCGGAAGGTTTTCTGTTCTCCCTATCCCACCACTGGACTGCTCGTGGGTTTACTTACCTGGGGAAGAAAGTTTGGACGTGGAGTGAGTCTAGGAGGGGGGATAAACTGTGGTACTTTGATGGGCTGAGGAGGTGTTGCCTGAACCTGCTAAAAAATGAAAAAGATAAATAATCCAGAGGAACAAGGGTCATGGTTTGATATTAAAGTTAGGCAGTCTTCAAGTATTTTCATCTTCTATACCCGAGATCAGACAATATTTTCTACAAGCTTTCTTTGTTGAATTGACCTCTGAATTAAAGCTGCACTAAAAAGCTTCTTACTTTCCCACCCATATGCTTTATCCCAAGAAAGGAACCCACCAAGCTGGGCTCAGTGGCTCAGGCCTGTAAACCTAGCTATTCAGGAAGCTGAGATCTGAGGATCAAGGTTCAAAGCCACCCCGGGCACAAAAGGACCTGATACTTTTATCTCCAATTAACCTCTAGAAAATGGGAAGTGGGGCTTGGCTCAAGGGTAGGGTGGTAGCCTTGAGCTGAAGAGCTCAGGGACAGCATCCAGGCCAAATGCAAGTCCCATGACCCACAAAAACAAAACAACAAAATCAAAAAATCAAAATAAAAACAAACAAAGGAACCCACTGAGCCTGTGTTTCCTCACATGAGACATGTAGAGCATAGCAGGCTCAGCAATTGTAGACTGTTTCCTCTATACTCAAGAAAGCATGCACTTACATATCTTAAAAATAAGAACTGGACCCAAAGGAATATCGATCTAGCTGCCTGGCCAGATAGGCTTTTTCCTGAGGTAAGAGCTTCATCCTTAATTTCTAACATCCAGCTAAGTGACCTGGTTGCTTCTCTAAGGACCCCTGGATAAGTGGTGGAGTTTTGCTCATTGCTCTCTATTTTTCTTGTCATTGTCATTCAATAAACTCCAAGAACTCCTACTTTTAACTTTTTTGTAAGTTGTGAGGCTTGAACTCAGGGCTGGGGCATTGCCTCTGAGCTTTTTCCCTCAAGGCTAGCACTCTACCACTTTGAGCCACAGCTCCACTTCAGGTTTTCTGGTGGTTAATTGGAGATAAGAGTCTCACGGATTTTCCTGCCTGGGCTGGCTTTGAACTATTATCCTCAGATCTCAGCCTCCTGAGGATTACAGGCATGAGCCACCAGCACCCAGCTCCTAGCTTTGATTTTACCTCAAAATTTTGGAATAGTCCCCTCACGATCTAAAAATATCAGTTGCTAAATGACATTATCCTAGAAATCTCATGAACAATACTTGTCCAAACATTTCCTCCAAAAGATCCAACTTTTAGGCTTTTGTTCTGTTTTTACCACTTCCCCAACTAATGCATTACTATGTGAATTTCTTCAGTATTTTAAAAGCATGCTCCAACCAACTCCCAGTACATCCTGGCTGCTTTCAGTTGAAAGGCATAGTGAACTACAAGAATGAAGCAGAGACTTTTCCCCAAAGCATCAATACAGCACAAGAAAGTTTAAATGCCCAAGTTCCTCAGGGAGGACAGTGGACAGGAAGGAGGGAAAGAGAAATGAAACCACATGTACTTCTCTGAAGGACATTTTCCTTCCCAAACAAAGTCACACCCTGACCACAGGCAGTGCACTAAATGTGGTCCCTGGTGTCAGGATGCCTCAGTAACCAACTGAGCAGGCACTAGGGATTCTACACTTCCTGTCAGGCCCACACAGGCATTTGATAAGTGAGAGAGTGATAGCAGCTGTGCAATCTAGCAGGAGCTAACTGAACACTGTCTACAAATGCATAACCTGAACCCTTTTGTGTGTGCATGCATGAGTAGCAGCTGCGGGCTTACCAGAGTGACTGTGTTTTTTGCCACAATTTGGACAGCCTCTGCCCCAGGCCCAGTGACCTTACTAGACGTCTGGAGGTTGACTGGTGTGTTCTGCACATCAGTGCCGAGCACAGCCTTCTGACTGTTGATGGCGGTCACCATAGCAATGGTAGGTCTCTGGCCCACAACAGAGGCAGGCATGGTCGCAGTTGCTGCTTTCAAGACGAGAGGTAGTGTCTTTGTGGTAATCATAGAAGCTGTAGTTACAGTCTTCTAGGAAATATGGAGAACAGGTATTAGGACACCGAAATGTGATCCTACTGAACAACAGATTGCTGAACTCCAAAAGAAAACCAAGCAATAATTCTCAGAACCAATCAAGTTTTTCTATATAACACTTCTTTCATGTACACTGAGCACAATTCTTACTATGGAGAAAGGCAATCTCTAGTTTGCTAGAGTTCTCCAGTTAGTGTCACTTATAAATGGGCAAATACTTTTTAATGACTCTAAAAGTTAATAGAAGCACAGGGTTTTCAACAAGGAATGGAATTGATCTACAGATACAGAATATGAGTATGTTAATTTTTTCTAATTCTTTGCCAGAAATCAATCCATTTTCCTGCAAGTTGCAAATCAATGAGGTACATATTATTTCTATCCAAAATACTACAACCTCACCAGTATGAACAAAGCGTTCAAGTAATTACAGCGATCTGCTTCTTGTGCCACAGAGGCTGGAGGGGGCAGGAGAGAAACTGGCATGAGGATTAGTGCATGTGTTGCCTCAGAGGTGGTAAATCCCAAGCACCAGCTAATGAACCATATTAGCCAAGTAGCGTAGGGAGCACCAGCTCTTGATAGCAAAGGGATATAAGTCACTGTAATCCTTTCTCTGAAGACCTGCTGCTGAAGTGATCAAAGATTCAGTGGAACATGACAAGATGGAAACAAACACCTGAGTTTCAAAAAGCTGTAGAGATCAGAGGCTGAGCTGAAGTGAGAGGACCTGACTGATGCTCTCTTAAGTGCCACTGCAGCTTTGAAGCTGCATTTTCCTAGACTTTTGACTAGAATAATTACAAGTGTCAGTGACAAAGCAAGAGAGCAGAAACACTACATGGCACACATATCTAGCTGGTGCTACAAGTCACAAAATGCACATGGTTCAGGAACAGGTACATTTATCTGGGCCAATGCACTGGTTTTCATACTCCTCCTCCTGCTGCTCTTATTCTGTATTTACACCATATAAGTTGGTAGCTACTAGCCACATGTGACTATTTAAATTAAACATTAGAAAGTGAGTACTGGTGGCTCACACTTGTTTTCCCAGTTAAGAGACTATAATCAGGAGGACAGTAATTTGAAGACATCCTAGACAGAAAAGTCAGAGACTCACAATAACTTGCAGGAAATATGGCTGCAGGTATGGCTCAGTTGGTAGCATGCCCACCCAACAAGCATGAGGCCTAAAGTTTAATCTTAGTACTGTCGTAAATATTATACATATATATATATATATATATATATATATATATTTGGTTGGTCATAGGGCTTGAATTCAAGGCCTGAGCACTATCTCTTAACTTTTTTTTTTGCCAGTCTTGGGGCTTGAACTCAGGGCCTAAGCACTGTCCTTGGACTTATTCTTGAGGCTAGAGCACTACCACTTGAACCAGAGCACCACTTCCAGCTTTTTTTTTTCTGTGTATGTGGTACCAAGGAATCGGACTGGGTCTTTGTACATGCTAGGCAAGCACTCTACCTCTAGGCCAAACTCCCGGCCTCTCTCTTAACTTTTTTGCTCAAAGCTAGTGTTCTCCTACTTTGAGCCACAGTTCCATTTCCAGTTTTCCGGTGGTTAACTGGAGATAAGAGTCCCATGGACTCTCCTGCTCAGGCTTAGCTTCGAACCATAATCCCCAGATCTCAGCCTCTTAAGTAATTAGGATTACAGATGTGAGCCACCAGTGCCTGACAGCTTTTCTCTTTTTCTTTTCTTTCTCCTCTCTTTCTCTGCAATGCTGGGAATCAAATACCTAGGGCCTTAAGCATGCTAGGCAAGCACTCTACCACTGGGCTACCTCCATAGACCTAATGTCAGTGATGTGTTTGTTTATTTACTTTTAACATAGTTTGATAAAAGCCTTAATTTAAAATGTTTAATACAAAGAGCTTTTGAAGTGGTATGCATTCAATGCTATTTTACCAGGTTATGGAAGTAAAGCTCTGGTCAGCAGAATCAATGATACAGATTTTAAAAACAGTTCTGCATTTTGTGACAGTTTTTTTTTGTTGTTGCTTTCTTTTCTTAATTGGCATATATTAAATTGTATATAGCAGGATGTTTCATCATGACATTTCCATATATGCCCCCAAGTTCTTTGATCTTATTTACTCCATTGTTATTGCTTTAAAACAGGCAATGTATGTTTCCTTTAAATAACCTTTGTTCAGGTAACATTATTATTGATATTTTAACAAATCATAAATGATTATTCTAGAAATACTGAATAACCCTGAAAGTTACCTTACTGTTACCACAATGCTTAAATAACACTGAAACATGACAATAGGTGTGGACATGACAAACATGTTCACACCTTATAAGTAAGCATTTTTATTTTATTTGCAAGCACTTAGGCTGTGCCTGATTTCCCAACTAATATTCTATTATCTATACAATTCTGAATGATGTACAGGCACAGGGTCTAGTACTGAGTGCTTCAGTGAAAACTTCTCGAAGGACATATTTGTTGTTTACTGCTCCTATGTTGGTTTATTGCAATTTTCACTCCTGGTCTGGTGCTTCTTCTATTCTCAATATCAGGGAAAATAAAACAAATGGTTTGTTAAGGTTAGATAAAAAGGGAATCAAGATGTAAGCCTAATGCAAATGTCTGAACTGTTGTGCCAGGAAGGGAAAGTGGAGAGAATGAGTGTTCCACAACGAAGAAAATTATTTTTATGGAAGCTGTAATTATTCTCTTTTAGTTTATGCTGTCCAAGTCTGACCATCTTCATGATGTGGGAGCGAGCTACTTCATGGTTTTATAAAGTTCTTCAATTTGACTAATTTAAATTGTACGGGCTACAAGTTAGTCCAGAAATACAGTGCAAGTAACACTAGTAGCAATATCTTTTTATTTATTTATTGTTACAGTGCTATTGTCATTAACCTGCAAAATATTTAAAACAGATAAACGCCAATGTACAAATCTGAACTTAGAGGATTATTACCACAAGCTCTAATTAACCCACATATCTATTTTACATTGTTTGCTTCATTTTGAGTGGAAGGTCACTGTCAGGCACTCAAACAGGTACAAACAGAGCTCTCCCTCCTTTTATCTCTTTGAGGGTTTTTTTTAAACAAACAAACAAACAATTATTATTAACTGCACTCTTAAATTGTAATTCTGTGTTTTGCATTTTATCATTAAAACATGAGAGAGCTGTAACTGGGTCTAGTGGCTCATGCCTGTAATCCTGGCTACTCAGGAAGCTGAGCCCTGAGGATAACAGTTCAAAGTCAGCCTGAACAAATCTGTGAGATTTTCTTTTTTCTTTTTGCTGGTGCTTGAACTCAGGGCCTTGGGCTTTCTCAGCATCATTTCTGGCTTTTTCTATGTATGTGATACCGAGAAATTGAACCTGAATCTATGTACATGTTAGGCAAGCACTCTACCACTAGGCCAAACTCTGGGTCCCTCTGTGAGACACTTATCTCCAATTAAGCACCAAAAAAAGCATGAAGTGGAGCTGTTGCTCAAATGGTGAAGTATTAGCCTTGAGCACAAAAGCTTGGGGACATCACCGATGCTCTGAGTTTAAGCCCCAGGACCAGCACACACATACATAAAGAGTGGTGAAGGGAGGTTGAAGGGTATGCCTGAACTTGCAGGTTCTACTTTTTCATTGTCACTTTTTCTTCAACTGGAGCTAACCTGGTAAAGGGAATTGGGCTTACCCTTTCCCCAAAAATACTTCTTGGTCTTTTCTGGATTGTGGTATATGCTAATCACTTAACTTGGAAAAAGAAAAAAACCAAAACTTTTCTCTCCTACCATCTCTCCCTGTCCACTCTAACGGCTCAGTATTTAAGTATTTCTTTCTGATTACGTATTATATATCCATGCATATATTATATTTGATATATACTTATATGTGTACAAACACAAACATATAAAACCTCTCTGTTTACTCTTATGATCCTTTAATTACTTCCCTAGGCCTGACAAAACACCCCAATGTTTGGTGTTTCTCTTCTGGCTCTACCTTTTTGCCTGTCTGTTCATGGATGGACCCCGTACTTCACCAACAGTCTACCTGCTATTCCCAAGGCATGTTTTTTTTTTATTTTGTTGGTTGTGGGACTTGAACTCTGGGCCTAAGTGCTGTCCCTGAGCTCTTCAGCTCAAGGCTACCGCCCTGCCCCTTGGGCCACAGAGCCACTTCTGGTTTTCTGGTGATTAATTGGAGATAAGAGTCTCACAGACTTTTTAGTGCCTGGGCTGGCTTTGAATGGAGATCCTCAGATCTCAGTCTCCTGGGTAATTAGGATTACAGGTGTGACCACTGTGCCCGGCCAGGCATGCATTTTTGTTGTTGTTGCCATTATTGTTTTCTTTTTCGGATGTATGTGCAAGTACTAGGGCTTCAATTCGGGGCCTCATGCTCTTGTTTGGCTTTCTTACAATTCACACTTCCACTTAAGCTATACTTCAACAGTTTAATCTTTTCATGTTTTCTTATTTTTTTTTCTTTCTTTGTTTTGGTGCTAGTACTGAGGCTTTAATTCAGGCCTTGTTCCCTTCTTCAGCTTTTTCATTCAGGGCTGGAACCCTATCACCCTGAGCTTCTCCTCCAGTACAGTCTTTTTGCTGGCTAATTGACCGATATCTATCTTAGACTTTCCTTACTGGGTTAACCTCAAGTCATGATCATCAGATATCAGTCTTCTGAATAGCTAGAAATAAAGGCATGAACGACTGGCGCCTAGCTTGTTTGCTCTGTTTCTGAGACAATGTCTTACTTTATGGTTTGTAGCTGGCCTTGAACCTATGATCCTCTTGCCTCAGGTTTTTTGTTTTGTTTTGCTTTGTTTTTGCCAGTCCTGGGGCTTGAACTCAAGGCCTGATCACGGTCCTTGGGCTTTCTCAAAGCTAATGCTCTATCACTTAAGCCATAGCACCACTTCCGGCTTTTTCTGTGTATGTAGTACTGAAGAATTGAACCCAGGTCTTTGTGCATGCTAGGCAAGCACTCTACCCCTAGGCCATGATCCTAGCCTTGCTTCAGTTTTATGAATGCTCAAAGAACAAGCTGCACTATTCAGGCCGGATTTGCAAATGTCCTCCCTCCCTCCCTCTCTCTCTCTGTCTTTCTTTCTTTCTTCCTTCCTTCTTTCCTTCCTTCCTTCCTTCCTTCCTTCCTTCCTTCCTTCCTTCCTTCCTTCCTTCCCTCTCTCACTTTCTTTTCCTCAGTACTGGGCTTTGAACTCAAGATCTCAGCTTGCTCGGCTGGTGCTCTACAGCTTGACCCATTCTGCCAGCCACTCGGTACATTGGTTATTCTTGAGATAGGTACTTGTTTTATGCCAGAACTGACCTGGACTGCAACCTTTCTATATTTGTGCTTACTCAGAAACTTTATGATCCCTCTGATCAAAACTGACCCATTTTCTGTGTGTGTGTGTGTGTGTGTGTGTGTGTGTGTGTGTGTGTGTGTGTGTGTGTGTGTTGCCAGTCCTGGGGCTTGAACTGTGGGCCTGAGCCCTGTCCCTGGACACTTTTCACTCAAGGTTAGCGCTCTGCCACCTGAGCCACAGTACTACTTCCAGCTTTTTCTGTGTATGTGGTACTGAAGAATCGAACCCAGAACTTCAGAAGCATGCTAGGTGAACACTCTACCACTAGGCTACACTTCTGGTCCCTTTCTGGTATTTTTTACACTCTCCTGGTATTTCTATTTTGCTTTTGTTAGTCATTTGCTTTTTCCTCTCTAAGGTTTTTTTGTTTTTTAGAGGGGGCACAATACTAGGGGTTTAAACTCTAGGCCTGGTGCTTGTTGGGCAGGTACTCTACCACTTGAGCCATGCCTCCAGCCCTTTTTTTGCTTCTTCTTTAGGTAAGGCCTTTGCATTTTTGCCTAGCCTTGTCCTCCTATCTTTCTATCTATGTCTCCCACAAAACTTGGATTACAAGGAGTTTACTACCACACATAGCTAATTGTTTGAGATAAGATCTCACTAACTTTTTGCCTAGGACTGGCCTGAAACCTTGATCTTTCTGTTCTTTGCCTCTTGAGTAGCTGAGATTTTGGAAATGGGCCACCACACACAGTACTCTAACTTTTTTTTTTTTTTTTTTTGTCATGGGGCTTTGAACTCTGGGCCCCAGCTCTTCAGCTCAAGGCTACTGCCCTACCCCTTGAGCCACAGCCCCACTTCCTATTTTCTAGTGTTAATTGGAGATAATAGTCTCTAGGAAAAACAGAAGCAAAGAGGTGGCTCACGCCTGTAATCACAGCTACTCAGGAGGATGAGATCTGAGGATCAAGGTACAAAGCCAACCCAGGCACTTTAAAGCCCTGAAACTGTTATCTCCAATTAATCTCTAGAAAATGTGGCTCAAGGGGTAGGGTGGTAGTCTTGAGCTGAAGAGCTCAGGGACAGTGTCCAGGCCTACAGTTTAAGCCAAATGACTACCACCACCACCACCACCAACAAGACAGAAGCAATCTTACTTGTGAACATAGCTTATTTGTAAACATAATAGAGATTCAGTAAGTACTTAAGAGAATGAATGAAAATTGTATAGTTACTTTATACCAGATCCTTGGTAAGGACTGTCATTCTTCCTCTACCAGAATCCAGCATACAGCCAGCATTTACCAGCCCTGTATACTGAATGATAGTTTATTGTCAAACAGCAAAAGCCTGGAGGACCTTTGGAACTTAACATTAAACCTTTGCATTAAACAAAGCAATGTAAGACAAAGGTTAATAGGTTAATGTCAAGTAGGTTATCAGATCGAGTGATGCTATATAAAACTGCTTTGGCTAGTCTAGGCCCCTCTCTGTACACCACCCCTAAGCAACACAGAACTTGCATGACCACAAAGGGAAGAGCTATTGTATAGATTTTATGTATTTTAATAACAATTCCTATTTGTGTAACATGGGCTATCAATGTAACAGAGAGCGCCTATGCCTACACGCCTTCCATGTCTACATTTTTTGATCCCATTGTATTTTGGAAGAGAATAACCTAACCCATTTTTGTTTAAAACTAACAAAAGTAATCCTATAGAAGCAATGCTGGTCTGGGGCAGGAGAATTTTTTTTTCGTGGGTGGGGAGGTAAGGGAAGTGGTGTTTGAACTTGGCCTCAATTATTTGTTAGGTAGGTTCTCTATAACTTGAGCCACATCCTAGCCAGCTCTTTTGGGCTTAACTTTTTTTTTTTTTGCCAGTCCTGGGCTTGAGCTCAGGGCCTGAGCACTGTCCTTGGACTTTCTCAAGGCTAGAACTCTACCACTTGAGCCTCAGCACCACTTCCGGCTTTTTCTATATATGTGGTACCAAGGAATCGAACCTGGGTCTTCGTGCATGCTAGGCAAGCACTTTAACCACTAGGCCAAACTCCCGGCCTGGGCTTAACTTTTTAGATAAGGTCTTTAATTTTTGCCCAGATTAGCCTCAGATTGTAATCCCCTATCTATGCTTCCCACGTAGCTGTGCACTACCATGTCCAGCTTGTTGGTTCAGATGATACCTCACATCAACTTTTTGCTCAGGCTGGCCACAAACTATATTCTTTCTGCCTCTCAAGTAGCTTGGTTTATAGGCATGTATGTGTGTGCATATCCCCCGCATACTATATACATGTATACATATGTGTACAATATACATTAGATATGCTCACACACACACATATATAATATACACACACATACATATATACTCAGTGTTGGAGAGTGGGAGAAGTACATGATTTGTTTTCAGAAGATCCCAAAGCTCTGGACACATATAAAATGTGGTGTATTTCTTGGCACTCATGGCTAATATTTATAATCCTAGCTTCTTTGGAGGCTGAGATCTGGAGGATGGTAATTGAAGCTAGTCTAGGCAGAAATGTCCAAAAGACTCCATCTCTAAAATAACCCACCAAAAGCTAGGCTAGAGGGGTAGCTCTGGTGGAAGGGAACAAAAAGAAGCAAACTGAGTATGTGCGAGGCTCTGGGTTCAAATCCTGGTGCTGGCCTGGCAAAAGGAAGTATATGAAAAGTGTTTGTGTATCTATCTATCTATCTATCTATCTATCTATCTATCTATCTATCTATCTATCTATCTATCTATATGCAGGGAGGGATCCACAGCCTACAATAGTGTGAACAGGGCATGTGATTTCAAGGACCTGAATGAGTCCCTTTAAAGGTATATCTACAATGCATGTAAGCATGTGGAGACTAGCAGATTTCTTCAGTGGACGTCATCTCCATGTGCATCCTTTGGGAGTCTATGCCCTCACCAGCTACTTTATAAGCTGTTATGTCAGGTTAGAACATTATGAAGCTTCCATTTTATTCTAGTTTTTACAAGTAGTTCTTGTTAACGATTTCCATCAGTGTATTAGTGCACATTCACAATTTCGCAAATATAGGCTTAAAATGAAGGGTTTTTTTTATGAATAATAAAAACAGTGCCCTTGGGAAAGTTTCTTCCCACCTGGTTCCAAGGATATCAGTCCCAAATAGTTCCATGTGTAATTGCTAGGAACTCCAGAGTAAAAATTCCAGAAGTGGTTGGCCCACACTGACTTTTAGAACACAAACAAGTGAACCCTTCCAGACACGCAAACTAAAATTTCATTCAGTCAATACAGGAGAAGTTATATTTCTTTATCATTGACTACCTTTCTTCACTTTTTGGACAGGTAAGAAATTATTTAAGTTTTGTTTCTCCTGATAGTGAATTCCAACTAGGTCTTATTCCAGTTACAGTCACAAGAAGTAACTAGGAAAGTTTTGTTTAGTGCTAGTGGAGCTTAGGATACCTGACACAGGATCCAGTAACACATCAGTGTAGTGCAATGACAGTCTTCAGGCGCCAGCCACACTTTTACCTGTGAAGCAGTCAAGGTAGGAGAGGGTGCAGCTGACTGCTGGGCGTGGTGGTGGTGGTACTGCTGTAGTTGCTGTAGTGGTTGCTGCTGTGCTGTTGTTAGTTTATTTTCAGATTGTGGCAATGGCTGTATTTGGAACTTGTCTGGTTGTTCTTGCTTTACTATCAGGTTCTTCCGTAGTTGTTCAACTACTCTTTTCTAGCAAATGAAAAAAAAAAAATCAGGATATGGAAATAGTCAGCATTTGTAATCATGTAGTATCTTCTTATAACTAGCTTCATCAAAAACTTGTTGCATTGAAAGTTTAGAAGGTTATATATTTGAGAATTTTAAAGAACTTATCAAACTTCACCATTCATATCAAATTAATAGTATAGCAGGGTGTGGTGGCTCATGCCTGTAATTCTAGCTACTCAGGAGGCTGAGATCTGAGGATCAAGGCTCAAAGCCAGCCAGGGCACAAAAGGACCTAAGACTCTTATCTCTAATTAACCTCTAGAAAACAGGAAGTGGGGCTTGGCTCAAGGGTAGGGCAGTAGCCTTGAGCTGAAGAGGTTAGGGACAGCACCCAGGCCGAGTTAAAGCCCCATGACCCAAAAAATAAAATAAAATAAAATAAACAGTAAATCAGACGTGGAGATGTGGCTCAGATGCTAGGGTGCTAGCCTTAAGCTAAAAAGCTCTAGGAAAGCACCCAAGCCTTGAGTTCAAGCCCTAGGGCAGTACAAAAACATAAAAAGTGCTTTATATGTAAAGGGAAACTGAGGCACACAAATGAAAAAGGTGAAGTAGAGCTCAAAAATCTTTTCTTTTCTGAGACAGAGTCTCTCTCTCTATGGACACCACTCTGGCCATGAACTCGCTCAAGTTTCTGGGAGCTGGCAATCACAGGACACATCACCATACTCAGATCAAAGTTATTGATTGTAAGTTTAGCACACTAGTCCAAAAGAGAAGAGTTACAGCAGTAAGCACAGTAGCAAATGCACAACTGAATTATAAACTTAGTTGCCTTTCTTCTCAGCTATAAGGTTGTGAAGATGTCCTACCTGTATCTCAATGAGCTGGTCTACAGAGTGATTGACAATAGTATCATGAGGTATCACTACAGTTATGAGCACCAAATGAGTACATATCTGGGTAAGCATACATGTATTTGTGTGTATACACACACACCCATCTTTAAATACAACTACAAATAATGCAAAGTAAAAAATTCAGAATAATGAAATCGGAACATTATTGATAACTATTATTTTTTACATCTGATAACATAGACACAGCACATAGCTAACCCAGTATAAAATATTAAATAGATTTTTAAAAAGAAAACCATGATATCAGCAACATGCAATATAAACAACAAAGATCATGGCCAAACGCTGTGGCTCATACTTGTAATCCTAGCTTCTCAGGAAGCCAACTTCTGAGGAACATGATTCGAAGCTAGCCTTGGCAGGAAATGTCCATGAGACTCTTTTTTTTTTTTTGCCAATCATGGGCTTGAGCTCAGGGCCTGAGCAATGTCCTTGGACTTTCTCAAGGTTAGTGCTCTACCACTTGAGCCTCAGCACCATTTCTGGCTTTTTTCTATGTATGTGGTACCGAGGAATTGAACCCGGGTCTTCGTGCATGCTAGGCAAGCACTCTACCACTAGGCCAAACTCCCGGCCCCTCCATGAGACTCTTAACTCCAATTAAACACCAAAAAAAGCTGGAAGTGGAGCTGTGACTATAAAAGTTCATGGATCCAGGCCTCAGAGACAGTGCCCAGGTCCTGAGTCCAAGTCCTATACACACATGCACATGATGTACACAAATACATACATGTGTGCATGTGAATGCGCACATCTAACAACCAAACATCATAAACTCCCCACCCCCTGCTTCTGCCAGTAATAGGGCTTGAACTCAGGGCCTTAGCACTGTCCTTTAGCCTTTTCACTCAAGGTTGGAGTGAACCGCAGCTCCATTTCCTAAAATGTGTACCTCTTCAGAAGAACTTTGCTGGGAATCTATAGATGTGTATATTTATTTAGGCAAAAAATTAGCTATGTGGTATAGAAATTTATAATTCAAGTTTCTTGAATTTGGACTTGTTCACAGCCAAACACTGCCCCTGAGTACTTCAGCTAAAGGCTACTGCCCTACCCCTTGAGCCACAAGGCCACTTCCAGTTTTCTAGTGGTTAATTGGCGAGAAGAGTCTCACGGACTTTAGTGCCCAGGCCGGCTTTGAACCGTGATCCTCAGATCTCAGCCTCCTGAGTAGCTAGGATTACAGGTGTGAGCCACCGCGCCCAGATATATTTTTTGATTCCTTCATTGCTGTAATGTTATCTTCCTTTTCTGAGGTGCTGGGGGCTATCCCCAGTGCCTGCACATCCCTTCCTAGTGACTTCTGCTGTGGTACACTATTTTTGATAACAAGATTGCTATTTCTGTAACAGATTGTAGATGGAGGAAAAGAAGTTCAGTGCTAGCTGAGCTTAGTAGAAAGCTTGAAAAGCTAGGGAAGCCGTATCAGCCAGATTAATTGTCATTTCCTACAAAGGTTCCAATCAACCTCACCTCTCTTATTCTCTAAAGAATCCAACTCTTAACATGTTTGAACATTATAATGCTGGAAAAATGGATTTTTAAAAACTTGAAGTCAATATAAAATACCTTCTTGAGAGATTTTTATGTTGTTACTGATTCGTTTTAGACAATGAAAATATCATATAAAGGCCAATTTTGGGTGGCAACAATCCTGCTATAGATTATATATCCTGCTTCTTTGAATAAGTTTTGCTGTTGTTTTTTGTTTCATGGATACAGGAGTCAGTCTCTGTAGAAGCCATCCACAAAATAATAAGAACATAAATTAAAAAGATCAAATACTTCTGGAAATGAACTTTTGTGTGCTCATCTCTTAAGTGTAACTGGCAGGGAAATTGAAGCACTGCATTTACAAGGAGGGGAAGTGACAGTGTGCTGAAGATAATTTTGAGTCTCCCTTGTAGACTTTATTGCTTGGTGCCTGCCAGAACGTTTAGATGTTTAAAATGAAATAATCATTTCAAGTTGTTTTCGGTCCTCCTCTCCATCAGGCAGCAATACATGAGCGAGCTGGCTAATGTGCAGCATCAGCAGACACAGCAGCTCCAAGAATTCTTACAAAAACAAAACAAAACAAAAAAAACCGAGGAAAGAAACCAGGAAGCAATAATACAACACAAATGTGACACCTGACAAGAGGAAGAAAACAAAACCAAACAAAAGCCATCCCCCAAACTACCGCTGAACAAAGCCAGCACAGGAGCACAGGAAACTGAGTAATTACTGTACCAGGCACACAAGGACAGCGTGTTTTTCTCCTCTACAGCCATGGTGTGCTACTGCTTAATGTCTAACTGGAGTAAACTAGAATGAAAGGCCACGCCCGGGCCATGGCAGCATTATCCACAACAGCAGGCACTGGCGAGGGAGAAGGGAGAAGGGCACGATGAGAGTACTCTTCAGCCATATGGCTCCAGCAGGCGCCCACCAATCAGGATCAGAGGCAGAGCAGAGGGTGGGAGTCAAGTGAGTCACACTGCACTCACAACTGTTCCTCCCTAGGCCTCAAACAAAGTCTTGGAAGCTTGGGGCGGGGGGGGGGGGGGGGAGGAGGAAGACCCAACTATTACAAATTTACATCAATCTTTGAGTGAAGTGGCTATGAAAATCAGGAAAAGGCTGTGTAGATTGGACACTGGTCAGAACTCATGAGTTGGTCAAGTTTTCTTTAGAAGATATCTCTGGAATTTCCAGGTGTGCTACTCTGAAAAGCATGGAATCTCATTGTTTGCTGTGTTCACCAGCTGTATTAGAATACCACATGCCACCGGCCCGGCCCCATCATGAACCTCTATGGTTGCTCGTGGAAGCTGTTAAGAATCAAGCTGTAGGATGCAGGAGCTAAGCAATGGGAACATGTGCTCTTTGGGTATAGGGACTGGCTAGGAAAGGAGAGGTGCTATGTATGTCCACAGGCAGCTTTCTCAGGCCCACAGTCCTGTCATGGCTAGTTCAGTCTTGCTCTGGCAAACACGACACTCAGAACACTTCAGAGAGACCAGATCTAGGTCAGCACCAGTTCTGGGTTGCAAGGTGAGAAGACTGTCAGAGCATTTCATACATTCTAGCTAAGTGGACTGAAGCTGGAACATAGAGCATCTTCTGGTCTCCCAGGAGGGAGAACTTTCTTTCACTGATGACTTCTGTTGGTCATTAATAAAGGTTATACTTAAGTAAACAATACGGTATATGTTCAATGGCATTCACATTTAAGAAGAGATCTTTGATGTAGCTAATTTACCCTTAGAATAATATCCTGAAGTTTTTCGAAAAGGCTGAATTTCAGAAATGCCATTTGCCATTTCCAAATAAATTTAAAGGAATTAAAAGTAAAGAAAAAAACTGAAGGTGATGGAGGTAGAGAGGGGAATAAATGTAAAAGGGAGGGAGAAAAAGTAACTTAGCCAGTGCAGTATCTCACGCCTATAATCCTAGCTACTTAGGAGGCTGAGATCTGAGGATCAAAGTTCAAAACCAGCTCAGGCACAAAAATACCAGAGACACTAATCTCCATCTAACTTCCAGAAAACAGGAAGAGGGACTTGGCTCCAGGGTAGGGTGGTAGCCTTGAGCTGCAGAGCTTAGGGACAGCACCCATGCTGAGTTCAAGCCCCATGACCCCCCCCCCCAAAAAAAAAAGAGGGAGAGAGAGAGAGAAAGAGAGAGAGAGAGAGACAGAGAGAGAGAGAGACAGAGACAGAGACAGAGAGAGAGAGAGACAGAGAGAGAGACCTATTTTCTTTCTTTACTGTATTTCCTATAAATATTAGGCCAATGAGGCGGGCACCCAGAAGGGTTAGTCCCACCCCCTCCAATCCATCTGTCAAGAAGGGCTCCACAGCCTCGCCTGTAACTAGCACGGAGCCCAGATTCTCTTGACATTCGCATCACTGGGCTTCACTGGGGCTTGTTCAGGCAGAAGAGTTCACAGAGTCGCTGACACTTCAAGTCACAGTTTCCAAGTCAGGTAGTCACAGTGATCAATATTGCGACATTCAGCAACACTATCAACATGCTCAAATGACACTGAGACCGATCTGGAAGGAAAATATAGAAGAGGTCCATTACAGCAGAATATAGGTTTATGCTGGTTTCTCAAGTCAATAGCTCCAACCAAGATCCATGCTCATGGTCAATAAAGAGGCAGAAATGTAGGGGGAGTCTTAGCCTTCCCTTAATCCAGCCACCAATCTTGTGTTGTCAATAGGCTCCACGGTACAGTGCTTGCTTAGCACTCTAAGGCCCTGAGGTTAGTTCTCAGCACCTCAGGAAAAGTAGCTATGAACTCCTTACTTAATGCAGTAGTGTAATTCAATGGGAGACCATGCAGTGAAGTTACTGGAGAATATTTTAAGGGAAATTTTAATGTAAGAGGAAGGGATAGGGGCGGGAGTTTGGCCTAGTGGTTAAAGTGCTTGTCTAGCATGCTGAAGACCCAGGTTCGATTCCTCGGTACCACATACATAGAAAAAAAAAAAAGCCGGAAGAGGTGCTGAGGCTCAAGTGGTAGAGCTCTAGCCTTGAGAAAAAACCCAAGGACAGTGCTCAGGCCCTGAGCTCAAGCCCAGGACTGACAAAAAAAAAAAAAAAAGAGGAAGGGATATTGGTGAGCAGGTATCAAAATACTCTTGGTGAAAACAAATTGCATTTTTTCATCTTATAAGAAACTAGGTATTTCCCAAACTCACTAAGATTAAGTTAGGGTTAGATAAAGAGTTCTTGTTCATTTTTAACTTTTTTTTTTTTAATGGTCCTGGGCTTGAACTCAGGACCTGGGCCCTGTCCCTTAGCCTCTTTGTACTCAAGGCTAGCACTCTTGCTTGAGCCACAACACTATTTCTGGCTTTTTCTGAGTAGTTTATTGGAGATAAGAGGTTCACTGACTTTCCTGCATGAGCTGGCTTCCAACTCTCAGCCTCAGCTCTCTGGCTCCTGAGTAGTCAGGATTATAGGCAAGAGACACTGGAAACCGCTACATTTTTAGCTTTTTTTTTTTGAATACTTAATTGTAGATAAGAGTGATATGGGCTTTTCTGCATCTACTGGTTTTAAACCATGATGCTCAGATTTCAGCCTCCTGAGTAGCTAGGATTACAGGTATGAGCTACTGGCTCCCATCCCTTTTTCGCTGGAATTACTTTTTTTTCTGGAGTTTCTATTTTTTTTTTTCCCTAGAGTTGGCTGATTTTGCTTCACAAGCAGCTGCAATTATAGGCATGTACAACCATTTCCAGCTTATTGGCTGAGAAGGTACCTTCTAACTTTTGCACAGGCTATCCTCAAATAACAATGCTTTTCAATCTTTCCCTCCAGAGTAGTCGGGATTATAGACTTGCATTACTATACCTGGCTTACCCTACCTGACTTTGACAAAGATAATTATCTACAACAACTGTCTCATATTAGGGATGGGAACACACACACACACACACACACACACACACACACACACACACACACACACGATGGGCTAAGATATATTATTATAACATATAATAATATATTGTTATATTACATATTATATATACTATATATCTGCTTCTTCTCAGCTCCCTATGCCTATCTGCCCATATTGATAATTTTTTATGACCTGAGAATAAATATTATAAATACTCAAATAACTCTTGGCAGAAAAAAGGTTCCTTACCCTTGATTAGGGTGAGTTGCATATGCTGTTTTTGTTTTGAGATTTAGAGACAATTATTTTTGCAATGTATCAGAAATTTTTACACTACTACTAAGGAACAGCAACAGTTTGCATTACCAGAGCTTTTTCCAATCAAGTTCAAAATTCTCTGCATAGATGTTTAACAGCTGGTAGAATACATTTTATAGTATTGATCAGATAGACTTCAGTTTACTTTTTTTTTTTTGCCAGTCCTGGGGTTGAGCTCAGGGCCTGAGCACTGTCCTTGGACTTTCTCAAGGCTAGAGCTCTACCACTTGAGCCTCAGCACCACTTCTGGCTTTTTTCTATGTATGTGGTACTGAGGAATTGAACCTGGGTCTTCATGCATGCTAGGCAAGCACTCTACCACTAGGCCAAACTTCCAGCCTCTTCAGTTTACTTTTTTAAGAACAAAATTTTGGGAGGTTTGCTCTTCTTTCAATGTACACATTGGCAACACATGCATGAGTGAGACACACACACATACACATACACATACACACACACACACACACACACACACTGGAATTTATATCAATGGCTTTCACATCTTATCTCCACAGGAGATTAGACTTTTCATCCATATCAAAGGGATTTATATTCCATCTCTATAGGGGATTACATTCTTTATTTACTAGCCTGATTGAAATGCAGTTTGCATATTTCTTGTTTAGTTCATTCATACTCTAAACAAGTAAACACAGCCCTGCTTTCTCACTTGATTTGATACGTATGACTGTAAAACATTGTTAACAGTTCGATAGTCAAGCTCTGTCTTTGTCAAGGGGCTCTTCTAGGAAGTTGGAGGCTGCCTTTAATTTGTAACAAACAGGAAGAGGTATAGATGTGATACTCAATAAAGATGTGACCCTCGGAGAATTACAAATCCCATAGCATAGCACATGAGATGCTGGAGTTACTAGGGATATAGTTTAGGAATAGAGCATTTGCCTAGTGAGTAGAAAGCTCTGGTTTGATCCCCAGCACCTTAATAAATAAAGACAAGCATGCTGGGGCCAAACAGAACAGGCAGACTATAAAGGAACACTGCATCCTCAAAATGGTGGTTGTTAAAATATATTTCTCTATAATAAAAGACCAAGGAGGCCAAAGTCAGAAAACACATGGCACATTTAAGGTTTCTATATTTAAGCTTTTTTACAGGTATACGTATTGTCCTCTTTGCTTCAGAAAAATGTTCAGGATCAAATGAACTAAACACAGGGAGTGCTTAAGAAACTGTCAAGGGTTGTGTGACGATGAGGGATGATAATCAATGATATGAATTCTAACTTCAGAGCAACAGCTAATTAGCTACTTTGATTTCCAATGTCAATTATATTTCAATCACTTAATTTTTAAATATCCAATCAAACATTTTAATGTTAGTACTAAGAACTACCCTTGACTTTATGGCTTTCTTGTTTTGAGAATTTAACATTTTAATGTTAGTACTAAGAACTACCCTTGACTTTATGGCTTTTGTTTTGAGAATTTAAAAAAAATAAAAAGAAATTTAAAACACACCACACCATTAAGGGGAATATTACCTGTCCTTTTTTTTTTAATCTCAGAAACCGAACATATTATAGGATATATTCTTGTATAGAGTTCCATATAGACCCCAGATTTTCTCCTCTACTTCTCTCCCTTTTTTCCCCCTTTTGTTGGCAGTGGGGTTTGAGCCCAGAACCTTGTAATCTTGTTCAGCTTCTTTGGCTCACTGTTGGCACACTACCACTTGTGTCATACTTCCACTTCCAGCCTCTCCTGGTTAATTGGAGATAAAATTCAGATTTGTCTGCCTCTGCTTCCTTTGAATCAAGATCCTCAGATCTTAGTCTCCTTAGTAGCTAGGATAATAGGCAAGAACCACAGTGTCTGGCTCTAGAGTCTAGAATACCTCTATGGTAGTTCATAATTCTGAATGCATAAAATAGATCTTCAATTTAAATGCAAACTGGTCCAGCAAAGACCTGAGTTGCAATAACAAAGACAGCTGATGAAATGAACAATTTAGGTGCTTGTTAACATAAAAAAGTAGCAGACTCACTATGTCTGTGCCCCAATCAGCTATGATATGGGAGCTATTAGTTTGTGAATTAAGCTCCAGTTCAGCAAGATGCAAGTCCTTCTATAACTATGTTTGCAGAAAGCTGCTGCACACACCCCAGCCTGTCATCCAGCACTCAGGGATCTCTGGCAGCATCAGGGTTGTCTCATATACTGCAGAAATTCTCTCATTCCTCTGCCCCGAAGCTGCTGTAGTTTTCCTCACAGCAGAATTGTGATTGAAGATGGCTGCACAGTAGCTGACCCTTACAAGTTGGATATGAAAATACAATTTTAGTGTCATGAAGATCCTAAAATGGAGAGGGGAAAGGGAGGAGCAAAACAAAACAAAACAAAACAATAAACCTGCTATCATTTTATGGAACCCTGCTTATATCAAATAGGTTATTTGCCTGTTGCAAGTCTTGGCAGCTATGTGAGATAAAGGAGCCCATCTGTTTACACAAATGCAATTCAGAAAGTCAGATGTTGGAAGAGGGATTGTAATAGATCATGTGTGTGCAGGTCCCAAGGCTGGAACTCAGAGTCTGGGTGCTGTACCTGAACTCCTTTTGCTCAAGGCTAGAACTATGTCACTTGGAGCCACAGCATCGCTTCCAGCTGTGGTACTGAGGTATTGAACACAGGGCTTCATGCACACTAGGAAACTACTCTACCACCTAGCCACATTCCCAGCCCTCACTTTACTTCTAACAAGACCTACATAAAACAATTCAGAGCCTGCAATTCCTTCCATCACCTCTGTAGGGTGCTGAAATGACAGATGGTTAGCCTCTAGTGGATGCATCTTCCAGAACATGTGACACAAGATGATCTGCACAACTCTGTATTTACCCCAAGTTTCTGTATCACAAGTAAGAGGGACCCTAACTCATTCTTCAGAATTTCAGAGTAAGGTGGCTGTTCTGTTTTAAATTGCTCATGCCAGAAGTTTTATTAAAAAGAGAGATTCAACAATATAGAAGGCATGCATAAATAATCTCTTAATGAATAAACACATGTGCTTTTCTCTTCTACTCTTCATTCATTCCTTATAAATTTATTGTGGCATTGGGGATTGAATCCTGGGCCTCATACATGTTGGCTAAGCATTCTATCATGGTCAATTCTGCTTTTAGGAAACAAATAGAGACACTGTTGTATAGTAGAAATAACGTATAGGGTCAAAAGAAATCTACATTCTAGTCTCTTATCTGTCACTAAGCAACATTCATGATGAACAAGTTATTTAGCAAATTTAGTCACAGGTTTGCTGCCCAGTCTCTAACAATCTCAACAGTTAAGATTCTATGTCTCTGAATGACAAGACTGCAACCCAGTGATTGTTTATCTTTTTTTCTCTATAGTATTGTACGCAGAACACTCACAGTGATGATCATGACAAACACAGAAGCTAAGTCACTAAAGAATCATTCTCCCAAGTGCTGGTAGCTCACACTTGTAATCCTAGATACTCAGGAGTCTAGGAGAATCTTATCTCCAATTAAGTACCCAAATGGCTGGAAGCAGAGCTGTGGCTCAACGTATAATGTACTAACCTTGTACAAAAAGCTCAGGGACAGTGGCTAGGCCCTGAATTCAAGACTGGTACAAACACACAAAAAAAGGTCATTCAATGGTGGTTAATCAATGTGTAAGCAAATGACAACATTTTGCCTGAATAGTAATTTGATGATTACTAGACAGGTAACATATATGAATGAGCAGGCCAGGTGTATAATAGGAAGCAACTGACTAAGGTCAACTAGAATGAAACTGGCGTGTGTGTGTGTGTGTGTGTGTTCTTCCTGGGGCTTGAACTCAGGGCCTGGGTGCTGTCCCTGAGCTTTTGTGTTCAAGGCTAGAAATCTACCACTTTAAGCTACAGCATTATTTCTGGAATTTGAATAGTTAATTGGACATAAGAATTTCATGGATTTTCTTGCCTGGGCTGGCTTTGAACCATGATCCTCAGATCTCAGCCTCCTCAGCTAAGATTATAGGTGTGAGTCACCAATGCCCAGCTAGGAACTGCCTTTCTAAATGTACTACTAAATAAGTTGCTTTTAACAGTTCTCTCCTTCCTTTCTTTTCTTTCCTTTTCCTTCCTTCCTTCCTTCCTTCCTTCCTTCCTTCCTTCCTTCCTTCCTCCCTCCCTCCCTCCCTCCCTCTCTCTCTCTCTCTCTCTCTCTCTCTTTCTTTCTTTCTTTTTTGCTGGGGCCCGAGCTCTGTCCTTGGGCTTTCTCAAGGCTAGCACTCTACCACTTGAACCACAGCACCACTTCCAGCTTTCCTATGTATCTAGTACCAAGGAATCGAACCCAGGTCTTCATGCATGCTACGCAAGCACTCTACCATTAAGCCAAACTCCCAGTCCCTTAACAATTCTTTTTTTTGAGTCCTTTGCTTTTAGGTAAAATGAAGGGGCCACCAACTTTCAATCCTGGACAGTAATTACCCTCATGGAATTATAGTTACTAGGATGTATATAATGGAATTACACATTACATAGAAAAATTTTCACAATCAGAGGTAAGTCAGAAAGGCTTTCAGAAACTAGAAAACTCAAATGGTCTCTGGGTTAATTGTAATTTTACCATAATGATTAGTACACAAATACAAATATAAAAAGCAAGTTATCAACAGTAATGAGAATATGTGGATAGAAGGAAAGAGACAACTATATACAAAATATAAATGTAAGAATGAAAACTTTGGTGATTATATGCTCCATTATTATGCCCACTTTATTAAAACAGCCCTAAGCACCTGGAAGATAATTTCACCTCTCCTCACGTAAAACCAACATAAGGACGAATGGCAGTCAAGTTCCTTTTCTATTGAACCTTGCTGTCTCTAGGGCTGGAGAAAGCAACCATACAAGAAAAGTCTGGAAAATGAATACTTTGTTGAAGCCGTCCAGAGAATTACAGTAAACAAGGTGCAATCATCAGACTTGGAATTCAACCAGACACTTAAAACTAATATCCAACTATTTCCCCTTCTTTCCTCAGAGCATTTGGGGTTTTCAAAATCATTTAATTTACATGATGGGGTGGGGAAGATTCATGTTCTAAACACGTGGATGGCTTAATCATTTTTCAAAATTCTACCTGGTGAACTCCAAATGAAAAATGATGGTACTATTTACCACAAATACTTCCCTACTAACACAATTTTTAGTAAGTAGTTATATGTTTTGCAGAATTATACACTTGTAAAGCCAGCCCAGACAGAAAAGTCCATGAAACTCTTATTTCTAATCAACCACTAAAAAGCTAGAAATGGAGCTGTGGCTTAAGTGGCAGAGTGCTGGCTACAAACAAAAAAACTGAAGGAGAATAGTGCCCAGGCCCTGGGTTCAAGCCCCAGCTCTAGCACAAAGAAACAAAGAAAACAAAAAACTCCCACTATATTGCAATTTTTTTTCAAAACATAGAGCACAGATGATCAAAGTCAATATGCAAAGCGGATGGGGTAATAACATCAGATACCTCACAGAGAGGTTTTAAATCAGCCTCCATGCTTTCAGAACTACTGCTAGAAACCCTGTTTCCCCTCTTCCACGATTGTGCAAGACAAGGGCTCAGCCGGTAGGACTGCTGTGCAAGTGACACAGCCATCACTTCTGCTTAGCCTCCACAGGCTTAACATACAGGATGCTGAATTTACTTATCTCAGTAGGCAGTGTACAGCCTCACCCAAAGTGGTTGTGTTTTAGGCTCTGTAAGAACAAGATGTCAGGGGTTTTGTTGTTGTGGCAGCATTCAGTGGCACCTTATTCCAACTCTGTGCTGAACTGGCAAAAACACAAAGTCAACTCAGCTCTGCTTTACTCGCCCTTCAGATGGCCGAATAGCAGGAGAACTTAGCAACACACATCAGCAAATGTGACATTGGTAACTGGTCCTTCGCAGTCTTTGCCCCGCCCCTCCAAGATTTCCTTTAAATATGTCCTGTGATATTCTTAATCGAAGGACATAAGGATGTAAAGGATGTAACTCTATCTTGAGCTCCATCTTGTGTATAATTTCAGTGCTATATGGAGATCCCTGGGAGAAGGACCTCATTCTCCAGATGGTACCTGAGCTTTCTACAGGCTTCTTAGCTTAAATGCTCAAAATGACAACAGATGATTATTCCCATCCCCTTTAGAAGAATCCAGGATTGGGAGAATAGCAGTGTAGCTCAATGGTAGAACACATACCTACCATGCTCAAGGACCTGGGATTTGATCTCCAGCACCATAAAAATAGAAATAAACCACCATAAACACAGGAAACAACAAAAAAACCTATTGGTTTAAGGATGGCTGGCCATCAGGGCAAGTGTGATGTCCTTACTTGAGGAAAAAGCAGGATTATATGCTGTCTGAGAGATACAGTAAATAAGTCTACTGTAGGCTGCTGGATTTCTACTAACGAGGGGGAGGGGAATCTTTAGGAAGGAAAATGGAACACATGGTGTAGAAAAGAAGAAGTGACACAAAAGTCTAGTGTGTCGCAAGCAGCTTTTCTTGGTTATTGAAGATGTTCCTTTCTGAACTAAGGCTCCCGTGAACAGGGAGGAATCCTTCCTTTATAGGGTGCAGACCTCCACCCTATACGTCATAGGATGTTTATTTGTGTGACAGTTATACTGTCATAATTTTAGATAGTTAAACCTCTGCTCCAGGGTTTACAAAAGATCAGAGCACTTGTCACTCTTGGTGCAGGTAGAGGGAGATAGAGTGGCTCAGCAGTTCATTTTTCTTTATAATTACACTCCATTAACCTTCCACATGAGAGCTCCCCTGTGCTTTCATACCAGCAGCACCAACTGGCTGCATTTGATAAGGCTCTACAGTCTGCACAACCAGCACATGCAACAAAAGGAATGCTTTAATACTGCACACTTAAGCAGAAGTGGAATGTAGCTCTGTTACTCACCAGTACACATACCCAGTTCAATCATACATGTATAGACAGAAACAAACCCAAAGCATAAGGTTGGAATCCAGTAACCAAACTATAGGACCTTATTCAACCATATGTGATTTGAAAATCTTCTGGTGGTATCTATACAGCATTAACCACCTGACACTCAACTTACTATTATTTTAACCTTTGATAATGCAGCATCCTGTAAGAAATACTGAGCACAGTAGTTGTTATACTAGAGCGACACAACCCCAGCATACTGTGGCTTACAATTAGATGATGCTGGCATCTACAAACTATGTGTTCTGAAGGTAATTTTACTTGTTGAAGTATTTCTCTTTATTGCTCTGTAAGTCACTTAGAAAATAGATTGACGAAGAACTAGTACTCAGTCTGTATCTTTTCTTGACAATGGCCAAGTAAATGATGTCCCTTTTTCAGAAGAGAAAAGGAGGAGCAATAGGCAGAGAGAGGAGGAAGAGAAGGAAGGAAGGAAGAAAGAAAGGATAGAAGGAAGGAAGGAAGGAAGGAAGGAAGGGAGGGAGGGAGGAAAGGAGAATGAGAGAAGTACAGAGAAAGACAGAGAGTGACCAAAACAGGCCTTTCTTGTAAATAATAGTTTTTAATGCAGTGGCAGGAACATGACTTCCCTAGACACACAGGGAGATTAGTGTGTGTCTATCACAAGCAAAGGTTAGGTGAACATGCTTCAGCAGATAAAATGAAAGCCACTTTGGGAAGTAGGTGCTGGCACAATTAATCTTGAATAGGATACCAATTATTCAGGAAACAAAAGGTAGCTATATTTATATCTCTGCCTTAACCAATGGCATTTACAGCCCTCCCTGCACCTCAGAATAAGGCTTTCCCCATGATGGCTTGTGTTGCTAGGTGCATTTCTAACCATAGTAATAGAAGGAAAACAATGCACTATTAACTTACTTTCTTTGGGCACAAATGTTCTGAAGATGTTTATGATGTATAGTATCTGATAATCCGAAAATTAAAGGAACTCAAGTGGTACATTCTCACTTACCAAATGCCATATTTAAAACACAGAAATTTAAAATTATCATAAGATCTTGTTTTTGAAAATTAGTGAGATGTAGTACTTCTAAAAATATTTGGCAGAAAAACGCTGACTTATATTTATATTTCAAAGATGGATGATTAGATCTGAGAATCCAATATAGCCTTCCCTTTTCCTGTGTTTGATGCACAAAACTAAGACTCTTCCATGGATATTTTTCCTTTGCTTAGTACCATTACAACTTACACTAATAGATTTTTTTTGGGGGGGAGGGGTCATGGGACTCGAACTCTGGACCGGGGCATTGTCCCTGAGCTCTTCAGCTCAAGGCTACTGCCCTACTGCTTGAGATATAGCACCACTTCCCATTTTCTGGTGATTAATTGGAGGTAAGATTCTCACAGACTTTAGTACTCAGGCTGGCTTTGAACCTCGATCCTCAGATCTCATCCTCCTGAGTAGCCAAGATTACAGGCGTGAGCCACCATCCAGCTACTACTAGATTATTCTTAATGACATGTACTACCATACTATCTCTTTTTTTTTAATTTTTGTTTTTTCTTGCTTTTTGGTGATGGTATTAGGGCGTGAACTCTAGACTGTGCTCTATCACTTGAGCCATAGTTCCAGTACTTTTTGGCTTTAGACATTTTCAAATAGGGCCTTGCCCTTTTTCTCCTAGGTCTTGTATTAGACTGTAATCCTTCTTCCTGTTATGCTACTTGGCTGAGATTACAGATAGGAGCCACTACAGCTGGCTTGTTTGTTGAAATGGGGGTCTAACTAATGTTTTGCCTGGAATAGCCTAGAACTGTGATCCTTCTGATATCCTTTAAGAAAGAAAATGTTTTCCTTAACCCACATATAAAATGCCCATTTGTAATGAAGAGGCTTATACCTCTTAGGCTTAGGCTCCTGCCTAAGATATCACCTTAATACTTTCTTGTTGGGCATTACATGTTGGGGACTTAGCCAAATGGCACTGAGTGAATGAGCATGTACTGAAAGATAAAGCCAGCTC
Organism: Megascapheus bottae; assembly: GCF_031878675.1. Taxonomy (NCBI): domain Eukaryota; kingdom Metazoa; phylum Chordata; class Mammalia; order Rodentia; family Geomyidae; genus Megascapheus; species Megascapheus bottae. The sequence continues at coordinate 13,499,568 of NC_143524.1, read as the reverse complement.
ATGTCTATACGAACCAGCCCCTCAAAGCACTGCTTTCTTCAGTATTCACATCCAGTGACAATGGGATTTCTCCTCTGCCTAACAATGCAGGGTTTTCACTTCTCAATAAATAGATCCCCCCCCCCCCCCGAAATGCTTGTTTCTAGCCTTTCAAGTGGCCGAAGGATTAAAATTCCACTCTCTACAACCATGTTAAGAATCTGGTGAAAGCCAATCTACCTGGTCCGGATGTGTTGCTTTGACTCATTGTTGGACCATCTGTTTATGTGTGCTGCTTGTCTCACCGTACAAATCAACCTGCTGCTGGGCAGACCTGCCTCACGCTGCAAACTCATTCTGCAATTTCAACCTCCCTCACCAGCCATAGGTCCTCTTATCAGAATCTAAAACTACCACTTCAATCAACTAGAGGCAGACCTTATTCTACTGCTCCTGTACAAAAGAAATGATACACCGCAGGCCTACGTACAAACAGGTCATCTCTGAACACTGAGACTATGAGGGAGGATGAAGCACAGTTTCACTCCTATCAAAACATTTTAGTAGGATCAGCAGCAATCAGTTGCTACCCTGGCATATACATGAACTACTGTGGAGAGGCTAAAAAGATTATGGAATCCCAGAGGACAAGACGATGAACTGCAAATACAACCACTCTGGTTGTCTTTGTTTTAAAGATTGGTAACTTATTCATAGCTGGTTCCCATCGGTGTCATTAGCACACAGATTTAATGCAGTATTATGGAAGGTTCTCAGAATACCCTTTGAATCATCCACAACTATCAATTTGCTTGCGTTTTGCATGCACTTTGCTAATCACTCTCTCATCTTAATTTTGAAAGGATGCTAAAATCATGAATAGAGCAGTGGTCAGAATCAGGTTAGGAGACGATATGTGATGAACAGGCTTATTATTCATAACACATTTACATGTGGTTGAATAATATTACAAGAAAAAGTTTATACGCTTTTTCTTTAGGAAGGCTATTAAATGTATGTCAGGAGACAGAAGCTGTACCCACAAAAGAACTATTGTACTTCTTATTACAAAAACAAGCAAAAACTATGTAAACAGAGAAGAAAGGAATAAATAGAGGGAACAAGTCACAGAAGACAAGGTCAAATCTGAGGGAATGTACATGTTGAATGAGTCTTTAAAAAAAATATGGGCTATGTCTCTAAAGCTCAAAGCAGGGATAGGACATATGATATGTCTCAAGGGACAACATATGTATCAAGGGACAACCTGCGGAGTCTAGGTTCAATCCTCAGTACCACAAAACAAAAGAAAACAAAAAAAACTATGGACTATTTATAATAATTCAAAATTACTTGGAAAAATGGAATAAACACCCAGGCTACTGTTTGATTTTAGGTCTTAAAGCAGGTAAATGAACAAGTACTCAAATGAAAAAGTATGTATAGAGAACCACTGTACTGTTTTCTTTACATTTAAGAAAACCAAAAATAAAACACAGAATAAATCCATTTTGTTTCCAACAAAGGCACTTGAAAACACAAGCTTATTTTGCAAAAGAAATTCTAAAAATCAATCCATAGAGGACAAAAATGTACAATTTAGAAGGAGTTACTGGACTGGTGGTTGGAAGAGGAAGCAGTATGTGGATACCGTATATAGCAATACAACTAAAAACAGATTTCAAAGGGCCAAATACCATCTTATTTCCTCAGTGACGACAAAGGACTTCGGAGTTCATGAGAATCACTACATCTTAAAGAGTGAGAAATCTATCCTGTGTCATTCTGTCCAAACCACTCCAGTCTCCAAAATTCAGAAGCATTTTCACCTTGCCCCTAAAGCTGATCCTTGTCACTGTGCAAGGGGATGCTCCTAACCTTCTGCAAGACTGAAGGCACGATGACATCTACTCAATAGCTAGCAGCATTTCTAGTCTTAGTAAGCAGACATTGATAAATGAAAATAATGACCTGGGAGGGAGTCTAAGTTTTAAATTGTAAGCTTGTGGTTAATGTTAACCCTTTCAATTGCTTGATACTTGTACAAAAAAAATGAAACAATAAAAAAAAAAAAAGCATCAGTAGCCAGGCACAGTGGCTCACACTTGTAATCCTAGCTACTCAGGAGGCTGAGATCTGAGGATCAAGGTTCAAAGCCAGCTCGGGCACAAAAGGACCTGAGACTCTTATCTTCAATTAAACTCTAGAAAAGGAGAAGTGGGGCTTGGCTCAAGGGTAGGGCGGTAGCTTTGAACTGAAGAGCTCAGGGACACTGCCCAGGCTGAGTTCAAGCCCCATGACTCACAAAAAAAGCGTAAAAAAAAAAAGCATCAGTAAAGTTAAAAAGAAAGACAGCAAACTAAAAGAGAAAACAACATATTTAGGATGAAGAAACTGCTACATCATTTCCCACACTATGCTATGAAAATAAATTATTCACAATTCTATACTATATGCCAAGGAACACAGTGTTACTTAGAAAATACATTCTCTCACCTTCAGATACAAGAGCCAACTCCTACCTCTTAGCTATAGCTACTGGAACTTGCAAGTTCTCTCTCTTCACAATATGAGATTACTTATGACACTTGTAAATTCAGTGCTAAAAATGACCATTAGGTAGCTGAAATATGAAACTAACAAGTGAGTACACAATTATAAAAAAATGTCAAACCGTGCATGTTGTTCATTTCATGTTTGTCTTTCGAAAAGTAGCAGAGATCGAAAACTGACCAAAACCCCAGCAAAAGTGCTTTAATCTACTGATGATTTTAGTCTAATCCTTCTCATACAGTTCTTTTCTGATATATACTTGTACATGTCAATTTCCACTGTTTCACATTCAGAGATGTCTAATGACATTTTCTGTTTGGTACCAGTTAAAATAAGAATTTGACATTGTAAACTTTGAGTAATTCCACATCAGTAGATCAAACAAATCCTAATTATAAAGCAGATACTTCGTTAACACAACTTAAAGAATCCACTGGCATTTATTAGCATAACTGTTTCAAAAGCAGAAACATCACAGGAAACTAAGGAGAAACAAATTAAAGCTATGTGTGGTTATAATAGAGAAGCTGAGGGGAATGTATCTAAAACCTAAAAACCATCAAGGTAAACAAACATTTTGCAACTGCTAATGAGGGTGAATGGAAGTAGGGCCATAAGGTATTCTAATATGATCCACAACTCTAATCCTAGATCTCAGGAGACTGAGATAGAAGCATCTCCAATTCACAGCTAGGATGGGCTACATAGCCAGGCCCCATTGCAAAAGAGAGATGTTCTGCCATTAAGTCCAATGATAGATCATAGAAATCACCAGGCCAACAAATTTATATTCTAACAAATCATGGCCATGTGTTAATTGTAAATCATATAAGATAAAGCCACATTCATTTTACCTGGGAAATAAATAACAAATAACAACTAATAATAATGGAAGCCTAACCTGGAGTGACTAATTGGTACTTCTGCCATGGGGACCAACTAACAGCATAAAGAAGAAAACAAAAACAATGCTGGTTAATGCTGTATTTTTGTAAGAATAGAAAAGGGATTAACTACGTTTTGTTTTGTTTTCTTTCTCTTTCTGATGCTTACATTTCAAAAAATTCCATTAGTATCTTGCCAGATTTTTCAAGAGAAAAGCTGTACATATCAGAGTTAACTGGTATGATAGGCCATGGGAGAATAAAACCAATAAGAAACCTTTCTGTTCTGCACTTCACAGGGCTGTCACTCGTACTAGAAAAACGTCACTTTGAAGCCCTGTTTGCATTCCATTTTTAACTAGAGGGAAGAGGATGGAGGTCTTTGGTTTCTATGACAACCCAGATGGGCCATAATACAAGATACTTACAAATGTTCAATTGCAGGAATGCCAAATCAAATTAAGGCAGAGTTAGCACTACTTCATAAAAACTAGATAGGGGAGAAAACAAAATACTTATGGCAAAATGATGCCATTTCTAGAAGTGTTTCTGAAGGGTTTCATGAGAAAATATAAAGAAAAGAGTGACTATTTTTAGTTAAAGCAAATAAATGGTAAAACTAATAGATAAAACTAAAGCTCCAATTTACATGACTAAATACTTTCATTAAAATTTGACTGCTGGAAAATTACTACCTCACTTAATGTTTAAAAAAATCCCTCCAAAATAACAAGAATTTCATTAGTGATTTAAATCATTACAATCTGGCATACTAGTCTGGGTTTTAGTTGAGCTCATTTAAGTAACTTTTTCCTTTGCTCCGGCCTTATGATTTGTTTCTTTATCTGTCCTTCCTAAGTAAAGTATACTGTCCTCAAATAATTACAGAATGGCCAATACTTCAAAAAGAAACACACTTGTAATTTGTATTTAGTACAACTTGTGAAATTTATTAGCTCTCAGCACTGTAATCCTAGCTGCTCAGGAGGCTGAGATCTAAGGAATGCAGTTCAAAGCCAGCCTGGGAAGGAGAGTCCATGAGACTCTTAGCTCCAATTAACCACCAGAAAGCCAGAAATGGAGCTGTAGCTCCAAGAGGTAGAAACAAAAAATGCTCAGGGACAGCACAGCAGCCAGATCCAGAGTTCAAGCTCCATGACTAACAAAAACAGAAAAAAGAAAAAAACAAAAGAAATGTATTAGTTCTCCATCCTTTACTAATCCTACCACATCTCTTTCTATTTTAAAACATGGCAGCCTGGGAAGGAAAGTCCATGAGACTCTTAACACCAGTGAATCACCAAAAAACAGCTGGAAGTGGAGCTGTGGCACACTACAAATGGTAGAGTGCTAGCACTGAGTGAAAAAACTCAAGGACAGTTTCCAGGCTTTGAATTTGAGCTCCAGGACTGGCAAAGGAAACAAACACTATTTCTTTGATGGGGAAGGAAGGCATTCACCTATAACCTCTTTATTTGAGGGGGGGAATGCCTTATATTAAAAGTTAGCAAGGGAACTGATTGAGCTGATAGATTTCACCACTGGAGAGGACTATAGGGATTCTTTCCCTGTAGTGTACAATAAGTGTACAAAAATAAATACATGAATTTTGGACTCATCTTAGAGAGACTTTCCCTTCTACTCATTCCAGGATCTCCTATACAGAGCTTGTGGATTACATATTTATTCAAGTTCCTGCTTCCCCAGAGCTAGATTCCTTATTTGTAATAGAAAATACAAGTTCCCAAAAGAGGACAAAACATCCAATGTTTTCAACATTAAGTAGAGTTTAGAGATGGCATTTTTTAAAACCTAAAAGAAAGCTCACATTAAATGAATTCAAATAAAATGAATTGAGTAAATTTGTATCTGCTACAGAAATTTCATTCAAGGTTGTATACTATGATTTTCAGCTCTTTAAGACCTGCATTACAGGTAAGTTTGCTTCTGTGACTTTCTCTTTTCTTCAAATGTTATTGCACAAAACCATTTAAAATTATTTTTAGAAACCTTGAAATTGCAAAAATAGGACTAGAGGCTGGGAATGTGGCTTAGTGGTAGAGTGCCTGCCTAGCATGCATGAAGCCCTGGCTTCGATTCCTCAGGGAAACAGAAACGAAAAAAGTCAGAAGTGGCACTGTGGCTCAAGTGGTAGAATGATTACCTTGAGCAATAGAAGTTCATGGACAGTGCCAGGACCTGAGGTCAAGCCCCAGGACTGGCAGAAAAAAAAATACTAAAGTTGACATATATTTATATATAAAGTATTATATATGTGTGCGTGCGTGCGTGCGTGCGTGTGTGTGTGTGTGTGTGTGTGTGTGTGTGTGTGTATTGGCCAGTCCTGGGGCTTGAACTCAGAGCTTGGGCAATGACCTTGGACACTTTTTGCTCAAGGCTAGTGCTCTTCCACTTGAGCCACGGCACCACTTTCAGCTTTTTCCTGTGTATGTGGTACCAAGGAATTGAAACCGGGCTTTGTGCATGCTAGGCAAGCACTCTACCTCTAGGCCAAACTCCCAGCCCAAAACTTGATTTTTAAAACACCCTGCAACCTCGTATTATGATGGCATTTTCAAGGCTGCCATTCTCACTCGGAGGATGACAGGTACTTTTGGTGAATTTAAGTATGCAGAACTGCAGCAAAGATGGAAGACTGAGCCCGGCTCAGCACACTACAGTCAGGATTTAATTTTGCATGAAGGCCCATACAAGTATATTTAAGAGCTTCATTAGACTTTGTGGATATTTGCCTTAATCAATTGTTTTTCCCATGCTAGGATTTCCTTTTTTGAGTGTGGCAACCTAATATTCATCATTCAGGCAACCACAGACTATTTTGGAAAGGTTCCCAACTTCAGAAGCCCAAGTGCTGTTTCCCTTTAGAAATATATCTTTATGAAAATATGTATCATTTCCAGAACAAAAATGCTCCTATATATTGAGTTTCAGCTGGAAGCAATATTTTTAGAAAAAGTGTAATTTAAGAATCTCTGCTTCAAAATTACAGTTGGTTTCCTAAAAAAATTTAAAAAGATATACTAATGAATAAAATCTTTATTTTTCTTATTTTTTTTATGTAAAACGTGTTGAGAAGCTGTGAAGAATCGGGGAGTAAGACACGTGGGGCCAGTTTGCTGGGTAAATACTAAATTACAGTTAGGAGAAATAAGTTCTGTATTATTTTGCAAGGTAGAGTGACTATGGCCAAAGATAATACACTCAATTTCAAAACAGCTAGAAGAAAAATTTGAATATGGTAATCATAAGGAAAGGATGAATGATTCTTTCAGTAGATAGTTATGTTTGTTCTAATTTGAACATTACACCCTGTGCAGGAGACCCTTCTATCTGTGGGTATATGGCGCCAAGGGGACTCCCACTGAAGACAAATGCAGGTGGCTCGGGACAATCCTGAACTGCCAATGCTTGAATCATTTTTCCCATAATACTATCGGACTTTCACTAAAAATCTGCCAACCTTTAACAAGTCTAAAATGTTCACTTTATCATTTAATTAAGCACATTAACTTTTACTTTGTTTTGGGGGTACCAGTGCTTTGGTTGGGGATGTTTTCACAACATTAGGGGCAGGGAAACACTCAGCAGATCACACAATGATTTCAACGTAACTGGAGATAATGTGAGATGGACTGAGCTCTACTCAGATGAAGAATGTGTGTAGGAATTAAAATTCTTTTTACGTTTATTATTATTATTGACCATGTTTCATCAAAACAGTATACAATAAATACATTACTTGCCTCAGGCAAGTCATACTAGCTACTTAGAAGGCTGAGATCTGGAAAGATTATGATTTGAAGCTAAGGCAGAAAAGTCCTGAAGACTCTGCTACCAATTAACCAGCAGAATGCTGGGCAGAGGCATAGTTCAATGGTCAGAGAACTATCCTTGAGAAGCCAGCTAAGTGCAAGTGTGAAAATTGGAGTTCAAACCCCAGAACAGGTTGGAAAAAAAAAGAGGTAGGTTTATTATACATATTATTTAAATAGCATACACAGTAAGCCCCAAATATGCATAATTTTGATGTTCTAATTTTAAAGTAAAATAAGTTTAAAAAGTCATCCAATTACACATACTGTTAAGAAATCAAATTATTCATCTCTGTTTTTTTCATTAAAATCAAATAACACAAGGTGAGATAGCTTCTTTTGGCCAGTCCTGGGGTTTGAACTCAGGGCCTGGGTAATGGCCCTGAGATTTTTTTTTTTTGCTCAAGGCTAGTGCCCTGCCACTTGAGCAACAGCTCCATGTCTGGTTTTTTGGTAGATAATTGTAGGTAGAGTCTCATAGACTTTCCTTCCCAGGCTGGCTTCGAACTGTGATCCTCAGATCTGTCTCCTGAATACCTAGATTTACAGGCATGAACCAGCAGCACCTAACTTGGCTGAAACTTTCTAAGGTAGAAGAAAAAAACAAAACCTTCATTTAAGATATTTTTGGTGAGGGGCCGGGAGTTTGGCCTAGTGGTAGAGTGCTTGCCTAGCATGCATGAAGACCCAGGTTCGATTTCTCGGTACCCCACATACATAGCAAAAAGCTGGAAGTGGTGCTAGGCTCAAGTGGTAGAGCTCTATCTAGCCTTGAGAAAGTCCAAGGACAGTGCTCAAGCCCTGAGCCCAAGCCCAGGACTGGCAAAAAAAAAAAAAAAAAAAAAAAAAGATATTTTTGGTGAATCGGAACCATATTTAGATCTCCCTGCTTGCCCATACAAACCAAGTTACTGTGACTGTGACAAAAGGCCAGGTTTGTTTTTGGCAATCTTCTTAGAATCAGAACTGTTCAACACAAATAACAGTCAAACATTCACTTACTATCAGGATAAATAAAGAATAACATTTGTAGCACAATTAACCCATGATAGCTCAGGATGGATCATCTTATCAAAATTCTGAAACAACTTACTCAAGTTGTATGAATCTGGTCATAAAGAAAACACACACATTTTTTTTTGGACAGTGCTAGGGTTTGAACTAACAGCCTTGTGCTTGTTTGGTTTGTGTGCTTGACTGGAACTCTACCAGCTTTTTGCTGGGTTTTCTCACAACTTTTCTGCCCACGCTGGCTTCAAATCTTAAGCATTCAGATATGTCTCTTAAGTAGCTAGGATTACAAGTATCAGTCACCAGTATGCAGCAAAAATTAATTAATTAATTAAAAACCCACTTCTCATGAAATGTGAAGACTTTTTTGAATATTAAATGTATTTACCATCATTTCTTTTAAAATAAATCCACTTCAGAACTATTAATAATGGCAAAGTACTCACAAGTAAAATAGCTTTAGCGCCTAAAAACTGTAGTTTTAAACTCTGACAATGGACTGATCTAATATAAAATGGGAGTTATTATAGGTAACTAATCATTTAAATTCAGACAAGAGAGAATTAAAGAACTGAAATATTCAGTTTTATTTTACATTTATGACTAAAGAACCAGAACAAACTAATGTGGGTCACTGTTAATCTAGTTCCTGTGAATAAGAACCAAATGCTTTTAAAATGAAATGTTATAAGTTCTCACTTTAAGATGTGTCTGCTTCTCTTCCAGTGTTTCCAAAGATTCAAACAAGAATGATGACAATAGGGCAACAAGCCATGAGAAAACAGGAGATCCACGATCCTTCAGCTACAGATATCAGTAGTGCAAAGGTTAAGCCAAAGCCAGAATTAATACCAAACAGTACACCTACCTACCATAGCTTATTGAAGGTTTTTTTTTTTTTTTTTTTTTTTTTTTTTTTTTTTTTTGCCAGTCCTGGGGCTTGAGCTCAGGGCCTGAGCATTGTCCGTGGGCATTTTCCTCAAGGCTAGCACACTGACACTTGAGCCACAGCATCATTTCTGGCTTTTTCTATGTATGTGGTACCAAAGAATCAAACCCGGGTCTTCATGCATGCTAGGCAAGCACTCTACCACTAGGCCAAACTCCTGCCTTCTTATTGAAGTTTTCTAGTGAATAAATAAATATACCTTCTGATCTTCCTAAATTTTCTCAAAACCCTCCCAAATCATTCCATAGAAATATCAAGAAGTCTAAGATTGTACTGCCACCCTCTTTAAGATACGCAAAATCAGACAGGCACTGTCTGCCTAAGCTACGGGATAAAGTTATCACTTAATGAATTAACGCCATCTAGTGGGATCAGTGAGATTTTAGTTGAACCTAGTTTCCAATACATGACTACAAGATTTTTAACTGGTCAGGTATCTTATTTTAAAATACACTTGAATGACTTAGGGAACTATGTTAAATGACAAACTCACCTCCCAAAAAAAAGGGAGCCAAAATATTTTAAGGCAATCTTCACTTAGAAGGGTACAATATTTCCATTCTTTTTCTGCAAGTGCATAAAGTAGAAAGCTTTCAAATGATATGTATTTCAATGAGCTCAGAAACACTCATTCAGAGCAAGTCAATAAAGATTTTTTTTGCCAGCCCTGGGCTTGAGTCAGGGCCTGAGCACTGTCCTTGGGTGTTCCCAAGGGTAGAGCTCTACCACTCAAGCCACAGCACCACTTCTGGCTTGTTTCTGTGTGGATAGTACCAAGGAATTGAACCCCGGTCGGTCTTCATGCATGCTAGGCAAGCACTCTACCACTAGGTCAAATTCCTGGCCCCAATACATTTTTTTCTTTTTCTTTTTCTTTTTTTTTGGCCAGTCCTAGGCCTTGAACTCAGGGTCTGAGCACCATCCTTGGACTTTCTCAAGGCTAGAGTTCTACCACTTGAGCTACAGCACCACTTCCAGCTTTTTTCTATATAAGTGGTACCGAGGAATGGAACCCAGGTCTTCGTGCATGCTAGCAAGCACTCTACCACTAGGCCAAACTCCCAGCCAAAGTCAATAAAGATTTTAAATAATGAGGAAGCAGTTTCCAAATACAACACAATTAAGAAAACAGCTTGAAGAATCTCAGTGAAATAGGAGTACAGAAGAAAGCAATAGAAGTTGTTATGAGTAAAACATAATCTAGGTATATCACATATTATAATGAAACCCCTTGGTGTAACTAATACGCATGAAAACAGTGACAGGTAAGCAAAACTTGGATGTGGGGGTAAGCATAAGCAGAAAGATGAAAGAGGATGAATATGGTCACATAGCTTACTTGCATGTATGAAAATAGAAAACCTGTTGGACTTTTTTTTTTTTTTGCCATTCCTGAGGCTTGAACTCAGGGCCTGAGCACTGTCCTTGGGCTTTCCCAAGACCTAGTGCTCTACCACTTGAGCCATAGCACCATGTCTGGCCTTTTCTAGGTATATGCATACTCTTTATGCATGCTAGGCAAGCACTCTTACCACTAGGCCAAACTCCCGGCCACTGCTGCATTTTTTTTTTAAGGAAGGAGAATGGGATAAGGAGAGTGACAGAGTAAGGATGATTGGGATATATTGTTTACACGCATGGAAATGTCACAACGTAAGATATGATAAAAAGTTTAAAGCTTTAAATAACAAAAACAAAAGCTACTCTGTATTTGTTTTTTCAGGTGCCTAGTCACTACCAGACACTTCACTAAGTTTTGGGGTTTGGTTTCTATATTTAGGTTAAAGTCTTGCTGTTTTGAGATAGGTTCTCACTACATCATACAGACTGGCTTGGAACTCTGCATTCCTACTGCCTCTACCACCTGAGTATGAAGATGATAGGCATGTGCTACCATCCCAGGCTCATGCTATTGTTTTATTTTATTTTATTTTTAATTTTTTTTATTGTAATTAGTAAAAGGGTTACATGATATTTGCCAGATAGAAGGTGCATTAATTCACATACATTGATACCCTTTCACATGTCTTGGTACCCGTTTCCCTCCCCCCCAACACCCCCCACCCGTCTTGGTTTTCCCTCCTTCCCTATCAAAATTCAAATATCCAAATACAAATAAATTCAATATATCAATGCTATTGTTTTATGTATGCTGGTTACAGGGGTTTGAACTCAGGGTCTGAGTGCTGGCCTCAGCTTTTTTTTTTTTTTTTTTTGCCAGTCGTGGGGCTTGAGCTCAGGACCTGAGCACTGTCCTCAGACTTTTCTCAAGGCTAGTGCTCTATCACTTGAGCCACAACACCACTTCCAGCTTTTTTCTATGTATGTGGTACTGAGGAATCGAACCCGGGCCTTCGCGCATGCTAGGCAAGCACTCTACCACTAGGCCAAATTCCCGGCCCCTATCCTTAGCTTTTTGGGCCCATGGCTGGCACTCTGCCACTGAACCACAGCTCCACTTCTGGCTTTTTGGGGGATTAACTGTCTCATTCATGGACTTTCTTGCCTTGGTTGGCTTCAAAACTCAGCCTTCAGATCTCAGCCTTCTGTGTAACTAGGGTTACAAGTGTTAGTACCAGCACATAGACAGATTCCTAATCTTTAAAACAAGATCGTTTTATAGATGATTCCCTATGACACACACACACACACACACACACACAAAAACCACTGAAAAGCAGAGTGATTCAAAGAGAAAGTAACCTTTATTCCAACCACAATATGTAAATATCCCATTTACCAACAATCACTGCATACCTACTATGTGCCCAACTATTCAAAATGATGGTGAAAGGGCCTGGCTTTCAAGGAGCCCGGGCATAGCTCAAGAGCTAAGAAACAACCTTTTTTTTTTGGCCAGTCCTGGGCTTGAGCTCAGGGCCTGATCACTGTCCTTTGGACTTTCTCAAGGCTAGAGTTCTACCACTTGAGCTTCAGCACCACTTCTGGCTTTTTTCTATATATGTGGTACCGAGGAATTGAACCTAGGTATTTGTGCATGTTAAGCAAGCATTCTACCACTAGACCAAACTCCAGGCCCCAATGCAGCCATTTTTTTATTACAGTTTTTCTGTCAATTTTATTCATATTAAAAATAATCTGCTAGCACGATTCTGAGTTATATCAATTTAAGCCAAAATTGATGAGAAAGACATGGATCTTCCATATAAGAATGAAGTGAAAGAAAAGACATGTCCATTTTTTTGGGGGGGGGGGTTGTTGTGGGATTTGAACTCTGGGCCTGGGTGTTGTCCCTGAGCTCTTCAGCTCATGGTTACCACCCTACCTTAGGCCAAATCCCACTTCCCATTTTCTAGGGGTTAATCAGAGATAAAAGTCACAGGTCCTTTTGTGCCTCAGCTGGCTTTGAACCTTGATCCACAGATTTCAGCCTCCTGAGTAGCTAGGATTATAGGTATGAGCCACCACACCTGGTTTCTGAGTTCCTTTTGCTCAGGAGCATTCTACTACTTGAGCCACAGCTGCATTTTTGGCTTTTCCTATGATTAATTATTGATAAGTGTCTTACAGACTCTCCTGCCTGGGCTAGTTTCTAACCTCCAACCTCGTTCTCAGCCTCCTAGGATTATAGGCATGAGCCACTAGTACCTGGCTACTGTTTACATTTCTAACATGTACCTGCTTTTTCTTCTACTCTTGGCATTTCTTGGGATTATCATGGTCCCAGGAAGAAAAGAAATTTCCACAGGGATGCCTACTCCATAGGTGAACAGTAACTTAGTTCTTATCTGGATCTGTTCCTGATCCCTATCCCTGCTGCCTCAGCGCTAGGGATTGAACCCAAAGCATTGCACATGCCAGGCAAACGTTCTGCCTCTGAGCTATATCCCAGTTCCATCTATCTGAAAAGGTTAACTTTAACATCTCAGCACCGTCTTCTACAATGTGTACTTGTTTGTTCACACACTTGAGTAAAGTATAACATTCAGATGATAATCCCAGACAATTTAATGACATCTATGAGATCTTCATGGAAAGGTCTTTTCTCTATGTACATCTTTATTAAAAGGAATAGAGAGTACAGCGCTGTGAACATATTTGGGTGCTATGGGCCATATACTGACAGGGCTGAGAAGATGAGGTAAATTGGACCATAGTTCCTTTTTTGTTTTCCTGAAGGAGTTAGGAACCAGGTGACATACGTCTCATTATGACCCAGATCTGTTTCATTAAAGATGGGACAGCAGCCTGAAAGCCACCATAGGCCAGAAGTCGAAGACAGAAGAAATAAGTCCCTGCCTTGGTTGGCTGAACAGAATGCTCAACCTGCCTGAATATCTAGGGAAGGAAGAGAAGCAACCAGCTATGGGAAAGATGGAGCTGAATCTGGAATATGAAAACCTGGTGCTTAGGGCCCGGAGTTTGGCCCAGTGGTAGAGTGCTTGTCTAGAATGCACGAAGATGGGGCTTCAGTTCCTTGGTCCATACACAGAAAAAGCAAGATACACATACATAGATAAGTGCTGTGGCTCAAATGGTAGAGCTCTAGCCTTGAGAAAGCCCAAAGACAGTGCTCAGGCGCTAAACTGGCAAAGAAACGAACGAACGAAAGAAAGAAAGAAAGAAAGAAAGAGAGAAAGAAAGAAAGAGAGAGAGGGAGGAAGGGAGGAAGGGAGGGAGGGAGGAAGGGAGGGAGGGAGGGAGGAAGAGAGGGAGGGAGGGAGGGATAATTACAATAAAAATATACGAAAAAATTAAAAAAGAAAGAAAAAGAAAGAAAGGAAAGCTGGTGCTGCTGGACAAGTCACACCTCTGAGTCCCAGGAACTGGTTTGAAGGCAGATAAGGAAAAACAAATGTTATTTCTAGTCTAATATTCTTCTTTACCTTGATTCTCATTTCATGGTTCATCTAACTAATATTTACTCCACATCTCTTTTTGGAAGGGCAGGTGTCCTGGTTCTGGGGTATGAACTCAAGAGCCTGGGCACTGCTCCTGGCTTAAGAATGGCATTCTACACTTGAGTCACATTGGGGAATTGGAGACAGGAGTCTCATGGACTGTCCTCCCTGGGCTGGCTTCAAACCATGATCCTGAGTAGCTAGGATTACAGATGTGAGCATCTAACTAACTTGTGTCTAACTGGGTGAAACACTTCTTGACTCTACCTGCCTATAAAGTCCTATTACACCAAGTAGCTGAACATCTCAACCCATTAATGTTTATCTCACATTGTTATTTACAATATAGCAAGTTGTTATAGTACTTACTATTTATATTTTATTAAATATTCCAATTTATTTAGCTTCTAATCAAAGATTATTAATACTTCTAATCCAGGAAAAAAAAACAATGTTGAGAAGTCTAAGCAACATGTATTTAGCCACTTAATATTACCTTAACATTAATGGGGGTGGGGGATAATGTTAGGTTAAAATTAATTGTAGAAACAATCTTTAAAAGACAAAAAAACCCAAAGTTTCCTCCTAGCTTATACTAATAAAGCAGTCTCCTAAGCATCTCTAAGAAATAATCAAAGATGGAGGTTTAATAATTCAATGATTAAGCCACCTGGGACCAGACATAGTAGTAGTCCAAGGTATACAAGTATTTTAAACTGTCAGCATTCTGTAAATGCAACTGACATATATAGTTTAGAAAGCCCTTTCTTTTAAATACATTGTTACTTGTACCTTGTAACAATCCTAGGAAGATATTTACTTTGCAGAAGGATAAAATGAAGCTCCTATGGAGTTGGAAATTTGTCAGAAACTGTAAATAGGTAAATGGCAAAACCAAGAGCCAAACCTTTGCTGCCTGACTCTACTGTCTGCATTCCTTTCTGCTGCACAGAAAAGAATACTGATAGGAACAGAGGTGTGTACAACTCAAAATTATACTTGGCTTTCCAGTTTGATTTTTGGAGTCTCATTTTTTTGGTAATTCATCATACTACTTTGGAAGAAACAGCAGATTTTCTAAACCAGTGTACAAAGCTCTGCCTTGGAGAAGCAAGAGAAACCAAAATTAGTGCAGGCTTGAAACTTTCTTTCCCCTTTTTATTTTGTATATTCCCTGTCCTCTTTTGTCTGCCTCTCCCAGGCCCAGTGAAAGGATAATAATTAGCTGATTGTTAGACTAAACTGCTGGGGGCACTAGAGTAATGTGAGTATGTGAGTAACCAGAAAGTGAATACTACTATATATTTCTTTATTTCTTTACTAACTCCTTCTCCTAATAAATAAGCATGCTAGTTTCCTCTTTTTTTTTTTTTTTTTTTTTTTGCCAGTCCTGGGCTTGAGCTCAAGGCCTGATCACTGTCCTTGGACTTTCCTCAAGGCTAGAGCTCTACCACTTGAGCCTCAGCACCACTTCCAGCTTTTTTCTATGTATGTGGTACCCAGGAATCGAACCCGGGTCTAGGCAAGCACGCTACCACTAGGCCATACTCCCGGCTCGCTAGTTTCCTCTTACACACACACACACACACACACACACACACACACACACACACACACAGCTCAGCAGAGTGCCCCCCCAAATCTAAGTGATAGTTCTGTTCTGAGCCCTTTGATCCTCCTTCCAGATTTTGAACTCCTGGAAGACAAGAATCAACTGTTTTAATTGCTAACTTTACTTCTCCACTGGGAAAGTGGTACAATATTTGTAAGAGTTTCACAAATCAATTGTTGAAATAAAATCTGCCATTTCTAATACACCTTCTAGCTCTAGAATTATAGGAGTTCAAGACATCTTCCACATGACAGCAAACACCACTTTTTCTTACTAAATTCATGAGGTTCAGTACAAGTCCTTTCTCTGACTCCTATAGAGACTGTAGTTCAAGCAATGTATGTATTTAACCAACAGTATCTTCTTAAAGCAAAATATGTAAATGTCCATGAATTGAGTATAAACAGTTTAGAGCAGTCTTATTTTGTATTTTAGGTGCTGGGAATACCAAGCACCAAATCAATGAAATACCTCCCCAGCCTTAGAGCACATTTTATTAACTGATGGCAAAGATTTAAGAAATCACTTTCAAGTCTTGGCTTATTTTTATTTTAGAAACATATATACAACATACCAAAACAAAGGGGGTACCAGGTGGGTATACTCATAATCCCAGCTATGGGGGAGGTAGCTATCAGAAGGATCAGGCTTCAAGTCCATCTGGGAAAAAAAGTTAGCACAAGTTTATCTCAACCAACAAACTGAGCAAGGACGCATCTATGGTCCCAGCTATGTTGGGGGGTGGGGGGAAGCTGCTGGCAAAAGAGAGACTAGCCCCCAGCAAAAACAAAACAAAAAACAAAAAACAAAAACATGAGCCCTAAAAAAATAAGCCAAAAGTTCTGGAGAGGTATGACTCAAACAAGAAAAGTGCACGACTTTGAGCTCAAACCTAGGATCACTAAAAAATAAAATAAAATTTAAAAGAAGACTTTTATGATATCAAATTGAAAACTTTATGCACAAGAGTTAGAATCAAGTTGCATACTTAGGGTCCTTCATTTTTGCTAGACTTCTAGAAGGCCAGTCACATTATCTCCTGTTAACCTGGGACCCATGGTAAATCCCTTCTATTATTTCTCTCTCATCAGAGACCCTTTGTCCTTTTGACCTTGACAACCTTCACTTCTCAGGTGCCCATCACTATTTATGACTCAGGCTCTGATTGAGTTCCTGCCATCTTTACCCTCCCCTTTATACACCCTAGTGTGATCATCTACCAATTTCCCTCACAACTATTCAATTCTTTGCCTTTCTAGCCTCCTTGTACAAGCATTCTCCTGTCTATATTTTCTTTTCTAGGGCACTGAAAGCTCAGACCATTTTATATATAAGGGCCTTTCAATAGTCTCCACATGGCAATTAACCTCCTTCATGAATCTCCAACAGTACACGACCTTCTGACTAGGTGTATGGTGTATGCAAATTAATTAATGTGGATCCCTTACCAAAATGCTTAGGACAGGAGGCATTTGAAATTTCAGCCAAGTGCGGTGGCTCACGCCTGTAATCCTAGCTACTCAAGAGGCTGAGATCTGAGGATCAAGGTTCAAAGCCAGCCCAGGCACAAAAGGACCTGAGACTCATCTCCAGTTAACCTCTAGAAAATGGGAAATGGAGCTCGGCTCAAGGGTAGTGTGGTAGCCTTGAGATGAAGAGCTCAGGGACACTGCCCAGGCCTAGTTCAAGCCCCATGACCCACACAAAAAAATTAAATCTTCTGGATTTTGGAATATTACAATAGTTTTTTTCAGGGGTTGAGCATCCCCAATCTGAACATCCCAAAATCCAAAATGTTCCATATACTACTAGGTTGCTATTCAAATGTCAGATTATTTGAGTGTTTCAGATTTCCGGCTTTTGAATCAAGGATACTCATTCTGTAATAAATAGTTTATAACACACAGAATTGTGAGATAAGACAGAAAGTACCTACCACAGTGCCTACAATATAGTAGGTCAACAGATCTGGATTTCCAACATTGGCTTTCTCCTGCAATTCCACACACACGATTTTAATTGTAAGATCAGTATTTCTAGCATAATGTTCCACCAACAGCTCAATGCAGCCTGCATACCATCTCCCTGTTTTGCAGTTCCTTTCTATCTAAATGGTTTCCCAGTAGCTCAATCTGAGAATCTTAAGTGTAGCCACATTGTCTTCTCTCTTATTCTCCATAGCTAATCCATCTTGGCATGGTCCTATACTTCCGTCCCACCCTGGTAAAGTAGGCCTCATACTAGGGCCATTTAGAGCATCTTCCTATCTGTTATCATCCCTTGTAAGAAAGATGGATCATTTTGCTGGTAGAATAATCTTCCTCAAAAAGAAATCTCACCAGGCCATTTTCTCTACTGAAAATTTTCCCAGTATCTTCTCCCTAGTACCTATGAAATAAAGTCTAAACTCATAGGTAAGGGATGTAAGGCTCTCAACTGTCTTTCACCTCCCTGTACAGCCATTTCTTCAAATACTTGGAATTAACTGCTACTTCCAGACTGTGAAATGCCTTTTCCTACCTCTGTATTCTCACTTAAGCAATTCCTTCTGTTCTACTAAACACCTCTCCTGTCTAAACCTTACCTTTTCTTCAAGTCCCAGATCAAACACCATTTCCTTTTTTAGCATCAATTAGTTGTATAAAAGGGTTTCATTTTAACAAGTCCATCTATGAATACAATACATCTTGATCATAATCACCCCCTCTGTCATTCTCCCTCCTCTCCCTTCCCAAATACCATTTCTTATACACATCCTTCCCTAACCCAAATTAATCTCTTTTCTACATCTACAAAGCACCCTGCTTATACCTCTACAATGGTATACACCATAATCTATTTTATACTGCAGTTTGTAGTTTTTTCATCTGTCTCCTCAACAATCCCACTAGTAACTTGAGAATGTAGTCCAAAGTTCTCACACAGACATAGGTTAAACTGAACAGAATCATTAGATGATTCGATTAGACCTACAACACCTAAAAACCATACTAAATAAAAACTACCTCGCCCAATGATCAAACTTATCATCACTAATACTGGGGCAGGTCAATTTGATGTGACAGAGGGACAATAATATGCTCTTACTAAAAATGTTAGCTTTATTATAATAAAACAACTAGAAAAATACAAATTGCAGGGTGTTAACCACTATAATTGGGCTGAGCTCTTAAAAAATGTTAAGAAATAACAATTCCCCCCAAGACAACACCAGGAAACTATTGTAGATTGAAGATCAAAGAGAAATAGTAACAAATTCAATGAGTGACTTTTGTCTGGATCTGGGATTAAAAATACAAAGCCTCATTCTAAAAAATATAATAGTGACCCACTAGGGAAATTCTGACATTAGGTTGGTGCTACCCAAAAGTGAAGTCCGGATTGATGCTGATCTGAAAATTGTTACCTACCTGTGGTGAGGTAAGTACAAAAACTGAGATAAAACATGTAGAAATCTTTACAAAAACTTTACAAAGTACTTTTACATATGTAGAATATAATAATAGGTGGGCCTTGTTCTTTGTTATGTGCTAGTTTTATTGTTGGTTTCTTCTTTGACTGTTTATTTGGCTGCCACTGGTGGGGTTTAAACTCAAGTCCTCACATCAGTCAGTTTTTTTTCATTTGGGGTTATTGCTCTACCACTTGAACAACATCTCCACCGCTTCTGGCTTTTTGCTGATAAATTGGAAATAAAGACTCATGGATTTTTCTGTCAGGAGTGGCTTCTAACTGTGATCCTTAAGTCTCAGTCTCCTAAGTAGCTAGGATTATCGGCATGAGCTGTAGTAAGCAGCCAGCTTATGATGAGTTTTTAAATTTTTTTCATGTAGTAACTGATTTTATTGTAGTTTCCAGAACTGTCAGTCAGCATTGCCTTGGAAATACTTTGGATCATTTTCTATGGTAGTTTAAGAACTATTCTATTAACGAACAGCATTGCTTCAGTTTCTGGAGTGTAATACCTTCACTATGACTATAGTGAAGATGAACACTGAAATATTTCAACAGTAAATTGTCACAGTGCCTATAAAAATAAAATACAGGACTTGTAGTGTAGCTCAGTGGTACTGCCTAGAATGTGTGAGGTGCTGGGTTCAATCTCCTGCAAACATACATACAAGTAAACAAAATATACAACTAAACAAAAGTGAAGTTAAATATGTATTGAAAAAGAAAAAATATAATAACATTTTAAAGTACATAAAATGTGCATTTGGGGCTGGGAGTTTGGCCTAGTGGTAAAGTGCTTGCCTAGCATGCATGAAGACCCGGGTTCAGTTCCTCAGTACTACATACAGGGAAAAGCCCCATACATAGAAGTGGTGTGGTGGCTCACGTGATAAATCACTAGCCTTGAGGAAAGCCCAAGGATAGTGCTCAGGCTCTGAGTTCAGTATTCAGGACTGGCGCGCGCACGCACACACACACACACACACACACACACACACACACACACACACACACAGTGCATCTGTTAATTTTTAAAGGCTGTACATGCTATCTTATCATGTGTGAGATATGTTAAAGCATTCAGAATGAGATAATAAAAAATAGGTAAAAAGTTAACCAGGCCACAAACTATTCTTTGCAAACAACACTTGTGTTCTCTTCCTGCTAAGGACAGGACACTGTCTGGTGCTCCATGAAACTATTTGCTAAGCAGAAATTCCTGACCCAGAAGCACTCTCTGCATTGTGTCATATAAAAATGTAAACAAAATAAAACAAAAACTGGGAAGGAGATCATTATCTTTGCTCATCATTATATTCCCTTTCCAATTTCTATAAAAGCAATAAAGATAACATGAATCAACATGCAAGTGGATTGTCCCTATGAACTATTAATACATGTGCAGATGGATACAAAAAACTCTCTTCACCTTAGGAACAAACCAGTGTTCAACAGACAAGACTGTAAGTTGTGGTTTGAATAGCTGAGTATGAGATGTACCCCATGGGTCCATCCGCTGACCATTTGGGCCCAGCTGGTAGTGTTGTTTTGGCAGGTGGTGGTCTAGCTGGAGAAAGTAGGTCACGGGGTTATGGCTCTGAAGGTCACACCTGGTTCCCAGTGCCATTTTCTCTCTCAGTTTTCTGCCTGCCATTAGGCAAGTGAATTCTGCCACATGCTTTACCCTGGGCTCTGATTCAGTGAAGCTAAGGATTATGGACTGAAACCTCTGAAGCTGTGAGCTATAGAAAACATTTCCCCCTGCAGTTGTTTGTCAGAGCAATGGAAAAAGTGAATGGCACAGTATCAACCAGCAGAGCGCAATGCACTCAGCAGTTCACACTGCAATTGTGCTTTTGCCTCTTCAACTTTGTAATCTCAAGAAATTTTATTATTTATTATAAAAAGAAAGCTTATTACTTTGGCTAAATTCATTACACTTAACTAGTTGGAGGGCTCTAAAAATATGTGTCATGCCTCAAAAGTGTCCTTATAAAAGCACTAAAATGCACTTCTACAGAACATCCTTGCAATCTATCGGTTGGGCATCCCAAAGGTTTAGGCTCAAACTCAGCACCATTTTCTGTAGAATGTATACTGTTACTATCCCTGCTATATATGGTCAGTTATGTAAATCCATTAAGGGAAAACAAAAAAGAAATATTCTTAAAACTGAAAAAAAAATCTAAGAACTTTATTTCCTAATAATTTAGAGTAACAGATATCCTGAAGTAGTTATCTGTACATAATTTACATTCAAATGTCCTTTAAATCATCCCACTAACCTTTTTGCCTCAGTTTTTATGGACAGGATTCCATATAATTAAAAGTATCTATCACATGCACAGACTCCTGTTATTGACACACCCAAGGCTGTTTTACATTTTTTTTTTTGCCAGTCCTGGGCTTGAGCTCAGGGCCTGAGCACTGTCCTTGGGTTTTCTCAAGGCCCTTTACCACTTGAGCCACAGCAGCCATGGCACCACTTCTGGCTTTTTTTCTATGTATGTGGTATAGAGGACTCAAACCCGGGTCTTTGTACATGTTAGGCAAACACTCTACCACTAGGCCAAAATCCTGCCCTCCCCCCAACTTTTTTAAGTCAAGAAAACCCCTCCCCCTTCCCCCTCCCACCCCCTCTCCCTCCCTTTTTATTTTGCCAGTTTGGGGACTGAACTCAGGGCCTGAGCACTGTCCTTGGGCTCTCCTCAAGGCTAGTGTTCTACCACTTGAGCCACAGCACCACTTGCAGCTTTGTCTGTGTATGTGGTACTGAGGAATGGAACCCAGGTCTTCATGCATGCTAGGCAAGCACTCTACCACTAGGCAAAATCCTGCCCCCCCTCAACTTTTTAAGTCAAGAAAACCAAACCATTGATGAAAAAACAAACAAATCCTGATCCATTGTACTGAATGAATGCAGGTATAAGCAGATGGTGACGACCCACTCAGTGGCGCTGGGTATTGCACACTGTGATTTGCCCCCCCTGAAGCACAGCACCAAATTCTAAAATAACACCTTGGAGGAAAGCAACCTGTGCATGATTTCTTATGACAAAACCACCATAAAGAACAAGAACACACAAATCCTGTAAAGAGATAAAATACTGTTCAAAGAAAAACTTCTTTGGTCAAAACTAAAACAGTGACATAAAAGAGGGGGGGGAAGAGGGGAGGGGAGAGGAGAAAGGGGTAAGAGAGGGACAAAATGTATAAGCCTCTTCCCTTCTGGAAGCCTAATCTCCTTTTATAAATTTTCTTTTTAAACATTTGGGCCTTTAAAACTCCACAGACTCCATTTTTATATTTTTATGGATGATAATTTCCCATTTAACTAGTTTTTGCTTTTTCCACTGAGGAGGAAAAGAAGAAACTTCTTTTTAATACTTTCCACAAGACAGGGGAGAATAATTTCATCCTTTTTCTTTTTTACCAGTCCTGGGCCTGAGCACTGTCCCTGGGCTTCCTCAGGGTTAGAGTTCTACCACTTGAGCCACAGCACCACTTCCAGCTTCTTCTATGTTTGTGGTACCAAGAAATTGAACCCAGGTCTTTGTGAATGCTAGGCAAGCATTCTACAGCTAGGCCAGTACTCTACCGCTAGGCCAAACTCCTGGCCCCAGAATTTCATTTTTTTAAATACGGTAGTCTCTGATGAACTTAAAATCTGATTTTTCTGACAAAGTTATATCAGAATAAGTATAACATCAAATGAAGCAATTTTTTTTCATATGAGACCTAGATTTACCAAGAATGTAACACAGAAGAACTGAGCTAGGCCCGTACAGCACATAGATACAATCAATGTAGATAAAGTCTGCTCAAAATAAGGACCAAGTTCTTGGGCTAGCATTATGGATGCTAAAAATTGCATTGTTCACTCAACAAATTTTGTCAAGCTCCAACCCTACTTTTTTTTTTTTTTTTTTTTTTTTTTTTTGCCAGTCCTGGGCTTGAGCTCAGGGCCTGAGCACTGTCCTTGGATTTTCTCAAGGCTAGAGCTCTACCACTTGAGCCTCAGCACCACTTCCGGCTTTTTTCTATATATGTGGTACCGAGGAATCGAACCCGGGTCTTCATGCATGCTAGGCAAGCACTTTAACCACTAGGCAAAACTCCCGGCCCTCCAACCCTACTTTTGTATTAACTTAAGTGATTAGACTTTGTTCCAATTTTATTGATGAAATTTAGTCCCATTAGTCTCTGGTTAAGATTTGGCTGGCTCTTGTGTTTCTGAGTTTCTGCTTGAGGGTTAAATGGCAGGGAGTTCTAGAAATACAAAGTGAATACACAAGTGACACACTCTATATTTGTTTGTTCTATCTCCTAGGATGGATGGGATCATCAAACTGGAAAAGCAGGGAAGCCAGAGCTTGTTGACTTTTGAGGTTTCTCATAACCACAACCATCTCAAATCATGTTTCGTTAAGGGCACGTCACTGTTTTCCACATTTGAACTCCCTCCTTTTGGCTGTCATTTTGAAGAGACTACTTGACCTAAATGATAGGAACTTAGGGCCAACTCTGAAAGGCAAAGATACTCTCAGGAAGGCAGACATTTCACCACTCCATTTTATTTATCCTGGTTTTTGACAGCCAGTAAATGGGCAACCCTGCCACTCAAAAATACTCTGGCTAGGGGTATGATTAGTTTTTCTTGGATCTGGTTCCAGCTTCGTGGCATCATGGTGTCTTTTTTTGTTGTTGTTCCCTGTTTGCATTCTGAGACATGGCATTTCATTCACACTTCTTGGGTTAGAAAGTAAGATCCCAAGATACATTTGAGGATAATACTAGCATTCTGAGAAGTGACTGCCAGAATCCTGAAGCAAACCAATTTTTCACAGGCACTGCCATGAAGGAACAGGAGAGCCTGCTCTGACACCGCTCAATAGGCCCTCAAGCAGTAGCAGAGGAAGACACCTCGTGCCGGGGAAGGCACCTCGTACCTAGGCAGTGGTGGGAACCTTAACCATGTATGTGTGTTACTGCCATGCCATGTCTTTTACAGATTGACGGTGGGGGCAGGGAAAGGTCCTGGGCATAACTGGTCCTCATTTCTACTTTTCTACTCCCTGAGTCTGTCTAATACTATGTGATGATCTAGCATAGAAAAGATCACCCTCTTTGGTTCCATTTACCTCTAGATGGTCTGTTTTGTGCTGCTAAAGCCGTAAGTCCGGTTGAAAAGAAGAACCTTACTTAAGCATTTCAAATATATGAAAGGGATTACTAGATGGACTTTTAAAAAGAACTGCCAAATTATAAAGCTATTAACAAGTACACAATGCCATTTCCATCAAGTATTATGAATCTGTGCAAGTGCTCACACTGGGCCAAGCGTCACAGAGGTGTCACAGGAGGCAGTTAAAAGACAGAGACCTTTATTTTCTTTCAATTCACATGTTGGGAATTCCTGATGAGAGGCAGAATAATTCACTTTGGAGGGGAATAAAAAACACCACAGGAATAGAAAACAACATGTATGGGAAAGTGAGGCAGAGATAGCTGTCAACAATTCTTCCCTTTTTTTTTTTTTTTTTAATTGGCCTAAAGGTCTGACTTTTCTTATAACATAAATTCTGGGGCCCCTTGAGATATGAAAAGGCATGTTCTAGAAGAGGTTAAGAGTCCCAAATACCAAGGTAATTGTACTTATGTGGACCATGGAATTTTATTCTTTGGATACTAACATGTTAAGAATCACTGAAAAGTCACAGTATGTAGCATTTGTTAATTTTTTAAATATAAAATGTTATATAACACATGTGCTCAAAGAAACACACTGTGGGAAATGTTGGCTTAGTTGCAACTGACCGGGGGCAAGGAGAAGATAAGACAGCGTATGCAGTTGTCTCCAAACTTTATGATTTTACATCTACTGGGAAAACTAGGCTGCTGGGCCTGCTTTCTCCTCTTTCTTACCATTACCAGAGACTTATCTAGACACAAACCTACTTCCCATTAAATTATTATTTTCTCTGGTTTTCCTAATTCTCCTACTCACACACTTAGGCTATTGGAAATTTCCTACCTTCTCTCCTTTTTGCCCTGCTTCTTTTCCTTCCTTTATTTTTTGTTTGTAGTTTCTTTTCTAACATAAACGTGTTTTCTGTTGGTTGCCACTTGTTATTAAACAATATTGTTTTTCTTTCATTAAAACAATGCTTGTCATTGCTTTTCAATTAGTATTAAGTTTCTCTCTGATGTAACCATCTACTTTAGATCCCTTTCTAGCTTTTCCTCTATTCTTTAATTACTTAAGACTTGGGGTCTTTCACTACACCAAAATCTTCTCTTCTGATGATTCTTTAATTTCTATTTTCTCTGCCATAATGATGTCTTTTTTCTACTTTATAAAGTCATCTTTCTTAAAAGTGAACATCTTTCCAATAAATAATCTCTCGTAGGAAGCTACTTGAGAACAGTATTATGGCATGTTTATTATTATTATTATTAATATTGTTGTGGCTGTGTGGCAGGGCTCTACCGTTATGAATGGATTCATGCACTTATTCAGGAGTGGGTTCTTCATTAAAAAAAAAAAATCCTTTGGATCTCTTCCTTCTGTCTGGTATACTTGTATTTTCTCCCCTCCACTCCTCCCAGATGATACTCTCAAGGAGGCCTCAGCAGAAAACCCCTTGATCTGGGACTACCCAGCCTCCAGAACCACCCGCCACATAAATTTCTTCTATTACATCCTATTACAGTTGCACAAAATGGAGGAAGGCATTATTTACCAGCTGTGTAATGCTGTGCTTGAAACTTTATGAAAGAAAGTATTCACTGGCTATCCACAAGGAGTTAAAAGACAAATAATTATGAAAATTGTGTTGGATACATGACTAAATTTTATTTTAAAAAGGGTCTCACTCCATCTCACAACAGGGTATAGTATTACACTAAACATAAAAGAAAAAAAATTGGCATCTTCCCATGCCTTATCACTGAGGTTGTTCTTGCTCAATTACTGTGTCCCATTCAAACAGATGGGACCAATAAGGCGACTATTTTGATTGAATTTTAGGTAAAAGTCTAAGCTGTTGATAATGCAGATTCTGCCCTATCTTCCTTTCCTAGCATCAAGTCTTAACCTTCCACAAATAATCTAGTAAGTTTATAAAGATAACAAATAACAAAAACTGAATCATTTGTATCCTTTTATCTGAGGAATGATGCTCTACCTGAAAATATTTTAATTTGTTTTGTTCTATTATTATCATTTTTTTTTGCCAGTCCTGGGCTTGAGCTCAGGGCCTGAGCACTGTCCTTAGGCTTTCTCAAGGCTAGAGCTCTACCACTTGAGCCACAGCACCACTTCCGGATTTTTCCTATGTATGTACTACGAGGAATCGAACCCAGGTCTTTGTACGTACTAGGCAAGCACTATAACACTAGGCCAAACTCCCATTTTAAAAAACTGATTGTGACCTAATTTCAAGCTAAAAGAAAGGTGTCACAGCAGAGATGTCCTATACACCTTTATCTAAATTCTCCAAATATGAACTCTATTTAAGTCTCCCTTCTGTCCCACCTCCCTCCATTCAACTTTGTGTGAGTGTGTATGTATGTATGTGCGTGCGTGCGTGCATGCGTGCGTGCGTGCGTGTGTGTGTGTGTGTGTGTGTGTGTGTCCATCTTGAGTCTTAAAGCTTAGGGTATGGGCACTGGCTCTGAGCATTTCTGCTCAAAGTTGGCACTGTACCACTTGAGACACAGCTCCACTCTGGCTTTTTGGTAGTTAATTAGAGGTAAGAGTCTCGTGGATTTTTCTGCCCAGATTCACTTTGAATTGCAATCCTCAGATGCTCAGATTTTCTGAGTAGCTAGGATTAAAAGGGTGAGCCACAGGCACCCATCTACAATTTTTCTCTTAATCATTTGGAAATGTTACAGTAAAGATACCCTTTGTTCTTATTTTTGTAAACAAATAAACAAATGGTGGTTGGGCTCTAAAGAGCAGGTTAGGAGCAAAGACCCTAAACTTCAGGATCAACAGTGGAATAAACAAAACAAAACTAAACTAAAGATGGATTTGTGATTAGATGTTTGAACAAGCAAGCACAGATATTAGACAATTATTTGGGTGTTCATTATTAGGTTCTTGCAACTTTTACTATGTGTTTGAAATTTTTCAAAATAAAATCCTGAAGGAAAAAAATCAGAAAACAACAGTATGCAATACTATTAGCTACAGATCAGACTCATATTTTTCCAATGTCTTTTACACAAAAGAAAATCCCAGTTCATACCTCATAAGCTATCTAAGTATATCCTGTTTTTTCTATGTCTCTTATGGGACAACAGAGGAAGCTAACTTTCTGATTCATCATTTATGTGAGGAATCTAGGTTAAGGATAAACCAAAATACCAGAACACTCTAAACTGTGTTATATCTGGCCTTGAAATTCTCAGTGTTGAAAATTAAAATTCCATTAGAGTGCTCTGAAATCACCAAAGCACAGTGCACAGGCTGTGTTTATGTGGTAAAATATGCCCTAGGGGGAGACCGCCCAGCGTGGAAAATTCAATGGCAGACAACCTGTGACGTGATACTTTGCATCAGGTACCTGAGAGCTGACACAGCACAGGAGATGTGAGATGTGAGGTATTAAAGCAGCAATGCCATGCTTCACCATACTCTGAAAACAGGTGTCAAGGTCATATCTATGAACTCACCAGTTTGGGGTCATTTAAAATAAACCTAAGGGAGAGCAGTGAGGAGGTTTTATTCCCGTGTCAGAGTAAAAATGTGGAAGAGATTTAGCTACCTTTTCTCTACCCTGCTTGCCCCTGAAACAAGTTTATGTGGTAAACTGTCTCCATATTGAATGGCTGATTGCCTTTTATAATCTAAATTAGAAAATGAAAAAAAAAATCCTTTAAAGTCAAACAGTGGAATTAACATATGAGCAGAGCTCCTGTGGGCATTTAAATCCGTAATTAAAAAACCTGAGACACGTTGGCTTGGCAATCGTTATTGTCTAACGTGCACAGATAGCCAAAAGGTACTGAAATGCGACATTCTGTCCCACATGACTTGCTCAGTAGAGGCAGCCTTGCCGAGAATGCTGAGAAGGCCTTACATCTTTAAATGCCTGGCCCGCCAAAGGTCTTCCCTGAGCACCCCAGAATGCCCCAAGGTCCTGTGGAGAGACTGCAGAGTGTTTGGAACTGAGAAAATCTGCCTTTGTGAGCATGCTCCATTGCTATGCAGGAAAAGGAATCCTTGGCTGAAAAATTAAAAGTCTGAGAGCAGAAACACACGTGCACAGACTCAGGCGCATGCACACTGCACAGGCGAATCATCGTTCCTATCTGATGTGTGTGAGCACGGCACACGCCAGCAATCTTGCTACGGCCTCCCAGATTATAAATAGGCTGCCAATCCAAGCACAGCTGTCTCACATCACTCTTTTTTTTTCTCTCTCTCTCTCTCTGATTTTATTACATTTCAAAGATGATGCGCTGATTTCTACAAGTTTTCTCAGCTAACAGGTACAGCATGCACAGGCCAAGAAAATCTGTTTTTAAGATGATTCACATCAAACAATATTCCATGCTAACCTGTCATTGTTTACCTTATTTATACATGTGGAAGGGGTTTAGCAGGTTTGCACTCTTGCATTTTCTGTTATAAATTAAGCCTCAGTATTATAATTCTACACTCAATCGCAGTCAACCAAGAAATTGCCTTTATAAAGGCAACTGAGCACCCTGCCCTTTCTGGGCTAGGAAAACAGTAATACCTACACCTGAATGCAGACGCCTGCACAGGAAACACACAAAATACAATGCAATTTGATTAAGTCTTTAATGCATACAACTCTTTCTCAAAAATGAAGCAAACCAATCAACTAAATGTACTGCTTGAGATCTTGAAAATACTCAAGTGCTAAAGACATTCTCTATTCACCCTTCATCACAGGAGAACTGACAGCCTTTGTTCCTCTATGGAAAAGCTACTTTTCCAGAGCTCAGTATTCAGGAAGTACTTTTAAAGAATGATCCCTTTTCTTCATTCAGTTCTCAGTATATATTTCATACTGATAAAATGCTTCATAAGCAAAGTAACCAACGTTTTGCTCTTATTTGTAATAACTACATTAAAAAGTCTTATTTTGGAAGCTAGGTGTGGCGGTACACATCTATAATCCCAGCATTCTTAAGGAAGGGGAAAAATCATGAGATTGAAGCCAGCCTGGGGTATATAGCAAGACTGCATCTACAAAAGAGAGGCAGAGAGAGAAAAAGAGGAGAGGAAGAGGGGAGTGGGAGAGGAGGGGAGGCACATTGCTTACATTTGTAATTCTAGCTGTTCAGATAGTGGAGGAAGAAATATCATGGTCCAAAGCAGACCAGTTATGCAAAAACATACATGAAAAATAACCAATGTAAAAAGAACTGAGTGCACAGCTCAAGTGATAGAATACTCGTCTAGCAAGTGTCTGAGTTGAGAAAGAAAGAAAGAAAGAAAGAAAGAAAGAAAGAAAGAAAGAAAGAAAGAAAGAAAGAGTGAGAGAGGGATATAAATGCATTTTTGGTGTTTTTTTTTGTTTTGTTTTTGTTTTTTTGCCAATCCTGGGCTTGAGCTCAGGGCCTGAGCACTGTCCTTGGACTTTCTCAAGGCTAGAGCTCTACCACTTGAGCCTCAGCACCACTTCTGGCTTTTTTGTATGTATGTGGTACCAAGGAATCGAACCCGGGTCTTCATGCATGCTAGGCAAGCACTTTAACCACTAGGCCAAACTCCCAGCCTATAAATGCATTTTTATTTTGTTATTTCAGACATGTAACTACCTTTATCATGCTGAGGAAAAGCAGTGTAAACTAACCTTTTCTGTATTTGTCAGTAAAGAATGCATTTCACGTTAGCAATAATACAAAGAGAATAACATTTACTACTGCTGAAGTTATTTAACAGGCAGGTAGCTAACTAATCTCAGAAATGTCTAAGACATTTTGAAATGTGAGTCTAAGAAGTTGCAACAAAAATGGATCTGAAAATGTTGTCTTTTCCAAAAACTTCATTAGTATTTTTTTTTTCAGTTGTGAGGTTTGAACTCAGGACCTAGGGCGCTGTCCCTGAGCTTTTTACTCAAAGCTAGCCCTCTACCACTTTGAGCCACAGTGTCACTCCTAGCTTTCTGGTGGCTAATTGGAAATAAAGAGTCTCCCAGACTTTCCTGGAAAGGCTAGCTTCAAATCTCAATCCTCAGATCTCAGTCTCCCGAGTAGTAAGGATAATAGGCCTTAGCCACCAGCACCCCAGCTTCATTAGTATTCTTTATTTTTCTCCAAACTTCAACTTTCCAAAGATCTTGCTTGGTGTCAGAATGCAAAATTATTTCAATTTTCAAGTACATGCACACACAGTTGTCCTGGGGAAGTCTTGGATCTTTTGGAGCAATCACACATTAATTTCTATGAAAGTAATACACACTATATATCAAAATGCTAACAGTTCAGTGGTCAGTTTACAACTGATTTTTTGCTTTGTTGAGTTGGTAGAAGCCCTTACTATACATATACAATTTTCATAATTAAAATATTAATTACACTACCTACCACATTGTTTTTCCCTCCTTATACACTAAGGCCTTCTAGTTTAGTTGTAATTCTCATTTTAAAGCCTACTATTAAAATAGTCCTCTCCACTTTAAAGCTTGTCATCTAAGGTATTTCACACTTTCTTTTGCTGTGCTGCATCTCACTACACCTGGAAGGAGGACATGAACAGGGGTGACTGCAGACTGTTAGGTGATGCCTAGAGGGTCTCCAAGTGAGCCAAGGATCTAGCAATGGAGGCAAGCATGCTTCACAAATTCACCTTCACTTTTCAAAACAAAATATAACCCGTGAAACAGTCAAAGCTGTTATGACAGTCAGTGGTGACTTGTCCCAAAAATCTTTGGTCAATTTTTTTTGTATGTTTAAATTTTTCCATATATCCTTGCACAGATTAATTTACAAAGGGTAACTAACCATTACTTGAGTTGTAGTTTGCCTCATCGAATTTTGCCTAAACAAAATATCCTTCTCTAGTTGTCAAACTTAGTAACTCTCCTGAAAACAGACTTATCTAAAGTTTAAGTTTAAAATTTAAAACTGTATTCACTGTTACATATTCTAAAAAATCTAGTAATAAGTCCTACATTATTGTGCTCGCTTTGGCAGCACATATACTAAAATTGGAATGATACAAAGAAGATTACCATGGTTCCTGCTCAAGGATGACATACAAATTCGTGAAGCATTCCATATTTTTGTAACTGTAACCCCTCTGTACATCACCCTTACAATAAAATTAAATTAAAAAAAAATTTAAATTCTACATTATTTTCAACAGTCAACCCAAATTAAAAGCAACTGGTTGCTAGGCACTGGTGGCTCACGCCTTACTGTAATCCTAGCTATTCAGAAAGCTAAGATCTGAGGATCACAGTTCAAAGCCAGCCTGGACAGAAAAGTCCCCTTAAGACTCTTATCTCCAATTAACCACTCATTAAAAACAAAAATAAAACAAAACAACAACAAAACTGGGAGTGTAGCCTAGTGGTAGAATGCTTGTCTAGCATGTACAAAGCCCTGGGTTTCATTCCCCAGAACAACATACACAGAAAAAAGCTGAAAGCAGCACTATGGCTCAAATGGCAGGTTGCTTAGCCTTGAGGAAAAAGTGGCCAAGAACAGTGTCAGGCCCTGCGTTCGAGCCCCAAGACTAGCCAACATCTCTGGTCATAAAAGAAATGCAAATCAAAAGAACTCTAAGATTCCACCTCACTCCAGTTAGAATGGCCAGGATCAAGAAAACTAATAACAACAGATGCTGGAGGGGATGTGGCCAGGAGGGATCACTACTACACTATTGGTAGGAGTGCAAACTCGTTCAACCACTATGGAAAGCAGTATGGCACTTCCTCAAAAGACTAAACACAGAGTCCCCCTATGACCCAGCAATTCTACTACTTGGCATTTACCCAATTGTCCAGAAACAAGGACATACTAAATCCACTAGCACAATGATGTTCATTGCAGCACTATTTACCATAGCAAAGATATGGAACCAACCCAGATGTCCCTCAGTTGATGAGTGGATCAACAAGATGTGATATTTGTACACAATGGAATTCTACGCCATTCTCAGAAACAATGACGTCGCCCCCGTTGTTAGGAAATGGAAAGATTTAGAAAAAATCATATTAAGTGAAGTAAGCCAGACTCAAAGGAATATAGGCTCAATGATTTCCCTCATTTGTTCTAATGAGTAGAAACCTTGGGCTCTCATGGCAGAGATTTGCAATAGAGTAAAACCTAGATACATAAGGCCATACAGTATGATGCTAAATGAAAGGACCTCTAGGATATAGAAACAAAAGCCATATAATGAGTGATTGTTGTCCTTAATGTACTGTGTTATCTCTCATCTCTCTCTCTTTTTTTTTGCCAGTCCTGGGCTTGGGCTCACGGCCTGAACACTGTCCTTGGACTTTCTCAAGGCTAGCACTCTACCACTTGAGCCACAGCACCAGTTCCGGCTTTTTGCTATGTATGTGGTACCAAGGAATTGAACCCGGGTCTTCGTGCATGCTAGACAAGCACTCTACCACTAGACCAAACTCCCAGCCCCTCTCTCATCTCTTTTGCTGTCCCTTGTTTATCTTAGATTGTTACAGTATCTCACTTTGTTATCTGATATATTAGATATATTTGTATTTGGTTATTTGAAATTGGATAGGGAAGGGGGGAAAACAAGATGAGGGGTGGGCATGGGGGGGAGGGAAATAGGGACCAAGATATGAGAAAGGGTATCAATGTATGTGAATTAATGCACCTTCTATCTGGCAAATATAATGTAACCCTTCTATTAATTACAATAAAAATATATGAAAAAAAAGAAAAAGAAAAAAGAAAAAAAACCTGGAAATGGCACAACGGCTCAAGTGGTAGAATGTTAAACCTTGAACACAAAGGAACAGTGCCCTGGCCCTGAATTCAAGCCTCAGGACTGGTGGCACACACACACACACACACACACACACAAATTCAGCTATTCTACCTCACCCATTCTGATGTTACATAGTAAAAACAGCAACAAAGGCAAAGAAAACAACTGAATCCCTAAATTAGGGAATGGGGGAGATAAAATACTCTTCTCTTTATGAAAGTATTTTCAAAGATTTATTCTTTTGATGGTATTTCTAATTTGATTTGATAATTGTCCTTTTCATGGAAGTTTATTCTTAAAAACTGGAAGTTCATTCACTACTTTCTGTACAAAGAAAGCCCTGCTATACATGAGTAATACAGTTGGTTGCTATTCATTAGTTTGGGGACAAGGAATAAATACTAAACAATAGAGGAGACTGCTGACTTTATTTGAAGAATGTCTTGCTAACACATTAAAAAGTACTGCAGGTTTAGAATTCCAGTCTGAAAAGAGCTACCCAGAGACTGACCAAGATATATTTTTTGGCTTTTATTCTCTGATTTCTTTAAGTGGGTGTCAAAACAATTAAAAAAATTCTTCCTCTATAAGCTTTTCCCTTTCCAATCAAGAATGCTTCTTTAATTATGTGAGGATGCTGCCTGATCTTTTTTTTTTCTAGCCACATGATTTTAGGATTTTAACACTTGTCTAACAATACAATCAAGAACTGTTCTCTGAACTAATGGGCACTGAAACCTGATTTCAATACTAGCATCAGGTTTTTTTTTTTTTGGTTTTGGTTTTTAATTTATACTCTATTATTGCCAAAGTTGTACAAAGGAGTTTCGATTTAAGATGTCCATTTATGCATATGATGTGTCTTGATCAATGAATGTCACTCCACCATTCTCTTCCCAACCCATCTCCTAAAGTTTCCTAGTTCAATTTTTTCATATGTGTGGGTAGAATATTCTGATTATATTCACCCACCATTCCTCTTCTTTCAGCACCCCTCCTTTAGTCCTCACTCCCTTCAGACAAGACACATTTCAGCTTCAGGGTATTCATTTTGTTAAAACTGTTCATGGTTTAAAGAGGTTATGAGCATTGTTTTTCAAATAATCTGAAAAGATACATTACAGGAAGTGGGATTCTTTTTTCCAGAATGAAATATATAAGCTACTTTTCTTTAGTTTACGCCTTAAAAAGTAAATTTCATTGTGTGCATTTAAGGTATACAATATGTGTGTGTGTGTGTGTGTGTGTGTGTGTGTGTGTGTGTGCATGTGTGCGCACATGTGTGTCAGTCCTGTGGCCTGAACTCAGGGCTTGGACTCTGTCCCCTGAGATTTTCTGCTCAAGACTGTGGCTCTACCACTTGAGCCACAATGCTGCTTCAGCTTTTTTGCTGGTTAACTGGAGATAAGTCCCAAGGACTTTTCTGCCAAAGGTGACATTGAAGTGAGATCCTCAGGCCTCAGCCTGCTGAACACTAGGATTATACACATGAGCCACAGTGCCCTGCCTGTGTGTCATACCTTTCTGCTTCTTCATACTGCATGCTTGGTTATTGCTTTTCTCTGCCTATGGTAGCCACCACTAATTTTCCATTGTTTTCCATCATTAGTTTGCTATCTGAATCTAACAGCAAGCTCATGTATAATTTTTGTGTGTGGGGGGGTCATGGGGTTTGAACTTTGGGCCTGGGCACTGTCCCTGAGGATTCAGCTGATGGTTACCACCCTACCCTTGAGCCAAGCCCCACTTCCTGTTTTCTAGAGGTTAATTGGAGGTAAGGTCCTTTTGTGCCCCAGCTGGCTTTGAACCATGATCCTCAGATCTTAGCCTCCTGAGTAGCTAGGATTACAGGTGTGAGCTACGCATGCAGCACTCTTCTATAATTCTTGATTCCAATCTCTTTTTCCCAAGGTGCCTGCTTCTTTTCCTGTGTCACAAATCGCTTTCTTACCCCTTAAACAACAATGATATGATTGGAACCCCATGCCTACCCTCTATTTCCTCCTTTTCATAAACTGATACATTACTGTTTAAAAAAACGTAATTCTAATTGATTATATCACTTTCTTAGTGAACTTCTCTGGACCTGGTGGTCTCCAAAGCCATGTGCTGACAAAGAGGAAGAACAGAAACTGGAGCCTGCAGCATGAAATCTGAAGACAGGCCCAGGCCACAGGAGGTGAGGTTCTGTCAGGATTTGACATAATTATTCATACATACAAAATAAAGTCACTGTCTTTCTGAATAGTTTACAGTAATAATAAAGTATATGCAGTTCACAATGCCTGGTGGATTCTATCTTCTGAAGCATGTCAAATGAAAAGCATGTGGTCAGGATGCTTTTCCTCTAGTCTTGCATATAAGACCAAATAGCATTTGAAATTGTTTGGGATTGATTTGCAGAGATTTTGTTAACACTGCATTCAAAAGCTGGAACAATGTGACACTCAGAGACTTAGGAAGTTGGGTTAAGACATGAATGCTTGATGAAAGCCAGCAGCAGGTTCAAGGTCCTAGATTAAATTGGGTCACTTAGTAACCTAATTCCCTCCCTATGACATCTTTCTCTTCTCTTCTACACCCAAATAAAAACATAACTTTGTTCACTGATAGCCCAGATCTTAAGTGCTGCTTTTACTTCCCTTCTTCCCCGCACCTCTCTGATATTAGACTGCATGGGGGTTTGAAACCAGGGCCTTATACTTCGCTAGGCATGTACTTTACCACTTGATTCAGGTCTTTAGACCTTTAGAAAAATCATAATAAAAATAAAAACAGAACTGTTCAGGGCTGAACTATCACTCAGTACAGCATCTGCTTAAGATATATGTGAGACAGTAGGAGAGAGTAAGAATCAAGAGCAGGAGTAGAGGTGAAGAGGGAAGGAGGAAAGGAAAGCGTCAAAGAAGGAAGGAAGAAGAAAGGAGGAATTGAAGAAATGAAGAAAAGGAAGGAAATTCCTAGCTACTTGGAAATCAGAGTATCATGCTAGTTCAAAGGTAGCCAGGAACTTCTAAAAAACCAAATTTTGTGACTCTATCTCAATCGATGGCTGGAGGCATCTGGAGATACAGTGAATGAGGCACCAACAGGATTTGTGTAGGGAAGCACAAATAGGAACATCTCAGTCCAGGAAGAACTCAGAGATACAGAGAGATTCTATCTTGAAAATAGCTACTACAAAAAAGAGAATGGTGGAGTGGCCAAAATGGTATATACCAGATAGATAGATAATTTGTCCAATCTCTAAGAATTTCTTGAAATGGGATGTAATAGATCTTGACTTCTGTAAGTCTTCAGTAAGTCAGTAAGCAGCATCCAGAATTCTTAGGATCAACTCTGCTACACAAAATCCCCAAATGATGCTTATTTCATAAGGGAAACTGGAATATTCTTATATTATCTTGATTATAAATATAATTTCATTTAATTTTTTGTTGTTGCTAGAGTATCTCATGTGCTAAGCATACATTCTATGAGTCATATTCCAGCCCTTTTTTTTTTTTTGCCAGTCCTGG
The DNA here is from genome assembly GCF_031878675.1 of Megascapheus bottae. Classification (NCBI taxonomy): domain Eukaryota; kingdom Metazoa; phylum Chordata; class Mammalia; order Rodentia; family Geomyidae; genus Megascapheus; species Megascapheus bottae. The sequence continues at coordinate 13,462,963 of NC_143524.1, read as the reverse complement.
GCTTGGGCTCAGGGCTTGAGCACTGTCCTTGGGCTTTCTCAAGGCTAGAGCTCTACCACTTGAGCCTCAGCACCACTCCCGGCTTTTTGCTATGTATGTGGGGTACCAAGGAATTGAACCCAGGTCTTCGTGCATGCTAGGCAAGCACTCTACCACTAGGCCAAACTCCAGGCCCCGCCCTTTTCTTTTAATATTATTCTTTCTGACGTACTTCTACTTTGGGGAAGGAAGGCAGAACTGGGGTTTGAACTAAGGCCTTGTGCTTGCTAGGCAGGCACTATACTGCCGAGACACATGCTGTGCAGACAGGTTTCCACACTTGTCTGGGCAAGAGTCTAAGCCATGATCTGCTTATTTGAGGTTTCCCATTGCAGCAATGGTAACAGGTTCCTGCCACCGCATCTAGCTCTCCATCCAGAAAAGATTTCTACAATTGTCTACCCTGGCTATACTTAAACTACACACCTTTTAATCATTTCAGCCTCATGAGGTATAAGTAGCATTATAGGCATAAGAAATATCCCAGTAATGATTTTTCTTTCCTTGTCTTCATCTTCTTGTTCTTCTTTTCTTCTTCCTCCTTCTTCCTCTTCCTCCTCCGCCTCCTTCTCCTGCTCCTCCTCTTCTTCTTTTTTAAGGGAATGCAGTCCTGAGGCTTGAACTCAAGGCTTGGGTATTGTCCATGAGGTTTCTTTTTCCCCCCCTCAAAGCTAGCACTCTTACCACTTGAGTTACAGCTCTACTTATGGTTTGGTGGTTAGTTGTAGGTAAGAATCTTACACATTTTTCTGCTTTGGCTGGCTGTGAACCATAATCCTAGATCTCAGCCTCCTGAGTATCTAAAATTACAGTTATAAGCTACCAGTGCCCAGCTGTTTTTCTAACTTTATATAATGACCAGACCATATATGAATCACTCCCTTTCTCCTCTTCTCTCTTCTTTCCTCTCTTCTTCCTTCTTTCCTTCACTTCTTCCATCTCGTCCATTTTTTTGTGTGACTGAGGTTGTAGTCAGAGGTTCCTCTACTGCTTGAGCCATCCACCAGGAATTTTATTTTAGTTTAGAGAAGGTCTTACACTTTTGCCTGGAGACAGCCGAGGACCAAGAACTGCCTCTTCAGTAGTTGGGATTACCACACTCAGTTTGTTTCTTGAAACAGGGACTTGCTAACTTTTTTGCCTAGGTTTCTTAAGTATGCTCATGAATGGGACTTTTTTTTTAAGCCAAGGGCTACAATAGCTTTTTTTTCAATTTCCCATTGTAATTTTAAAATGTTTTAAAATTGTTTTTATAAAGGTGATATGCAGAGGGGTTACAGTCATATAAGTCAAGTAAAAACCACATTTCTTTTTGGACAATTTCACCTCTCCCTTCACTCTCTCCAGTCCACCACAATTTTTAAAAGGTTGCAAGGAACATTCTTATAAATGCCTTCATTTACTTATCAGAATCTTTTCTGAGAATAAATTCTAGAAGCTGCTGAATTAGTAGGTAGCTGGCCCCTGGTGGCTTACCCATGTAATCCTAACTACTTAACCTAGCTACTCAAGAGGATGAGATCTGAGAATCACAGTCCAAAGCCAGCCTGAGCAGGAAAGTCCAGGAGACTCTTACTTATATTTAACCACCAGAAAGCTGGAAGTGGCACTGAAGCTCAAAGTGGGAGAGCTCTAGCCTTGAGAGAAAAAATTGTCCAGGCACACACGTACCCAGGTTTTGAATATAAGCCCCAGGGTTGACAAATGAATAAATAAACAAACAAACAAAAATAAATTAAAAAGTAGGTTCTTATTCCGTAGAATAAGAATTTATTGGGAGGGGGTAACAATGTTCAACAAGAATATATATTCATTACCTTACTTATATAACTGTAACCTCTCTGCATATCAACTTTAAAACAAAATAAAATTTTTTGTTTTGTTTTTTGGGGGGGTTTGTTTTTGCCAGTTTGGGGCTTAGACTCAGGGCCTGAGCACTGTCCTTGGGCTTTCTTAAGGCTAATGTTCTACCACTTGAGCCTCAGCACCACTTCCGGCTTTTTCTATGTCTGTGGTACCGAGGAATAGAACCTGGGTCTTTGCTAGGCAAGCACTCTACCACTAGGCCAAACTCCTAGCTCCACAAAATTAAATTTTAAAAAATCTGCAAAAATTATAAATAGGATTTATTAAATCCAAAAGCCTTCATTGTGTCATCATTAACGTGAAGACTGCCCCTTCCAAGTACAGCATCAATACCTTAAAATATTTTTTTATTACTTTTATAGGCAAAAGGAAACATTCTTCCAACTTTCCTTCTTTGACTAGTGAAACTGAACACTTCTTCATATTTACTGGTCACTAGTGATTTTAATATAGGTAATGACTTATTTAAAAGTACATTATGTATAAATAGGGTATCTATTTGTATTATGTACAAATATAATATATGCATATATACATAATATACTTGTACGTTATATAAATAAATGTCCTTGTGTCTATAAATTTACAAATATTTATCTCTAATGAGTAGGCTAACATCGACATCTTCTTAGAAAAGCTCTGAGCTACCTCTCTCCATGGGCATTCCTTTCCTGCCTAGAATGCAATTCTATTTTGAATTTTTTTCATGCTTGTTCGCTATAATTTTACTGCTTATGTAAGTATCCATTTGTAAGGTGTGTGTGTGTGTGTGTGTGTGTGTGTGTGTGTGTGTGTTGTGTGAGTGTGGTGCTAGAGGTTGAATTCAAGGCCTTGTGTGTATTAGGCAAGCACTCTGCTACTTAGTTGTATCTCTAGTCCACACTTGTCAGGACACACAGTTGAAGAGTGTTTGGAACATAAAAGTCAAGTTGCTCTGGGGCAGTTGAATTACAAGTGTGGCCAGAAATACCATGCTCCCCTTTATTCTTTTTCAAAGTTTAATTGGTTACACTCAGGGCTTGTGCACTGTCCTTTGGCTTTCTCAAGGCTAGAGCTCTATCACTTGAGCCACAGCACCATATCTGTTTTTTTTTTCTATGTATGTGGTACCAAGGAATCAAACCCTGGTCCTCGTGCATGCTAGGCAAGTACTCTACCACTAGGCTAAACTCCTGGCCCTTTCTTGGTTATATTTGTCTGAACTTAAGAAGTTCCCCAAAGTATCCACTGGGATTCTGATGGAATTGTAGTAAATTTATAGATTTCAAAAGAATTAACTTCTAAATGTTGACTCTTTCCTCGCAGAAAGAAGTTAAAGAGCTTCATTTATTCCAAATCCTTTATGTCTTTAAGAAAAGGTAAAGTTGCTAGTCAGGTGCCTAGCATCATCCTAACTACTCAGAAAGCTGAGATCTAAGGATCATGGTTCAAAGCCAGCCCAAGCAGAAAACTCTGTGAAACTTTTTATCTCCAATTAATCAGAAAGAAAGAAAGAGAGGGGGGGGAAGAAGAGGCAGAGAAAGACAGAGAGAGAAAAAAAAGAAAAGGAAGGAAGGAATAAAGGAAGGAAAGAAAAAAGCCAGAATTCAAGCTATGGCTTAAGTGCTAAGCCGTACGGAAAAAAAAAAAAAAAACAACCCAAAAACAAAACCCTGTCACAATACTCAAGCTTGAGTTCAAGAGCTAGGAATGGTGTGCATGCATGCATGCATGTGTGCGTGTCTGTCTCCACACACCCCCCACCCTCACTCACAAGGTGAAGTTGCAGGTAGCACACACATCCTAGGTTTATTTCCAGCTTTTGTGATGGGACTATTCTTTCTTTGCCCAGGAAACTTCCTTGCTGAGACAGGAACCTGGAAAACAATTGCTTTACCACTGAGCTCCATGTCTTGTCCCAGTGACTGGACATTCCTTTACAGCTACTCTTTCCTCACAGGCTACTGCTCATTAAAGGAAACCTTGTATGCTACCTGGCCATCATCGGTTGTAATAATATGCATTGATTTCCTGGCTTTTGCAAGTATATAACCTTCTCACTGCAAACATGGACTACATACATCTATGATTTTTGTCGTTTCTTTTTTCATGTCCTTGCCATGTGATGTGCACTAGTTGAACTATCCAGAATAATCTTCTCTTGGTTAGTATATTAAGTTTTTTGATCTTTTCAAAAAATTGACTTTTGATGGGCTGAGAGTTTGGCCTAGTAGTAGAGTGCTTGCCTAGCATGCATGAAGACCTAGGTTCTATTCCTCAGTACCACATACATAGAAGAAAGCCGGAAGTGGTGCTGAGGCTCAAGTGGTAGAGCTCTAACCTTGAGAAAGTCCAAGGACAGTGCTCAGGCCCTGAGCTCAAGCCCAGGACTGGCAAAAAAAAAAAAAAAAAAAAGTGTTTCATTTATCCTCACCCCAAAATGATTCCTTCTTAAATCCATAGTGCCACAATCTTGTATCTTCAGATTATACAAAGTTCCATTATCTTTAACCATTAGGAGTTAATGGTGAGAAATACAGTAACAATCTGATTCTCCATGTTTTTCATAAGCAAATTGCTTTAGTTGTTATTGACTAGTGATATTTTATGGGATTTTCTCTTGAGACTTAAAATTTTTAGCCATAAGTCTCGTTTCCCCAAAATAATCCTGCGTGACACATATAAGAGCTTTATCTCAAGATCTGAGGGGTTTTTTTTGAGCTCTGAATTTTTCCTTCTGTAACTTCCTTTTCACTTTTCTTTTGAATCTCTTATTATATAGACAGTAAAGCTCTTCATTCTAATCTGACATTTATTTTCTTCTTGCTACCACAGGAGAATTTCTTAAGTTTCTTCTAATTTATTAACTCACTTTCTTGTTAAGTTCATTCAGTTATCTACCCCCCTCTAATGAGTGTGTGTGTGTGTGTGTGTGTGTGTGTGTGTGTGTGTGTGTGTGTATATCCTTTTTTAGTTTTGGTGGGGGCAGCACTGGAGATTGAACTCAGACCCTCATATCTGCTAAGCAAAATGCTCTACCACTTAAGATATAGTCCCAGACCTTTTGGTGTGTCAGACAGAATCTTGTGATTTTGTCCTGGCTGTCCTTAAACCATGGTCTCCTACTTCTACTGCTTATCAACTGGAACTACAGACATGTATCATCACATTTGGCCATATTCATACTATTTTACCTTACTTTTTTCTGTCTTTTTTGGGGAGGAGAGGAGGACGAGGGGAATGCTGAGGCTATAACCCAGGGCTTTCCACACAAGAAACCAGTGTTCTACCACTGAATTCTGCTTCTCAGCTCCCTCCCCCTCAACCTCCCAGCAAAACAATTTTTTGGTTAAGTATCTATCATGTGCCAGATACTGTTCTAGGCTCTTAACAGAGCTTAGTTAGGATCATGGACTTTCCAGGTAGAGAGAACAGCGTTACAAAAACCTAAGTGGGAGCAGGTCTGACATGTTCAAGCAACAGCAAGGAACACAAAGTGGCTATTGGACCACCAGAAATAAAGATGGGGAAGCTCTATAGGGAATAATAGGCCTTCTTAGGCTAATGAGAATAGCCTGCTTTTGTTTTATGGAAGTCAAATCTCCCATAATAATAATAAAAACATTAAAATTGGAGGTGGTGGCATATCACTATAATTCCAGCACTGAGGAGGCTGAAACAGGAAAATTCTGAGTTTAAGGCTAGCCTAGGCTATAAAGCAAGACCTTGTTTCACAACTTAAAAAGTTATCTCCTGTTTTCTTGCATTAGCTGTTTTAATAGAAGATTGATTGGTAATAGGTTTTAATTATTTAGCTTTATGGCTCATGTTCAATATGCTGAATCTTTTCATATAGCTTAGTTATTTTTTCTTATCTGCTTATAGTTACAAATAAAGATTTAGCAAAGTCAAATGTAAATGAGGCATAGCAGTTCAGAAAGTTTTGATCTGACATAGTCAATGTACTGGGAAGTCAGAGAAGAGGTGTTAAGTACAGTAAGGCAGTGCACTGCCATCTTTATCATAATATTAATGCTCAGGAAGCTTGCAGGTGTCAGTGCAGGGGAAGTCTAACATAAACCTAGAGTTCTTTACCCTGTACACTCATGTTCTTCATACCAATCAGCAAGAGCATAAAAAATCAGGAGATGCACAGGCTCAGTTATGGATCTGAACTTAATTCAGTCTTTCACTTCACCTTTCTGAGTTGTAAAAACAAAAGGTCAATATTATAAAGAGCAAACTCAAAGTACAGATCACTATCAGAATCTGAGTCAAAACTGCATGATCTGCAGCTTTCCAGAGTCCTTGACTAAAGTCAGAGGAAGTAAACAGAAATTTTCCTATGATTAAAAATATCTGCATGAAAAAAACTGAATGCTTAACAATCTTTTAGTTTTTTGCATCTTACCAAGACATCCAAGCAACACATCCACGAAATAAAACATTAAATGAATTTTCTCTATTTGATACATATAGTATCTGGACTAGGGGAAGAGATTGGTCCTCTTATAACCTTCCACATCTCTTTGTGCTAGCTTCTAAAAAAACAAAAACCCTGTCACTTGCCAGGTTACAAGGTGTGCTTTCTTCTGCACAACCTTTGGCAGTAATCCCAAGTGTTTTTCATTCTACTTTGTTGCGGGGTTTTTTGGGGGGATGGGGTGAGTACCAGTCCTGAGGCTGGAATTCAGGGCACAGGAACTGTCCCTCAGCTTTTTTTTTTTTTTTTTTTTGCTTAAGACTAGCACTCTACCACTTGAGTCACAGCTCTACTTCCAGCTTGTTTGTGGTTAAACTGGAGATAAGAATCTCGCAGACTTGGGCTGGGAGTTTGGCCTAGTGGTAGAGTCTTGCCTAGTATGCACGAAGACTAGGGTTCAAATCTTCAGTACCACATACATAGAAAAAAAGCCAGAAGTGGTGCTGAGGTTCAAGTGGTAGAGCTCTAGCCTTGAGAAAGTCCAAGGACAGTGCTCAGGCCCTGAGCTCAAGCCCAGGACTGGCGCACACACACACACACACACACACACACACACACACACACACACACACAAAAGAATCTCACAGACTTTCCTGCCAGATCTGGCTTTGAATTGCCATCCTCAGATCTCAGCCTTCTGAGTAGTTAGGATTTTAGGGGTGAGCTACCACCACCTGGATACTTCCATATTTTAGAGATAGAATGAGACATGAGTCACATAGGAAGTAGAGTTTCATTAAACACAGTGGTCCTAGCTCAGGGGAAAATGGAAGAAAATTAGAAAGAACATTTACACTATAGTGATGATACTAATGGTGGTACTTTTTTTTCTAGCTGTGGGGCTTGAACTCAGGGCCTGAACACTATCCTCAGCGGATAGAGTAGTGGAGCTAGAGCTCTACTACTTGAGCCATGGCACCACTTCCAGCTTTTTCTATGTATGTGATACCAAGAAACTGAACCCGGGTCTTCATGCATACTAGGCAAGCACTCTACCACTAGGCCAAACTCCTGGCCTATTGGTAGTATTTAAAAAAAAAAAAAAAAAGGAAAAAGGAAAGGAAAATATAGTGAATATCCATAATAATCTTTTTTTAAAAGAATTCATTAATTACAGAGTAGTTTAGCAACCTAATGATAAGTAGAAGATACAGTATCTACATAGTGCTTTCAAGAAGGAGGAAATGGGTAAGGGTATGAACAATCTAAAATGACAGAGGAAAATAATGATGTTCTAGAAAACTAGGGTAGCAAATAATAGTCTAGCATATTGAGAATAATGTATGCGCTCAAGGACTATATTAAGAGGTCTGCTGGTAATAAACATTTCTCATGGTTCAATGTTTAGTACCTTACACAAAATTGCATACTGCATATTCTGTTGGAGAGCAGATGACTCTGTATATGGTTAAATTGTAATCTTTTCCTTCTAGCTCTGATTTTCATGCATTGATTATTTAAATAGCAAATATCCAGGAACAGCAACCCCCTCCCATTCTCTTTACTCTTAGAACTACACCCTGAGAGCTCAGAATAGGAGAGTGCACACAGACACACAGACACACAGACAGACAGACAGACAGACACACAGACACACACACACACACACACACACACACACACACTATTAATGGTTCTGATCTAGCTAGAGTAGCTCTGAGGTTGGCATAAGGCTCAGATATGGATATGCCAGTACAATCAGTAGATCTCCCTCACTGACATTTCATGGATGATAATATAGCAAGCACAGGAAATATGTGTACTGCTTTTTTGTTCTAAAAAAAGAAGCTACAAAAGTCTAACATACCATCCTTCCCTTAGCATCCCTGAGTTTCAAATATACAAGCAAAACTTTTTAAAAACCGAATTATCTCAATATACACAAATACTTTTTAGAATACACAGTAATGTGTCTAGAAAAGAAAGTCAAGAGACATTAATAAATGAGACAGAAATATTTTTGCAACATGCAATGAAATTCCTGTCACCAATGATTTGAGTGCCGTGGTGGTTATTTCTCTCAAGTAGTTTGTTGCACAGTAAACAACCCAATGAAAAAAATTGATTTTTTTTCAGCCTCCTGGTCTAAATTTATGTTGGGATTAGGAACCAAGGGGTTAATCTGAAAGCCAGAAGTTTCTTTACTTCAGTTCTAATTACAGCTAGGCCGGGCAATACTACTTGCTTCTTTCCCAGGTTATCATGATCTCTTTACGGGAAGAATGGATACCATGATCCCAACGGTACAGGTCCTGCTCAAGTTTTTGATTTATGAGAATACCTGATATATGAAGACTCATTTACAATAAAGTAGGAGGCATTCTCTTTTCTTTTTGGCCAGTCCCGGGGCATGAACTCAGGGCCGGAGCACTGTCCTTGGGTTTTTTTCCCAAAGCTAGAGCTCTACCACTTGAGCCACAGCACCACTTCCAGCTTTTTCTATGTATGTGCTACCAAGGAACTGAACGCCGGTCTTCCTGCATGCTATGCAAGCACTCTATCACTAAGCCAAACTCCCAGCCCCACTCTCATTTGTATAAGTCTATTATAAAAGGTTTTGAAAAGTTCAAAGAATAGTGTCATAATTCCTTTGATGAATCAGTTTACCTATACAGCCTTCCCCTGAGCCATCATGCCTTTTTTTTTCTCCCATGAACCATCCAAATGTAGTCAATAAGATAATATCTAATCCATAAATAGTTCATTAGTAGATAGTTTTCTTACAGGAGGATTCTGTGTCTTATAATGAAGATAGGATCCAGAATTCCTTAAAATTTCACACTCTGTGACCCTAGAGAACAGGACTCACAGTTTCAAGCAGTGACTTTCTTCCTTTATGAACTACCCAGTGTAAGGTGCTTCGTTGTGGGAGCCTGATAAGACTCAGGGTAACTAGACCTCCAGGTCTTCCTCCACCTTCTATCTCCTAATTATTACAATCATCCTCTTTTTTTCCTCACCTCTCCTGTTCTTCCTTTCTGAAAAAGTATACAAATGTAATTCTGGAGGAAATTTTTTTTTAAATGGCAGGTCATGTTTATATGTCTCTGAGGTTCTTTAGGCAGATGTAAGAAATCCTATCATGTAGAGTACTTTTAAAGAGGTCACCAAGCTGACATGAAGGGTGTGGGAATAAGATTCAAAACTAAACAATGACTTTATTCTTCTCAAAGGCTGCTTCTGAAAGTATGTCCAAACAGAAAAAAAAACTAAACACATTTATGCAAATGTAGAGTCCATCATGAAATGCCATGCATCTGAGCTCCACCGTGTACACATGAAACTAGTCCTTTATGGTTAACACAATGCTCTATATGCAGAAACAGAAAGGCTTAACTAAAGTCCATATCCTAGTCTATGAGTTATTATCATCTGCAGTGCTCTCTCCTTCCACCGGCCTAGTAGAGCTTTGGCTCTAAAGTGATAAAGATGAACTCTGCCAAACGATTCCTCTCTCTAAGGCAGTATTAACACATTACAAAGTGCCAAAAGGGCCATTATTTAAAAAAAAAAAGAAAAGAAAAAACTGACCCAATTTTAGAAGTCAGCAGCTTTTTCTCTTCTGGTGAAGTTTGAATATTTAAATCAGGCACAGAAGTCAAGGAGCAAACATTTCACCCTGGCTGCAGCATGCGCGTCTTGACGCAGGGCTGGCCAGCAATGCTGTCACACAGCAGCGCAGAAAGGAGGCTGGCTTTCTCAGGAGAGCAGCCTCCCAACTGCCTGGCTGCTTTTCAGCTTTGGAGGCCCACATGTGGATGCGAGGGGAGAAGGGGTACAAGGGGACCACAGTGCCTGCTTTAAATTACACTCTTGGGGACTTATATTGGGCAGAAACTAAGATTTTACCCTCATCATCTGATCAATGCATTAGAGGTGTACTACACATGAGAATACAGTAATCCCATCATAATGAGTAGAACTGAGCAGAATCAAGTTTCAGTCTAAGCACTATTGTGTAAATGAGACAGCTAACAGAAACACAACCCAAGATACTGGAAAACAAACTACAATTCAGTAATGACACCTTTAGGTTTGACTGAGAATACATTATTAAGCCAAACCATTCCTTAAAAGCATAAGAAATTTTAGATAATTTCTATTGTGGTAAAATTCATTAATTTTAGGTACATCTGATCATACTCTAATCTATAATTTTAACTTTAAACAGAAATTCCAATATTTACATGACAAAGAACATTTGGCCTCTGACCTGTCCTCTCCTCTCCTTATCCTCCCTAGAACCTCTCATATTTTATTGTCCAAACAAACAGATTTTTTTTTTCCTTTTTTTGGTAGTCATGGGGCTTGAACTTGATCTTAACAGCTTAACTTGATCTTGAACAGCTTAAGGATACCACCCTACCTTGAGCCAAGCCCCACCCCTCATTTTCTAGAAGTTAATTGGAGATAAGAGTCTCAGGTTCTTTTGTGCCTGGGCTGGCTTTGAACCTTGATCCTCAGATCTCAGCCCCCAGAGTAGCTAGGATTACAGGTGTGAGCCACTGCGCCCTGCACAAACAGCTTTTCTAAGACACGGTGTGTACAACTTCAACAGAAGTAAATGTAGGATTATTCTCATCCTCCCAAATGACTCCAGATTAGGAAGCAAGTTATAAGTCAATGTTGCTTCTACAATAGCTATTCAAATTTTTTGATATTAAAACTGCTTACTGGAGCCAGGAGTTTGGCCTAGTGGTTAAAGTGCTTGCCTAGCATGCATGAAGACCCGGGTTCGATTCCTTGGTACCACATATAGGAAAAAAGCCGGAAGTGGTGCTGAGGCTCAAGTGGTAGAGTTCTAGCCTTGAGAAAGTCCAAGGACAGTGCTCAGGCCCTGAGCTCAAGCCCAGGACTGGCAAAAAAAAAAAAAAAAAAAAAAAAAACCTGCTTACTCCTCAATATGTTTACTTTTAAGTAAATTGAAGATTTCATAATTAGACAAGACTTCATTTATGGAAAATGCTCTTTCCTTCCTTAACTACATTCCCGACATCTCTTAACTGTAAGATTATTGACATAATTCTTTGCATTAAAAAGAATATAAGGGGGATGAGAATTTGGCCTAATGGTAGAGTGCTTGCCTAGCATGCACAAAGATTTATGTTCAATTCCTTAGTACCATATACATAGAAAAAGCTGGAAATGGTGCTGTGCTCAAGTGGTGGAGCTCTAGTCTTGAGAAAGCCCAAGGACAGTGGTCAGGCCCTGAGTACAAGCCTCAGGACTGGCAAAAATAAACTTAAAAAAATTAAATATTATATATATATATGGTACCTCCCCCAGGGGCTCATGTCTGTAATCCTAGCTACTCAGGAGGCTGAGACCTTGAGACCTGAAGCCACCCTGGGCAGAAAAGTTCCTGAAATTACATCCCCAAGCTGTCCCTTCAAAAAGAACAGTAACAACAAAAAATAGGCCAATGACACTCCTCTCTTCAAAAGAATTCCATCCAAATGATAGAGCTCTAGTTGCGGACAGGGATAGTGTAGTGATATGTAAAAGCATGCCTCTCTGACCTAACTATAAAATCTATTCTTATTTACCATTTTTTATCTTTTATTTTTCTTTTTGAAGGTACTCAGGGCTTCAGTTTCCTAGATGAGCCATTTAAGCCATTGCCCTTGTCCTTTTCCCTTCCAGATAGGATCTTACACATTTGCCATAAGCCTTAGATGCCATCAATCCTTCTATCTCTACAAGAGTAGCTGGAATTGTAGTCATGTGTCAATGCACCCAGTTTGTTACAGGGTTCTCTATATAATATATATTATATACATACGATATATATATTTGAGTGGGGGATTATACTGGGTCTGAACTTGCAATTGTACTTGATAAAAAGGAGCTCTATCACTTGAGCCAGGTTCTAGGCCTTTTTTTTTTTTTTTTTGCGCTTTTAGTTCTTTCTCAGGTAGGGTCACATGTGCTTTTTTGCCAGGGCTAACCTCCTAAGAAGCTGGAATTATACAGGCATCCCACCATACCCAACTTGTTTGCTGAGATGTCTCAAACTACAATTTCTCCAATCACTTCTTCCTGAATATCTGGGATTACAGTGTGAACTAGTATACCTGCTCAGATCATTTTCTGATATAGGGTCCCATTAACTCTTCTCCAGGTTCACCTTGAATGTCGATCCTCCTATCTCCATCTCCCAGGTTGCTAAGATTATAAACATATGCAGCCAAACCAGGCACTTGTTTACCAAGGCATTCATGAAAAATTCAAGCATACACCAAGGTTTCTGTGCTTAATATCATATCCATTCTCACCCCTGTCTCAACTCAGGTCATCCTTGACTTGAAGTTCCTCCAATCAGGGCCAGGAGTATAGCCTAGTGGTAGAGTGCTCACCTACCAAGCATGAAGCTCTGGGTTCAATTCCTCAGTACCACATACATAGAAAAAGCAGGAAGTGGCACTGGGGCAGAGCCTTGAGCAAAAGGTATCCAAGGACAGTGTAGAGGCCCTGAATTTGAGCCCCAGGACTGGTAAAAAGAAAAAAATAAAATAATAATAATAAATAAAATTTAAATTAAAAAAAAGTTCCTCCAATATTTTGGCTAAGTACAGTTTCTAGAAATGGATTTTCAAGACTTTCTTCTCATCACCTCCACCACATTCTAACTCTTATTATGCAGTATCCTGTCCTGCTACGCGTTTCTTTCTCCCTACTAAAGATCACAAACGTGAGCGCATGTCACTGAAATAGATACTAGCACAAAAGAGGGGCTGAAAAAGCTACTTCCTGGCTGATGGGTTTTACATGAAAATACATGGTCCAGACTGGCTGTAGGCAGTTGGGGTAGACAGAGGAAGAACAGAGTGCTTGTCTGATTCACCAGCTGGTATGTTTGAACAATTCCACCATTACTCCAGCCTAATTACTTGCTCTCTTTTACCCAAGAAGGCAAGCAGCATTTTTTTTTTTTAAATTCAGTCTCTTGAATAAGCATTTTTTTGGGAGGCGGGGGGTTAATCCTAGTAAACAGAATTACGCAGATCTGAAGTATTACAAAGCATATAGATAAATGAAAAAGGGTCATACTACCCTCTAGACCATATAAATGACTTGACTTGTCCTGTATGTACTCCCAGCCCTCAGCACCGTGTGCAAAGTAAAGTGCAGCCATATGTCTTAGTTGAAGACGACTCTGGAACAGGTGTGAGCTGCTTGGGATGTGGTCACCAGAGAAATAAGGAGAAAATTTGGACCCAGCAGCCCATGAGTTCACCACTGGCTCTGTTTGCTTGCTTACAGAGATAAAACACCATATTAAAACTCCATACATTTGGGAAGGAAAAGATAAAAACACAAAAAGCGCTGTCTTATCTTCAGAAATGCAATTCTCAGCTTTGTGAGCTCTGGCATTCAGCTAGCTAGATTACCAAGCTTATTTAAAAGCTGAAGGCTTTACCCCAACTCCATCTTTTGCTATTTTCAGGGTTTGTTTCCGGGAGTGTGCCTGAGCTTCTGTCCATGTGCTTTCCCTCAATTCACACACATCAGTGCACAGCAGCAGCAGCAATCCAGGGCCACAGCAGGCGGTTTAATTAACTGTACACAGGACAGTGCCAATGGCACTTGGGCCCTCTCGCCTATGGGGTAGCACACGAGACCAATATGAGAGGGAAACCCACTTCTGGAGATGAGAGCAAAATGGCAAAAGACAAACAGCAAAACGAAAATAAACCCAAAGCAATAAATAAACAAACAAACAAATACACATGCTAGAATAGCCACAGCAAGAAACCAGCGTGGCCTTTTGTTTTTGTTTTTAAACCAGACAAGCGTTTCATACCTGCTGGTGTTTAACTCTGGCTTCATCTGCTTTCTAGTGGGATAGTAGGAGTTCTAATCTTAGGCCTCTAATCATTTTATCTGTCCTTCTTATTGATATTCTCTATCAAAGGGTTGGTAATAGGGCTAGGCCACAGGACAAAAGTAATATTAAGTGATGAGGGTGGTGTGAAGATCTAGGCTACAATCCAGATGGTCAACGAGCTGCTACATGCACACACACCGTAAAACCCAGTGGCTTGGAAGGAAGTCTGCCTTCACTCAGAGGAGTGTCTGGACAAAAGAGAGTCGATTCTGAACACTCATCACAGATATCTTCTCTCTACACAGCAGGCCCCATAGTTGGCACTGCTCCCCAGAGGGAATGTTCCAGTCAAAAGTGCATATTCAGGAGTTTCAAAGTATTTTCTAGCATTGATAAAGATGAAATGGCCAGGTCAAAGTAAACAGCTTTCCCCCTTGATAAAGTTTAGACTAAAGTGGCTAGGAAGTACTAGCTCAGCCTCTTCCCCATGTTTAGCAAGTGATAAACTCATAGATAATAGATGTAATTGATCAGTTAAATATCTCTGGAAATGAGTAAATGAGGACCTGGTATTTTAGTACAGATTAAGTTAAAAGCAGCAGGTGAGTCACTCCTATGCTACCAGTTCCTTACATATCTCTCAGGGATGTAGGGAGAATTAATTTGTTAATGTTTGTTAAAGTGCTCTGCACTCTTCAGAGAAAGATGATAGAAGTAGATTATTACAACCTGCTGAGGCTGTAGGGCTGAACCACAGAGTAGAAAGAAAAACAATTCTTGATGGTTTCTTGTGAAGCATTCTTACAATGTGGCAAGGTGTTTTTTATAACTGTCTTTTATTAGTCCTTATTCTGTGCTCCTGAGATGGGACACATTTTGAACACGTACAAAAAAGAAGGTAAGGGGCCGGGAGTTTGGCCTAGTGGTAGAGGGCTTGCCTACCATGCACGAAGACCTGGGTTCAGTTCTTCGGTACTACAAACATAGAAAAAAGCCGGTAATTGTGCTGAGGCTCAAGTGGTAGAGCTCTAGCCTTGAGAAAGCCCAAGGACACTGCTCAGGCCCTGAGTTCAAGCCTAGGATTGGCAAAACAAAAACAAAAACACACCATAAAAAAACAAACAAAAAAGGTACATGACTTTTTTTTTTTTTTTGAGTGTTCTGGGCCTTCAACTCAGGGTCTGAGCACTGTCCTTGGACTTTCTCAAGGTTAGAGCTCTACCACTTGAGCCTCAGCACCACTTCCGGCTTTTTTCTGTATACGTGGTACCGAGGAATCAAACCTAGATCTTCGTGCATGCTAGGCAAGCACTCTACCTCTAGGCCAAACTCCCGGCCCCAAGGTAAATGACTTTTGAGGTGACTATTGTTCTCCCCACTTTCTAGATAAAGAAGCAACAGGAAAAAACAAAAAAACTGAGTGACTCTCCTTGCCATAGTCAGGAAATGAGAGAACCACTCAGGTAACCATACCAGAGGGCAATGGCTAGCAATCAGTGTTTGTGTCATTTGGCTTGCAATCTTGAGAATTCTCTTCCCCCCTCCCCAAGTGTGTTGTTTTCTACACAGTTAGATCAAGCATGTGAAGCTGGGTAAACGATGGCACACTACAAGTGAGTTATTATCCCATGCGTTCGGTGTTCTTCTTGAGTATCCAGTTCTCATCACTGCTCCCTTAGAAAAGAGAGTCAGTGCTCGCAGATTAAATGAAAGATCAAGTAGTATTTCTGAAATACCATTACTGAGATACAATTCGCCCATTTTAAGTATATAATTCAACAGGTTTTAGAATATTTGCAGTTGTGCAATCATATCAATAGTTAATTTTCGAATATTTTCATCATCCCCCAAATGTAAGCATATTAGCATTCACTCCTACACTTACACAAGTTCCCCAACCCTAGACAGCCATTAAATCAACTTTTTATCGCTATGATTTTTTTTTTGTCTGTCATCGGACTTGAACTCTGGGCCTGGGCACTGTCCCTGAGCTCTTCAGCTCAAGGCTACCACCTTACCCCTTGAGTCACAGCACCACTTCTGGTTTTCTGGTGGTTAATTGGAGATAAGAGTCTCACAGACTTTAGTACTCAGGCTGGCTTTGAACCATGATCCTCAGATCATAGCCTCCTGAGTAGCTAGGATTTTCAGGCATGAGCTGGGTGGCTTAACAACTTCATATTTTAAAATTACCAAATAATATATTCCAATGCTTAGATATGCCACATTTTATTTAACCATTCATTGGTTAATGAGGTTGTTTTCTTTCTGTGCCACCATAAATAATACACGTAGGTGTTTTGGGTTGAACACACGTTTTCATTTCTCTTTGGTACATACCCCAAAGTAAATCATGGTAATTCTATGTTTAACATTTTAAGAAATTGCCAGACTGTTTTCCAAATGGCTATGTCATGTTACATTCCTACCAGCAATGTCTAGGAAGATAACTGAAAGAAGACCACAGAAGGAAAATCCTTAGCGGGGTGCTGCCTGGTGAATAACTGGACTGGTTCTGCAGAGTGACAGCCCGTGTCAGTGACATTTATACTTCTATACTCACTACTACATCAAGTTTTAGAAAGGAAGTTACTCGCAGAGCATTTTCCTCCTCTTCTACCACCTTGCTTAAACCCAACCCTAGCACAAGAGAATGTAAACAGCTTTTTACATTGTGCGCCTGTGTCTACCAGAAAATAACAGGGAATTTGTCGAGCCTTTTAAGTGTCTCTTACCATTCATTTCTCAGGCCCAGGGAGTAAGACACGTGTCCTCTTGAATCTCTAGAACTACTATATCAAATTCATAAAATTTTCTATGTGTAGTCTTCATCTTTCCCTTTAGTGCATCAGGCTGAGACCAGTTGAAACACCTACTTTGAGTACAGGTCAAAGGCAGGCTAGTAACACAGAGTATTCCTGTGCTGTGACATCTGCAAGCCAGATAGAACGGGTAGAGAGAAACAGATGGCTTCTAAAAGGGGAAGAGAAGAAAAACAGAAGGTCAGGTAGAAAGGGGTGGGGTGGGGAAGAGTTGGGGGGGAGAAGAGGGTAAGAGAAAGGAAAGCACATTTCTGCTTCTGCTCTCCCCACCTGTCACAGCATTCTCCTTCCTGGCTGCCAGCATGCTCCCTTGCAAACACAGCTGCAAGTGACAAAGAGCAGCCACTGTCCTACTCAGGGGGTCCCTTCTATGTTCCATATTGCAAACTGTACTGAAATGCCAACTGCTTACAAGGAAGGGATTTGCAAACTCAAAAGAGCCATGAATGGCAAACTGCTGCCTCTAACGGGCAAATTAGCATTGAGACCTGGAAGTTCACTACAAAACAACTACAGTAAGGAGCAACTAAATCAAGAGATCAGGTAATAATTATAGACCTGTGATTAACTCAATCAAAGTAGTACCATATTCTGTCATATATTTCATGTAGTTACCACATGTTCAATTTGCTGAGGGGCTCTGCTCTTATGCAATTAAAAGAAAATTGTCGTCTTTTCCCCAGCAGAGTTAGGAACTGCCATTAGGGAAAAAAGTGTTTCACACCAGATTTAGAAAGGAAAGACACTGCCTATTGGGACATTTTTCTCCCCATCACCTCTTGTTTTGGCCTAGGCCAAGGGCAAGTCTAAGTGAACATGCAGCTTCTTACACACAGACTAATGTTGCCAGCAGTGTTCCAGCAGCCTTGCTCCCGGCAGGAGAAGGCCTAGTGACTGATACCGCTGGGTCTTGTTGAAGGAAAGTGGCTGGCTTCCTTTGATCAACTGAGTGGTGTGCTGATCAGTGTGATTTCCCTGTTCTGCTGACTGTGAGCATGTTGGGGAGAGCAGGAGAGCTGACTTCTGTGCAGCCCATGCAGGGAGGTAAATTCCATAGCTGCCAAAGCGCAGGACGCAAGCAAGGAGAAATAAGAAGGCAGAACTAGAAGTGGACACCTTAATTCTGCCAGCATGTTACTTATTGATATAAGGACCTTGGAGGAGAATAAGGCAGTTGCTTCTATAAATCTAATTCATCAACTATAGTCTATCTATAGCTATTAAACACAATGTTCAAGACCAGAGTCCAAGCTCCTGAAACAATTCCCAAGCTTTAATTACAGTACTTCATTCTGATGAAGAAGAGAAAGAATGGGAATTATTCATATATTCATATATATTACACACACACACACACACACACACACACACACACACACACACACACGAAGGAAGAGGCAGGAACCCCGGAGCATATGTGGACCTTGGAAGAGTTTGAGACAAAGGAAGTACAGCCAGCACAGGGTACAGGCACAGGACTGCAGCTGTACACATCCTCTCTCTGTTTGCCAGACAGGCAGCTGCTGGATTAACAGGAGTTAATCTGCTTGTATGCTATACAGGTTTTTTTCCCTGGTAAATTGCAAAATTTACCTAAAGATAAATATAGCCATCTCCTAGTTCTCTGCTTCATTCAGCTGCTGCAGAAAAACACTTCTGTTATCTCAAATTTCATCAGCAGATTGTACTCCTTCCTAGAGAAGAGCAGCAGAAAGTAGCTTTTTAAAAGCATCCTTAGTATCCTAGGTAAAATATACCACATCTAAGTGACTTCTTTTTCAAAAAGGATAACTTTTCCACCTTTGAAGTTTTAATTCATGATAAATAAAGTGTATGATTTCTTACACTAGATCTAATCATTGCTGCTTTAAAGAGTAAATAGTCAATTGCAAATTGAGCAAATTGCTCTCTGACTATCCTACTACCAGAAATGAAATGGATTAGGTCAGCAGGTGGCATGTCATTTCAGTGCTGCCTGGAGGCCCAAAACACAGTTAGGTCATTTTTATTCTGGTGACAGTTAGAATGAAAACCAGAGCATTTACTACCACCTCCTGCCTCCATTCTCCTAGCATCTTGGACACAAAAGAGTTTACAGGAAGCCCCAAGCCTCCACGTCTAGTGTCTACGCTGCTTGTCAGGCCTCCAGAGACACTTAAGTTGAAGTTACCCAAAGGAATCTGAGACAGGGTACTCTCTGACTTGGGTCTTCAGAAATATAAGCCCCTTGTTCACACAAGGAAAACTGAATTCTTGTAAACTGGATATGCTCAAGCATTCCACTATGTACTTTCACTGTGCAGTCCTTCCCAGAAGGAAGAGAATGATCTCTATGTTTCAGCATGAGGAAGGAAGTGAACTGTTGAGAAGCTTTGCTATACTGGAAGAAACAATTTTTACAAAAGGAGGGGCCGGGAATTTGGCCTAGTGGTAGTGTTTGCCTAGCATGCATGAATATCTGGGTTCGATTCCTCAGTACCATATACACAGAAAAGGCCAGAAGTGGTGCTGTGGCTCAAGTGGTAGAGCTCTAGCCTTGAGAAAGCCCAAAGACAGCTCTCAGGCCCTGAGTTCAAGCTCCAGGACTGGAAAAAAACAAAACAAAACAAAAGCAGGACCAGAAAAAGCAATGGACCTAGGCCAAGATTCAGGAAGGAAAGAAGCTGAACAGTGGAGAAGCATTCAAGGGAAGAGAGGATGAAATGGGATAAAAACCAGAAATCAGGGTCATCTTGTAATACCGGAACATGTAAAACAATCCAACAATAGATTTTCTATGGAACATCTTTTTACACATAGCTATTTGAAACTATTAGTATAACTCCAAAGCTAATGTAATCTTTAAAGATGGCTCCTATGATAACAGCAATGGATAATATGTTATTCATAACAGTCAATGCCTTGCCCATGACGGGACTCTAGCTCTCTACCACAGAGAAGGAAATCTTGCTCCAGAATGAACTGGAAACGCAGGCCCTTATGGGCCTCTACTTTTCACCGGAGTTGATAAAATGGCAACTCATGGGCTGGGAGTTTGGCCTAGTTTGTGCTTGTCTAATATGCACAAAGCTCTGGGTTTGATTCCTTGGTACCACATACATAGAAAAAGTTGAAAGTGGTGCTGTGACTCAAGTGGCAGAGCTCTATCATTGAGAAAGCCCAAGGACAGTGATCAGGCCTTGAGGTTAAGCCCAGGACTGGCAATTTTTTTTAAATGGCAACTTATAAGACTAACTGCCAGAAGCAACCTCTGCCAGCACAGGATATTACCTACATGCAAATAAGGCCAAAAGGAGAAAGTATCTTCTAATGTAATTTAAATCCATTCATGCTAGAGATGAGGTCCATAAACTTACTAGTTATATAAGCCAATAAATTCCTTTTGCTTCAACAACTTGGACCTGAATTTGAATTACTGGAAAAACAGAAAAGTTGCACTAGCCAGTCAGCATCACATTATCAGTTTTCTAAACTCTTGGGGGTAGGAGGAGGGAGAAGGAAGAGCCATGATTGTTTACTTTATAAAATTGAAAACTGCTAAGCACTACACAGGAGGTATTGATATTCCACCTAAACAGAAGGTAGACCTAGAAGAAATAAGATATGCATGGGGCTAAATTGCTCAGAGCAGCTAATGCTGATAAGATAACATTCCACAGTTTTCCCATCATTTGCCCCAGTGAGGTCTCTGAAATCTTTATCGAAGCAGTTAATCCTCTAGTAAATTTTTAAGCAGTTTGCCTTTACTTTCAGTAATAATGCTTGTCCACATTCCTGGACATTTCTCCATAATCCATCTTACCAGTTTTACCTTGATGGATAAGCAAAGGGATTATGGAAATAAAACTTAATAATTCTTTCTTCAAAAATGTACAGGAGTGCATGCATGTACAGGTGCTAGAACTTGAAGCAAAGGAATGATTCTTGCATGAAGGCAAATCACAAGCTGGCATTGGTGCCTCACACTTATAATCCTAGCTACTCAGGAGGCTGAGATTTGAGGATCATGGTCCCAAGCCAGTGCAGGCAGGAAAATCTGTAAGACTATTTTCTCCAACTAATGACCAGAAACCTGGAAGTGGTACCTTATGGCTCAAAGTGGTAGAATGCTAGCCTTGAGTGAATGCTCAGGGACAGTATCCAGGCCCTGACTTCAAGCCCCACAACAGACCAAAAAGAAAGAAGGCAACTTATGGATAAAAAGCAGCTACTCCTGTACAAGATGCCTCAAATAATGTATCCCAAAGCATAATTATTCTAAGAACAAAACTAAACTAATTAAGATTATATTGTAGAGCTGAAAGTAAGGTTCAAGCAGTAGACTGCTGGGCAAAGCCCCTACTTTATATGGATCTAATAAATGCTTGACTTCATAGAGCACTAGAGGTCACATCTCTGATGGACATTCAAACACTTTTCTATAGTATATAAACCTGATCTACAAAATATCAATGAGGACTATACATTAAAAACAAAATTACATTTGAAATATGATGTAAAAATCAATGATAATAAATTCTTTAATAAAAAATAAAGCTAAAAAATTAACTTCTCTTTTCTGTAATGTGCAAACATAAATGAGCAAGAAAAGCACAACTATAGTTTTTGAGAGGTAGGAGGGAAAGTGGAGAATGTGCTGCATTTTCAACTTCAAAGTTGCTAGGCCTAAGTTCAAATGAAATCATCCTTCAGAGATTTTTCTTCAAGATGTTGTCAATACCTTTGACATTAAACAGTCATTTTTCATTATTTATAAAATGATAACCACATGCTATGACTGGTAAAAAGAATCCCATGGCTCAGTATTTCCCAGCCTTAATCAGTATTTCATATAAGCCAAACACTGATATACCAAACAGAATACATAAAGGTTTTTCTTAAGATTTCTGACCCACAAAAATATCTCTGACCCTGCTAGAGGAGTGAGGATATAGTCAACACACTTCTAACTATAAAGTTAAAAAACATTTCATTTAACTCATTATTCTTAAAAAATTTTTCTGAAAGGAAAAGCTAAAATCCAGACTAATGTGATATTGATCATATAAATTATATCTTTTCTCCTCTATCAAAAAATCAAATAAATCATTAACTTTGACAAACTAACACTATACTGATTTGTCCCCAGATAATTCAGGAATAAAAATGTGATGTTAAATTGATTATAGTTTGGGTAATATCCAACAAGTTGAACTAAAACTGCTTTGTCTATTCTTACATGTATACAGACTTGGGCCCTACTTCTACAAACTCTGATTTGATTGGTCTAAAACACCGTCAGCCCAGATACATCCTTTTTCAAAGGCTTTTCAGTGTTTTCTAGGATATAAAGTAGGGTTAAGAACCAATAGATTATAGATAATATGCCTTTCTTTGGTCGAGTTACAAAGACTTTATATTGGTTAACTACTCAACTACTGCTAAAATATTATGATTCAAGTCACAATTGTTTTACAAGCATGCCCTTAGCTGCTAAGCTCCTTAAGAAGAAATGCCCTGTCAATTGTGTTTATCATGGAGGTTGAGCGGAATGTTCTCATACATTACACAATACATAAATATCTAGGATATGTTTGAATCAATGACTTAAATGCTGAAACACAACACTTCAGTTTTAGTAGCTTGAAGCAATTCAACAGGAGCTCTCTTCATCATTAATGATTAGGACCAGTATTTAACCAGATAAGAAAGTCATACAAAAAAAAATTTTTGATTAGCATTTCATTTTACTTTAAGTGAACCTTTACTTGCTAACCTTGTGGTATAAATGATCAGGCCTTATGCTTACAGCTATTATACATTCTCTATCATTTCCATTTTTGACTTTTCAATTATGATGAGAACTTAAAAAATGTTAGCATGTTATAGACTGGGGAAGGGTAAAGGAGTGTGACAGAGGGAGTAAAACTGATTGAAATACAGTGCAAATGTGATTGGATATACAAAAATGAACTCCCCCTGTAACTGATACAAAACTGCTAATATATAATAATTGTATAAAATAGTGGGCCTCATTATAACATTTTCCTACATCAGTATAATTAAAACTTTGGGCCTGCATATAATGTACTTTAAACCTATTCCTGCATACTTGCTCATTCCTTTCTTGCCAGATAATCTCCCTCTACATGGGAAGAATTTAAAGACACCTTGAGATACTATGAATGTAGAATCCTTTGGATAATAATTTATACTGCCCTGTTAATGGTTGTCTTACCTAAATGTAACTAAGCAGTACTTTTTTGCCACTTCTGGGCATCTATCCTGAACATCATAACCCAAGATATGATAAGGACACCTGCTCAGCGAGGTTCATCTGTGCACTACTCACAATAGCCAGGTGATGGAAACAATCCAGATGCCCTACTGCAGATGAATGGATACAGAAAATGTGGTATATAAACACAATGGAATTCTACATAGCCAACAGACAAGATAAAATAATGGCATTCACAGGGAAGTGGATGAATCTAGAGCGAATCATGTTGAGTGAGACAAGTCAAGACCTAAGGAACAAAAGGCACATAGTATCCTTAATATGTGGCTATTAAATCCAAAGAGTACAAGAGCGAGGACTCAATATCTGCATACCCAATGCTATGGAAATGGTAATGGAATTATAAACATAACTATATAGACATAAAAACCTATGACTCTATAGATATAGTTTTATATCATAAATTAATGTTTCTATGACATACAAACCCTTAGCATAATTTTGATTAAGTTCTAAATACTAAGTCCTAGTGATTGTAAATAGAGATTCCCTCCTTGAACACTTATTTG
Organism: Megascapheus bottae; assembly: GCF_031878675.1. NCBI lineage: Eukaryota > Metazoa > Chordata > Mammalia > Rodentia > Geomyidae > Megascapheus > Megascapheus bottae. The sequence continues at coordinate 13,439,160 of NC_143524.1, read as the reverse complement.
TCAAACTTGTCATTTAAAATATGATGTAAAAATCAACGTTAATAAATTCTTTAATAAAAAATCAGTTATTTCCAGAGCATTAGACTTATTTTCACAGAAACAACTTTTTTTTTTGGCTAGGTCACTGGTTTAGTAATAGCTAATGACATTATGTAATTACAACAAGAACAAACAACATAAATGGGTTTGGGAACAAACAGTTCACTCTATAGCACTATTATGCAGCTGACAGGAAAAGTGTGTGAGCTCCTTAGACAGCAACATTCAGGGCACAAGTGAAGTTCAGAGGGAGTGACAGGTAAACCAGTCAGTCAGTCACAACTGTGTATACATGTGAAATGCCACAGTAAAACCCCTTTGTACAATTAATACATTCTAAAGAAAACGAATGACCATGTTGCTTTTCCTATTACACAAATTCTAGCCACTGATCTTCCTTCCACTGACTTTCCAAATCCCTAGTGCAGTCAGTTTATCACTTGACCACTAGGTCCTGTGCACTGAGACCCAATAATTCATCAACAGACCTATCTGTTATAATGCCACAAGACTGCTGGGTATAGACACAGCAGGAGACAAGGAATGTCTTAATACAAAACACTCCAATAACTGATGTCTAGATTTCCTAATTTACTTGTGAGGCATTTACAAGTGAATTATCATACCCATTCCAAATATAACTGCTCAACATATTATTTTACTTACATTTTCTATAGAAAATACCTCAAAAAGATGCAGACAAATAGAAAAATAGTTTTGTTTTGTTTTGTTTTCTAATTAGGCATCAGCTCCCATTCTGAAGGTGTTTCAGATGAGGACACTAGAGACAAAGAACCACAGCCACCAGGAGGCTCTACAACGCAGCTCTTACACAAAGCCTTGAAATTTAAAAGATTGTTTCTTTACAGTTTATGTGATGCCATCTCAATAACACAAGTTTCCATGTAAGTTATCATTTTTTAAAAATTTATTTTGCCAGTCCTGGGGCTTGAACTCAGGGTCTGCGCATTGTCCTTGGGCTTTCTCAAGGCTACAGCTCTACCATTTGAGCTGCAGCACCACTTCCAGCATATTTTATGGATGTGGTACCAAGGAATCAAACTCCTTTGTGCCTAGCATGCACAAAGGCCTGGCAAATTATTTTTATTATTATATTTGCATCCTGGCAAATTATTTTTCTAAAATAAATTTGTAGCTTTCCTCCTTACCCTAAGTAACTAGACATACCCTATTTAGTGCCTCATATTTAGAATTCTGTCCTACCTAAAGAAAAAAAAATTTAAGAAATTATGCATCAAAGGCATGTGCCAGTGGCATATGCCAGCAATCCTAGTTTCTCAGGAGACTGAGATATAGAGGATAACAATTTCAAGGCTAGCTCAAGCAGAAAAGTTTGCCAGCAAAAAGTAAGGCTGGAGGTGAGGTTCAAGTGAGTGCCAACATAGCAAATGTCAAGCCTTGAGTTCAAATCACAGTACTGCTTTAAAAAAATTCCAGCACTGGGGCCAGGAGTTTGGCCTAGTGGTGGAGTGCTTGCCTAGCATGTACAAAGACCTGGGTTCAATTCCTCGGTACCACATACATAGAAAAAGCCAGAAGTGGTGCTGAGGCTCAAGTGGTAGAGTTCTAGCCTTGAGAAAGTCCAAGGACAGTGCTCAGGCCCTGAGCTCAAGCCCAGAACTGGCAAAAAAAAAAAAAATCATAACATTTTTTATAAATTATGTGCTGTCTTCTTCCTTAGGGTTCAGTTCCACACAACAGGTATGTTATTTACAAGTTAAAAATAAGATTGAGAAGATTGTTGCTTTTTTATCCATCTTAAGAATGAATTAAATGTCATGACTTATAAAAATAAATAATTTTATTTTTTCTAAATATAATGTATAAAAACCCAAAGGGTTGGGGGTGTAACTGAAAAGTGAGTGGTTTCTCCCATTCATATTGTATCTATATTAAAGGAAACAAACAGCAGAACAGTTTCCTATACTGGATGCTGTCCAGTGAGCTCTTTGTGCCCCAGACATTATTATTTCCCTCCACAGCATACTGGCAGTTACCATATCAATGCACACTACCATCTCTGGGTACCTAGTTTTTTTGGGGAAAAGTTTCCTACCAGCTTTTCTCAATCAGGATTTTTCACTGAATTACGGAACACAAAAACTTACTTTGGTGACTTGTCTCAGTTATCATTCTAGATGCACAGGAATGTTAATTCAATACATATAATGGATGCCAAGAGCATCAGGGTTTAATTTTTCCCAATGAATCTTGGTTGAGTTTGAATTGCAAAGCACAATGGAATTTCTTAACATTACATAGGAAAATCTGTCCTTTATGTTTCACCTTCTGAAGAGGGGCAGAGTTGGGGCAGAGAATTGGTACCTCTTAACTGCTATCCATAATATGACTCAGGCTGAGGTAAGTAAAACCCTAACTCCAAGAACAGCAAGGGATCTCACAAGTGCCAACAGGCAGTAGGCTGCTCTAGATGGAATCTCAGCTCACCTAAAAGGGGATCTACCAAACTGAGATCAGGACTCATAAGAAGGCACTACCCACTCATTTAATTTAAATACATCACAGACTTTCTAGACGACAGTAGAATCAAGAGGAGAAAAAGTGTAAAAACAATAAGGGATTTTTTCTCCTCTAAAATTTCAATCTTGCATTAACACATATCCAAGTTGTGGTTAACTTATAACTGCTAACCTAACCACCCAACAGTTAATAAGCTCTAGCAGGAAAGAAGTCTTAATCGTGTGTGTGTTTGTGTGTGTGTGTGTGTGTGTGTGTGTGTGTGTGTGTGTGCGCGCGCACACATGCATGTGTACCAGTGCAAGGCTTGAAGGGGCTTGGGAATTGTCTGTCAGTGCTGTCTCTAAGCTTTTGTACTTGAAGTTAACACTACCACTAGCTTCACTTCCAACTCTTTGGAAGTTTATTGGAGAAAATAAGATAAGGGTCTCATGAGCTGGCTTTGAGCTGCAATCCTCAGATCTCAGCCCTCTAAGTAGCTAGGGTTGCAATATCTTCATCTATTTTTGATGGGAATTGAAAACATAGCTCTTTCTTACTTCACAAAGACTTTTCCTCAGTTACTTTTCCAACTTAGAGAGTATGAGAACCCACTAACATCTTTTTTCATATATGTTTTATTGTAATTAATAGAAGGGTTACATTATATTCATAAGATAGAAGGTGCATGACTTCACAAACATTGATTCTCATGTCTTGGTCCCCATTTCCCTCCCTCCACCCTGCCCCTCATCTTGTTCCCCCCCTCATTCCCTATCGTATTTCAAATAACCAAATAAGCATATATACACTATATCAGATAACAAGGTGAAATACTGTAACAATATGAGATAGCCAAGGGACAGTAAAGAGATGACAGATAACATAGTACATTAAGGACAACAATCACTCATTATATGGCTTTTGTTTCTATATCCTGGAGGTCCTTTCATTTAGCGTCATACTATATGGCCTTATATATCCAGGTTTTGCTTTATAAGCTTCTTGAGCTGATTCAAAACTTTAACATCTTTTTTTCCCCCCAGTCCTGGGGCTTGAACTCAGGGCCTGAGTACTACCCTTGGGCTTTCTCAATGCTAGTGCTCTACCACTTGAGCCACAGAATCACTTCCAGCTTTTTTGTTTTTCCTGTGTATGTGGTACCAGGGTTTTGTGCATACTAGGCAAGCACTCTAACACTAGGTCACACTCCCAGTCCAAGTCCCCTAACATCTTACCTATAACAGTCTTGTTATAGGTGAAGGGAGGGCCATAGTCAGAATGCCGCCCTACAGTTTTCCTCTGCCCTACACACGGTTAAGGAGGAAGGAAGTTTCACTGTCAATAGGCTCATGACTTAGTCACTTACTTGGGGAAAAAATGAGGCTGGATGCCATCTGTAATCCTAGCTACTCAGGAGGCTGAGGTCTGAGGATCTCAATTCAAAGCCAGCCTGGATAGAAAAGCCTGTGGGGCTGTTATCTCCAATTAACCACCAGAAAAGATGATAATGAAACAGTAGCTCGAGTAGGAGAACATTAGCACTGAACACAAATCTTAGCACTGAACACAAATCTTAGCACTGAACACAAATCTTAGTACAGAACCCAGGCCCTGAGTTCAAGACCCAGGACCAGCACAAAAAAAAAGAAAGAGAGAGAGAGAGAGAGAGAGAGAGAGAGAGAGAGAGAGAGAGAGAGAGAGAGAGAGAGAGAGAGAGAGAGAGAGAAAGGAGGGAGGGAGGGAGGGAGGGAAGGAAGGAAGGAAGGAAGGAAAGGTAAAAAAAGAAAATTAAAAAAAGTATCCAAGAGAATGGAAATGTTACTGGAATTTCCTTTATATAATGGCTTAGCTTAATTGTGTTATACTGTGAGTAAAATGAAATCTAAGACTAAACATGTTTTGAAAGTCAGTCTGAAGTGTACAAGGAGCAAGGCCTTCATCATACACAGAGGACGTGTCCTCAGCATTGAGAAGGGCATCTGGTACCCAGGTGGTACTCAATATAGACTTGCCAAGTGAACTGATCACTAAAGCTTCTCGTTTGGTTCAATGTAAGCATTACATTCAGCAATTAAATAATATGACTTTAACAAAATAACTGGTCCCAAAAGTTGACACAATCTTTCTTGAAAGTAATCAGATAACACAGAAGGTTTTTGAAAATTTGAGACATTTGCTTATGTCATAACTTTTTGATAGGTATTTTCTAAACATATCTGTAAGTGAAGTGGTCCCCTGCCCAACGTGGACTGAACAAGCTTAAGACACCAAGTTCAAACCAGGCCCATTATATTCTTTCCAAAACCTAGGATGAGAATAAACAAGTGAGTCTGAGATGGTCTTTAGAACATAGAAGTTACAAACAGGACATTTACAGTGGCTAGATATGTGAACAAAGAAGGCCCATCTGTGAAGCAGGTGTAGAAAGAGAGAGAGAGAGACAGAGAGACAGAGAGAGACAGAGAGAGAGATACACACAGAGAGAGAGAGAGAGAGAGAGAGAGAGAGAGAGAGAGAGAGAGAGAGAGAGAGAGAGAGAGAGAGAGACAGAGACAGAGAGAGAGAGAGAGAGAGAGAGACAGAGAGAGAGACAGAGAGAGAGAGACAGAGAGACAGACAGAGAGACAGACAGAGAGACAGACAGAGAGAGAGAAAGACAGAGAGAGACAGAGAAAGAGAGAGACAGAGAGAGAGAGCAGAGAGAGAGAGAGACAGAGACAGAAGTTCCAGTCCAGTCTCTAAAGATGATCCTTTCATTCTCAGATACTCTAAGATAGCAAATACCCACAAATGCAAAAGCTGTAGTTAGACTCAGCCATTCATACCAAACAAGGCTTCACAAAATTATGGAAGAGGCAATTACTTCTTATCCAACAACTTCTAGGGAATTATCAAATTTATGTACAAATTCTTATGTCCAAACATATGAATACAGGGGATCTAAAACATAGAAAATCGCAGCTAAATTTGAATTTTGTCTTTGTTGAATTTTCCAAATGCATACGCCTGACTTTTATAATCAGAAAGTATATAAAAAGAAAGAATTGACTGTCCCATTACTACCAATAGTTCCAACAGCTACAAACAAAAAGAGGAGGAAATCAACTACTCTGTTTGGATGTGAACTCTCCCTCTCAGGCTTGCACTGGGGGCTCGGGTGCCAGGTATTGACTTGGAAAGTGAGTAGATTGTGAGAGCATTGACACAACTAATGATGGGTCCCTTGAGGAATTCACAGATACTACGATGGATCATTGGGAGGTAGTGATGAAATGGGAGGTGGGGCCTAGTTGGAGGAAGCATGTCCTGAAAAGATATATTTTGTCCTTTCTCCTGTATTTGCTTCTTTGCTCTTGTGAGATGTACAGCTTTTTTCTGCTATATGCATCCCCTATGATGTTCCTTCTGTCTCATCAAAGGCCCAGAAACAACAGAATCATATGAGCTTGGAATGAAGCCTCTGAAACTATGAACCAAATAACCTCTCCCTTACATTATTTTGTCAGGTCATTTTGTCACAGCAATGAAAACATCTGACTAACACACAAGTAACAACAATGTAGAACAAATACCTTCAGCCCAGCTTATATTCATATTAAAATTGCATTATACTATATATTTTTATTTCCGGTCATGGGACTTGAACTCTGGGCCTAGGGGCTGACTCTTCAGCTCAAGGCTACTGTTCTACCCCTTGAGTCACAGAGCCACTTCTGGTTTTCTGCTGGTTAACTGGAGATAAAGACTCTCATGGACTTTAGTGCCCTTGCTGGCTTTGAACTGCGATCCTCAAATCTCAGCCTCCTGAGTAGCTAGGATTACAGGCCTGAGCCACCACATTTGGCTATACTATAGTTTTTAATCTGGAAGTTAACCTATTGATAAGAAACAAAGGAGGCCAATCTATGGAGGTGGAAAGACTTTTTGGCCAATATTTATAGTGATTCATGGTAATTGAACTTCATAAATATAAGTTAAAAGAGCAAATTAGTGGGTTGGAGGCATGGTACAAGTGGTAGAGTACCAGCTGTGAGCACAGAAGCTGACTCTAAGGCCCTGAGTTCAAGTCCATTAGTAATCAAGAAGATGGCTCTCAAAGGTTCCTATGACAGAGCTTAGTCCTATCCTAAATCTGCCATCTGATCTTCCTCTTGCTCCCTCCTACTTGGCAATCTAATAAACTGCTTTTCAACCAGTTAAAACCCACTAATCCTTTTAGATAAACGCACATTTTGTATTTTTCACTGCTATTTGAAATTCAAAACAATGTGAAACCATACTAAGCATGGATTCGTGTCTTGCTCTACAACTTACGGGCTCCTACAACCTTGGGTAATTGACTAAATTTGTCATCCACAAAATGGGATAAATAGAACCTATCTCCTAGGTTACTAGAAATGAATTTAAAGCAGGTAGACAAGTACCTGCCTGATAAATAGTAAGTGCTATAGAACTGTTGTTATGACTAATATGTAATATTTGGAATTAAAAAAATAATCAAAGCAATAATACAAACAGCTTTGTTTCCCAACTGCACAAACTGTTTCACTGATCTCAAGTGACAAAGTCTCTGTCCTATCATCTAACTCCCTGTAGTCTCTGAGTATGCCTTGCTACTTCCTGTTCCTTGGCCTCTGTATGTGCTGCTCTGTCTGTCTGCAAGGCCTCCCAGCTGCCTGACCCCTTCCTGCCCTAGAGCTATTCCTTAGTCATAAAGCAACAGCAGCTTGCACATCAGCTCTTTTGTGACAGCTTCCCTAACACTGTCCTACTAGGACAATCTCTTGCCTAGGCACCACAGACAGACTTCAGATTTACAGTAATTATGTAAGTGCCCATATTCCTAGGAAAGAATGAACTCTATATACTTAACTAGAACTGAAAAAATTCAGAGTGTACTTTAGTATCTCAATGAACTACACAGGCAAAATCCTTGACCTCATGGGGTTTTCAGTTTGGGGGCTTGGTACCTTAAACTGGCATGTGTGTGTATATTCATCTATATGTTTGTACATATATATACATCTGTATGTTTATTATATAATCACACATGTATAGTACATACATATATGTAGTTATATTATATGTAATTATAATACACATATGTGGCTTTTAAAACTTTAATTATTACCAACTCAATTTCTATTACAGAATATTTTCTATATATAATTTCCTATGTTTACAATATATATAAATTCACATGTATTATATGTAATACACATGTATTATGAATTGTTATATATTCATATGTAATTCATATATAATGTATTACATAGAACACATACATGTGATTTTGAAAATTTTAATCATTAGCTACTGAATTTCTATTATAGAAAACTGAAAATTTTCCAAGTACCTGTGGGCTCAAACCTGTAATCCTAGTTACTCAGAAGGCTACAATTCAGGGATCATGATTTGAAGCCAGACTAGACAAAAAAAACCCCAAAACTCTGATCTCCAATTAATCAGCAAAAGCCGGAAGGGAAACTGGCTCAAGTGGTGAGCATCAACCTTGAGGGAAAAGGCTGTTATAGCACAAGGCCCTGAGTTATTCCTAGTACTGACACAAAAATAAAGAAAAGTATAATTTATTTCTTCAGTTTCTCCTCCTATCCACTGATCCCATTAGCCTTACCACAATTTTTGTTAAATTCATATTTAAAGCCTATATTATTACAATTATATAAATAACATTAATTGGTAAGACAACTACAAGTTGCATTGATCCTTTTGCACATTTTGTTATTCCTGTAACTAAAAATTGCCTTGCTTTGTCATCATTTCATTTTCTATGTTCCTATCATTAATTTGTCCCCATACTCTCCAAAGAATCTATACAGTAATAATGGCTTAAATCACATATAATCTACTTATTAGTCTTTTTTTCCCTTCTTTGCTCCATATTTACTAAGTTCTTCCATTCCCCTATCCAACCCATCCAGTTGTTTGCTAAACTTTTTGTATAACAGTCATCTGGGTTTTGGACTCATCAAACAAATTCTCATCATCACTTGATTTATATTGGATTCCTCATTTTTCTTCTTTATTGTTTTACTATTTGTTTTGATGCAGCAATTCTCAACAGCTTCCTCAAAAAAAAAAAACTGTGTATAGGAAGCAAGTTTTGTGACTTCTGTGTCTAAAAATATTCTCCTACCGCTAAGCTTAATCCAGAGATAGTTGAGGTATAATTTTATTTTGGAAATCAGTAGTTATCAAAGTGGGGATTTTTTTTTGTTTGGTTGGTGATTTGGTTTGGTTTGGGCCAGTACAGGCTTGTTCAGCTTGTTTACTAAGCCTGACACTTTAACCACTTGAGCCATACCTTCAGCTTAGCTTTTTGTTGGTTATTCTGGAGATGGAATTTCACAGATTTTTTGGTCCAGACTGAGTTGGAAACCTCCTCAGTAGCAAAGATTACAGATGTGAACCACTGGCACCTGGTGTTTCCCATCACTTCTAGTTTCCTGTGTTGCTAAGAAGTCTGATCCCCACTCCACCTCAGAAAGTGAGGTTTCACAATGATGGTCCCTTGAAATGGGGTGTTTTTCATTCATGGTACATTCAAAGTGATTCTAGAATTATATGTTCTCCAGCTGTGGGAAAATTATGTACATTAGTTATTGGATGATTTTCTCATCTCCATTCTCTGTGTTATCTTGTCTCAGAACTTCTATTAATCTAAGCATGGGAGCTTGAGGGTGGATCCATTTAAACTTTTTCTCTCTTCCATTCATTGTCTTGTCTCTTTCATCCATTTATTGAGATGAGTCTATTTTTCTTTTTAAGCCAAGAATTCTTCTATCATTGTTCTTTTAATTCTAACATCATGTACTTATTCCATAGATGCAATAACTTCTCATACTGGCATGAGGATTTACATTTATAGTTCTGCATGTTTGTTTGTGTTTTGCTAGTCCTGGGACTTGAACTCAGGGCCTGGGAGCCATCCTTGAGCCTCTTTATGCTCAAGGCTTAGTGCTCTACCACTTGAGCCACAGCACCATTTCTGGCTTTTTCTGAGTAGTTTATTGGAGATGAGTCTCATGGACTTTTCTGCCTGAGCTGGCTTCAAACTGCAATCCTCAGATCTAAGCCTCCTGAGAAGCCAGGATGACAGACATGAGCCCACAGCTCATTTATATTTTTACATGTCCTTCCCAAGTCTGTGTTAAAGCCGAATGTCATGTTAGTGGTATGTATTTAATATCTTGTGCTTTTTGTCAGCTATTTTCATATTTAAGAAGGATGTGCTAAGGATATGGAGCAATTATACCTCTTACATGCTTGCTGTGGATGTAAAAAGATACAATCCCTTTTAGAAAACATTTTGACAGCTTTGTCCCCCCACCCCTCTGCCTCTCCCCCTCTTCCTAGTCCTGGGGCTTGAACTCAGGGCCTAGGCACTGCCCTTGGGCTTTCTAAAAGCTAGTGCACTACCACTTGAGCCACAGCACTACTTCTGGCTTTTTCTGTGTATGTAGTACTGAGGAATTGAACCCAGAGCTTCATGCATGCTAGGCAAGTACTCTACCACTACCACTAGGCCACACTCCCAACCTCAATCGCGCTCTCGCTCTGTCTCTCTGTGTCTCTCTGTGTCTCTCTGTCTCTCTGTGTCTCTCTCTGTGTCTCTCCCTCTCTCTCTCTCCCCCTCTCTCCCCCCCCTCTCTAAGACAAGGTCTTACTAGGTAGCCAGTGCTAGCCTAGAACTCACTATCTTCCCACCTCTACTTCTCAAGTGCTTAAACTACCCTGGCTCATACTTGTATAAGGCTACATATACAAATGTTGCACATGATACTCATATCTCATTCTCTTGATCTCATTATTCTGGTATGCACTACCATGACCTGAATTTTATTCAAAAGTTAGTATACCTACAATACAACCCACCTATAATGAGGTACTGACCTATGAAATAAAAGCATGTTTCCAAACAAAAAACTTGTGCATAAGTATTTACAGTAGCTTTACTTAAAACAGCTAAAATCTGGAAACAGTCCAAAGAACAAGTCGTCCTGAATAAGTCCATTTGTTAAATTCTACAAGTGCAGTAATTTATACTGATAAGAGGCAGATTAGTGTTTGCCTGGGGACATGGTTAGGAGAAAGGAAAAAAAAGAGATTACCAAAGAATGCAAGAAAAGTTTCAGAGATGACAGCTGTGTTTATTATTTGATTATAACAATGATTTTATACTACCAAAACTTAAACGCCCCTGTAATATACTATTTATTTTACATTAAAAAGTACAGAAGGTTTTTAAAAGGAGGAATATAGAAAACCCAGAATAAAAATGTCTAAAGCTGGGTGCTGGTGGCTCATGCCTATAATCCTAGCTACTCAGGAGGATGAGCTCTGAGGTTCAAAGCTAGCACAGGCACAGAAGTCTGTGAAACTCATCTCCAATTAACCACCAGAAAACAGGAAGTGGCACTGTGATTTAAAGTGGTAGAGTGCTAGCTAGCCTTGAGCTGAAGAGCACTAGCCTTGAGCTGAAAACCTCAGGGATAGTGCCTTGGCCCAGAGTTCAAGCCCCCCCCCCACCACACACACACACACACACACACACACACACACACAAAAGCTAGAAATTTAAAAATAAGGCACTAAGAAATAAATTGAAAACTGGGGGTCTGGCATGGATCTAAGGGGTTCTTCCATATCCAGTACGGCATTTTCTGGGAGGCCTTTACTGATGCCTTCCACTGTTACACTGTGCCTGATATCTCTGAGGTGAATGCCCCTCTGGTTAAACCTCTCTAGAGTAAGGTTGGCAAACTTCATTAAAAAGGATCAGGAAATACTATAAAGCTGTATTTACAAGTCTTTGTTAAAACTAGTTAACTCTACCATTGTAGCACAACAAAGCAGCTAGAGATTATGTGTAAATGAAGTATGACTGTGTTCCAACAACTTCATTTATAAAAGTAACAAGCCAGATCACAGTTTGCCGAGCCCTGTTTCCAGAGGCATAGCAGTCTTTCCATCTTTGGAAAAAGAATCCATTTGTCTTCAGAAGGACACACTCAAGTGAAAAATAGTTTCTACCTAAAGAAGACAATTAACCAAGTAAAGATTAGAGGAAGAAAGTTGCGAAAGGGTGACCAGAAGTATAAAGTAGTCTATTTGACTGTACCTGCTGTTAGTAGAGATGAGCTCCACAGCAGTACTTCTAATAACCTGCACCTCTATTTCATTTGATGAGCTCCTATCTCAGAACAAATAGAAAGAAGGAAGCAAGTGTGTTGTCTTTGGAAGTTTTTATGATAGATGTTTATACATGGTTTCCAACTGTTACTTTTTATTACCTGGACTTTATTTGGCAGTTTTAGGTCTTGTATTTAAGACTTTTATTTGGGAAGTGATTTTGCTCCAGATTTTTCAATGTTTCCTCCTCGTCCTCCTCCTTCTCCTCCTCTTTTTCTTCTTTCCTTACTCCTCTCTCCTTCCTTCTTCTCTTCCTCCCTCTTCGCCTCCCTTTCCTCCCCCTCCTCTTTATCTTCTCTCTTTTAAGACAGAGGGTTGTAATACAGGTGAAACTCACCTCTAACTCAAGCTCTTCCTGCCCCTAGCTCCCAAATGCCTGGATTACAGAAGTGGGCATCACTCTTGGCTGAGTCCAGGTTTTTTTTTTTTTAATCAAATAAACATTCCATGGAAAAGTTGCATTGATTTTTCTAAAGTAAACCTGTGATTTCATTCCTAATTAAAGCCAACTATGGATTAGCTGAAAATCTTAAGGGAACTTGTCTCAAATACATGACAAACTTCTACATTCAAATAAATGAGATGTCACAGGCAGAAAAACAAATTTTGAATCCTGTCAGCTAACACAACTCCAATTTCACTACATTCTTTTCTTTCAGGTATTATAACTTTTCAGAATTAGTTCTTCCATGCTTCTTGGCTCCATAGGTAAGATGCTGCTAACTTTTTTTCCCCAATAGCTACCACAGGCTATAGAAGTACTAAAGTCAGGTTAGTAATTACCACACAAAGTTTACAAGAAGTAAGTTCAGGATTAGTTGCTTTAGTATCCTTCTTGGTCAAAACAATATAATCTGTTATGGTAAAAGAGAGAGAGGGGGGCCAGGAGTTTGGCCTCGGGGTAGAGTGCTTGACTAGCATGCACAAAGACCTGGGTTCAATTCCTTGGTACCACATACATAGGAAAAAAAAAGGCCAAAAGTGGTGCTGAGGCTCCAGGAGTGGGGGGGGGGGGAGAGGAGAGAGAGAGAGAGAGAGAGAGAGAGAGAGAGAGAGAGAGAGAGAGAGAGAGAGAGAGAGAGAGAGAGAGAGAGAGAGAGAGAGAGAGAGAGAGAGAGAGAGAGAGAGAGAGAGAGAGAGAGAGAGAGACAGAGACAGAGACAGAGAGAGAGACAGAGACAGAGACAGAGACAGAGACAGAGACAGAGACAGAGACAGAGACAGAGACAGAGACCAGAGGGGAAGGGGGGAATGAAAGGATGACAAACTAAATACATTTTAGTTGAAGATTTCTAGGGCTTCATGTTTTGGAGCTTAACTGACAGAAACTAATAATTGCTGTCTTACAGACAGAGCTAGTTTGAGGAAGGCTACCTAAACCCTACTGATGCACGCAAACACTGGCTTCCTGAGAAAGACGCGAATCATCTCCGGGGAACATTTCCTCTGAAAAGATAATTTCGTAGAACAGCCTCTCATCTAACCAGCTACCAAAAGACACTAAAGAGCAAACTACTTTCTACCTGCTGGGAAGAAATAAATAAATAAAAGATATGATTTGGCTAGTTACAGTGTTCAGCATTTAAAAATACAGAAATCTGAAAATAACTATGTGGGTTTGGATAAACTATGGGTTTCTTGAAAATGTAGATATAAAGGTATTATTTTTTGAAAGGGGAGGAGAGGAGAGAGGAGGGGAGGGGAAAGGAGAGAAAGGGAGAAGAGAAGAGAAGAGAAGAGAAGAGAAGAGAAGAGAAGAGAAGAGAAGAGAAGAGGAGATAATCAACTCTTGGGGCTGGAGGCCTGGTTCAGTTGATAAAGCCAATGAGCAAAAGCATCAAGTACTGGGTTCAAGTCCTAGTCTAAGACACTCCTAAAAAACAGAGGAAAAAAGTAATATTAACAAATGGCCTATCAATGCTAACAATAATGAGAGACTATAGACAAAAGTAAACAAAAATAATGTGTAGTTCACATTTGAAATTACATTATTGCCTGTAATATTTTTGCCTTTCTATTTTATTTTATTTTTTTTTTTGCCAGTCCTAGGCTTGAGCTCAGGGCCTGAGCACTGTCCTTGGACTTTCTCAAGGCTAGAACTCTACCACTTGAGCCTCAGCACCACTTCCGGCTGCCTTTCTAACAATGTGTTGCTTTTAGAACAGTAAATTATACTTTCCTTGCCTTAAAAAGAGGATGCTAGCTAGAGTAGCAAAGAGAGAGACTTTTGAAGAAATCCACCATCAACAAGCATTAATGATTATTAAAACTTTGTTATGTTTAGCACACAGTCATCTTCAGCTATATACTACACTGAATTTATATTAATATAGTAAATTACAAAGACAGTATTGATTGCTTTTTTTCACTATCCATTATTTCCTATCCTTCTGTTTCCTTGCTAACAACAATTGCTTGAGATGTGAGCTCCAGCTTTCTGATTAGTCAAGTCTTGAACACACTCATCCTGCCACAACTAAATGCTGGCATGTTAACAGAACTGTGGTGAATGAGATGTAAAGTCTATAAGGGTTTCTAATTGGAGTTTTTCTTGTTCTTTGGAAAAGATATTGAAGAAAAAGAAATAAGCCACATGCTAATCCATAATCTATGTATGTATGTATGCATGTATGTGTGTATGTATGTAGGTACGTATGTATGTATCCACCTATTATGTATCTATTTATTAATGCAACATGACTTTCTCAAATTTTATTTTTTGGCTATTTTGTACTATACTTTCCTGCTAATGAACCTTTTGCTGGCAGAAAGGTAGAAGGTGACTCTAGGTATACACTAAGGATGAAAAACACCCCAAGTTGAAGAAATAATAGAACATTACCAAGAAACTATGTAATGAATGCAGATGAAATATGAATGCATTCAGCATAGATGGGCATGAGGCAGAATAATGGAAGCCACTGGGTGTTTTAGTTAGCATATTAATTATCATAAAGGTTTTCATTAATTCTTCTATACATGCATATAATGCATTTTGATCATATTCATCCCTCTGTTACTCTTTCTTATGTCTCTCCCCTCCCTTTTCAGTAAAGGGATTTCTGAATTAAGTCATACAGCAATGCTGGAGAAATACCAAGTTTCTAGATGTACAAAGTTTCCAGGCTGCTGGCCCAAACTCATTTACTTTATTTCTCACACATTTTCCTTTTCTGAAACTAAATCCTCACTAAATCACCTTAAAATAATGAAGCAGGAAACAATATTGAGATCTCTTTACCAAAGGAGAGGGCTTGGACTATGAACGTATGCCTTAGGTATGGACACCCTTGGCTCCAAAATGCTTTCTGAATGCATTATCAATTAATTCTGAACATGCTTCTACTTATTTACTATGCTGGACTTGATGAGTTCAAGTGTGAACAAAACATCAGTCCTTGTCTTTTGGTATTGTACAAATTATTTCAGCATAATGTGATAGGAATAAGCACCAATTTATGCCAAACAAGTAGGCATCTATACCACAGGTATACAGAATATATAAGAGGGCTCTCCAATTTTGCCTAGAGGGTAGAAAGAAATTAAGGAAAACTTTCTGGAAGACCTTACTCAAGAGGGGCCTTCAAAGGGAAAATAAAAAATGAACCAAGCAAACAGGAAAATTCCAAAGGTGGTGATTATGCATGGTGTGCCCAGAGAGCCTAGATGACATCAAGGAACTTATGGGGTAGGTAAGATAAAGAAGGATGCAAAAGAAAGGAGGTATAAATTGCTAAAAGTGTCAGTGTTGATGTGCTTGAGTGAGTCATAGGCAATGGCCAGGTACTTGGACCCGGTACCAGGTCTTCTACCATGCAACACTCTTTTTTGTCAGTTGTGGGGCATGAACTCTGGGCCTGGGCGCTGTTCCTGAGCTCTTCAGCACAAGGCTACCATCCTACCCTTTAAGCCACAGTGGTGGTTAATTGGAGATAAGAGTCTCAAGTTCTTTAGTGTCCAGGCTGGCTTTGAACTGCGATCCTCAGATCTCAGACTCCTGAGTAGCTATGATTATAGGTGATGCTACACTCTTAATAAATGTATGTGAAATAAACAGGAGTCATACTGTGGTAATAATAAAGAGCTTCAAAAAGCAAAGATCCTAGAAAAAAAGAAAAAGATTCTAAAAAAAAATAGAGATAATGGCTTATTTACAAATGGAAACCAGCTCAGAAAAAGCATCTGCTGTACATAGCAGCTATTAGCCAAAAATTAAACTAAAGCTCTCTGAAGTGCTAGAGTCCCCTAAACATTTTGAAATACAGACATATTCGATATAACAATCAAGACAGATACCAAGGCTTGAAGAAAAAACAAAAAACAAAAAACTTATACCAGCTTGGGTGCTGGTCTGATTTTCACAGCTTAAAGCAACTACTCTCACCTAAAAAAGAGATGAGCAAAGAAGGAAAAAAAAACCTACAGTAGATTCCAGTAGTGTTGTCCTGAGACCTGTAATGCTAAATGTTGAGGGTTAAGAATTTCAAATGGAATTCCATCTGCCAATACTACAAACAAATAAATGATTATCATGAACTCACAAGACTTCAGCAAGCAGGCTGCTACACTTGATTTCTTCCACCACACTCAGGTAGAATGCCCTACAATTACACAGCACAACATTACTGAGGTGTAAGTTACTTCACCAAGCTTTTCTTCCTTAAAGAGATAATCAAATATTTGGCCAATTAAGTATAACTTGGCAAGAGAGATAATCATACTCCAAAACAAGGACAAAAGTCAAATACTGGGAACAACAACCATATCATCTGAGCCCTTCCTCCATCTTCTCCAGGCCAAAGAGAACCAGCAAGATTTCCCCTGAAGAAATCTGAAATCCCTCGTTTTCTATATTCTGATACAAAGAAAAAGGAGCTGGTGTTCTATGCATATGAGTGACAGTAACCTGGACCAACAAAAGGACAGTGGTTTCATATAAATATTATACAGAAGGAGGAACTCTTCAGATTTGGATCAATTGGAAAATAGATGTCCCATAATAAAAAGGACCTGTGAGAAAATAAGAGATACTCATAGTTCCTGGCACACTAGTAAATCACACCAACTTGGCTGTGAACAAGGAAGATAACATTCTGATTACTGGTCGAAGCTGTGGATAGTCTACACAGTTGTACATCATGTTTGGAATATTAGAATACACCAAGGCAATGAGGCTAAAGGTAATGTAATTATTTTGCTGCACACTGGTGGCTCATTCCTGTAATCCTGGCTACTCAGGACATTGAGATCTAAAGACCATAGTTCAAAACCAGCCCAAGCAGAAAAGTTCATGAGACTCTCCAATTAACTACCAGAAAACCAGAAGTGGAGCTGTGGCTTAGAACAGTAGAGAACTCTAGCCTTGAGCAGAAAAGCTCAGGGACAGCGTCCATGACCAAGGTCAAGCCCCATGACCAACCAAAAACAAAAAACACAACTATATAATACATGTCTGAGGAACAATTCATAGTCATTTGGATTCATTCTATTCCTGAATTCTGGTCTGATTAATGACATAATCACAGCTACAATGCAAAGTCTATACTTCAGCTGAATTCTTACGATGCAATCCATAAGTTATATGTGAAATACTCTGGCTCCTTAGGAAAGTATTACTTTATATGGAAGATACATGTCATATATAAAACAAATGAGAAAGGGTATCAATGTATGTGAAGTAATGCACCTTCTATCTGGCAAATATAATGTAACCCTTCTATTAATTACAATAAAAATATATGAAAAAAACAAAGTCAATACAACCAGTAAAGGCATGGGTCGACATAAATGTCCATTTAAATACAGCACAACTATCACTACCCCCAAATTGGATGTATATGATACATACTCACTAACTTCTAAACATTCCATAAGTAAGGCAGCATATTATATTACTTAATACCTGAAAACTTAACCAAACAACTCTGTTTATGGGATTAATTTTCTGGCACCCTATATGGAAGTAACAACTTCAATCTTAGATGTGAAAATGAATAATGTTCCTCGGAGGCCTTTATATTAAAAGCCTGGGTTTTGGGTTGCCCTATTAGGAGATACTATGGGTCTTTAGGAGGAAGGGCCTATGGAGGTATTTAGGTGATACTCTGTAGAAGAGCACTGTGTGTGTGTGTGTGTGTGTGTGTGTGTGTGTGTGTGTTCTTTCTCCACTTCCTGTTGGTGATGTGAACAGTGAACTCTGTCATGCCATGGTATGCTACCCTTACCACAGGCCCAAAGCATGGAGAGTACTTGCTCTGGAACTCAAACCTCCATAACTGAACTAAGTCTTTTTCCTTTATAAAGTTAATTGCCTTAGGTATTTTGCTATGGTAATACAAAGCTCACTAATATACCTACATAGCTTAAATGATGTTATTCTACATAGGGACAAAAACCTCTCCCAAGGACTTCAGCACTATTTTACTAAATATGTTCAAATTTGGGAATGGTTCTACAAATGGCAAGATTTATTAAACCAAGTATTTATTTAACTCAGGTTAAAATAATCTGTAAGAAAAAAAGACTATATATTTTTTTTTTTTTGGTGCTGGTCCTGAGGCTTGAACTCAGGGTGTTATCTGTCATAGAGTGCTTCTGCTCAAGGTTAGTGCTCTACTATTTGAGCCACAGCTCCATTTCTGGGTTTTTGGGCAGTTTATTGGAGATAAGTCTCATAGACTTTCCTGCCCAAGCTGGCTTCAAATCACAACCCTCAGATCTCAGTCTCCAGAGCAGTTAGGACTACAAGCATGAGCCACTGGTGCCCAGGAAGACTGTAATTTTTTTTTTCCAGTCCTGGGCTTGAGCTCAGGGCCTGAGCACTGTCCTTGGACTTTCTCAAGGCTAGAGCTCTACCACTTGAGCCTCAGCACCACTTCCGGCTTTTTTCTATGTATGTGGTACCGAGGAATCGAACCCGGGTCTTCATGCATGCTAGGCACGCACTTTAACCACTAGGCCAAACTCCTGGTCCCTGTAATTTTTTTTTTTTAATCAAGTCTTTTTTTTTTTTTTTTTTGCCAGTCCTGTGGCTTGAGCTCAGGGCCTGAGCATTGTCCTTGGGCTTTCTCAAGGCTAGCACCCTACCACTTGAGCCACAGCACCACTTCTTGCTTTTTCTATGTATGTGGGGTGCTGAGGAATCGAATCCGCGTCTTCATGCATGCTAGGCAAGCACTGTTACCACTAGGCCAAACTCCCAGCCCCAAGACTGTAATTCTTAAACATAGCATCAAAAAGAAAACTTACAGGAAAACATCCAAAAATATATAAAGGGGTCTATCTCACTAAAAAGGAATCAGAAAAAAAAGAGTGAAAGAAAATCAAAAGGCAGTTTCATGGAATATTATGAACTATGTATACCATGAACAAATAGCATCAAATCCACATTAATTCATCTTCTAAATTAAAAAAAAAGTATCCCTGCCCCAAGTGTTCTTGGAGAAAATTAGGCACTCATATATATTCTATTAATCTGAAACTGACTTTTCTGAAAGCTATTTGGAAATATGTAGTAAAAGGGATTGATGTTTATTTTTAATAAGGGAAAAGTCTTATTTACACCTTTTGATCAAATGTGAGCAGAAGATTACTGTTCTCAATGTTTCTGTTTTACAGGTTTCTCTTTATCAGGTAGCTTTGCAAAGCATGGCCACATGACTTTTTTTGGCTAATGAGATGTTAATAGTCCGATGCTAGTAGAATTTTAAAATATGTCTTGGTAATCTGGCCTACATCTTATGCTCTAGTGATAAACCATGAAATGAGTATGCCCCAGGTAGCTTCTGTCCCTTCATGCTAGGCCTCAAGAATGAACACATTTAGGGTAAATCTAACTAAACCTACAGCCTAAGGGCAAGCTTGGCCAAGCCACAACTGAAGCAGATGGGTCCCAGCCTAGATCAAGAAAACCTCAAGTGACCTACAGACAAGTGTGAAAAATAAATAGTCATTATTGTAAGCCACTCTGCAAAAGTGGTTTGTTAAGATAATGGTTGAAAAAGGTGCCTACTAATCTCCTAAGAATTTATCCCAAGACAATCAGGAAAAGGGAACATTTAGAGAAGAATATTAATCACAGTAATATTTATAACTGCAATAACCTGAAAAAAAAACTACCATCCCATACGAAGGAGTCATTTTAAAAATTAAGATACAACCAGACAAATATTTGAAGATGTTTTTAAAAACCATGTTTCAAAGAGCACTCAAAAATGTTCATAACAGGGTTAGGAGTTTGGCCTAGTGGTAGAGTGCTTGCCTAGAATGCACGAAGACCTGGGTACCACATACATAGAAAAAAGGGGGAAACGGTGCTGTGGCTCAAGTGGTAAAGCTTTAGCCTTGAGAAAGCCCAAGGACAATGTGCAGGCTGGCCCTGAGTTCAAGCACCAGGATTGGCAAAAAAAAAAAAAAAATGTTCATAACATATTACGTATGCAAGATGTATTTTTAAATATTTTTTTAAGAAAGAACATACTGACAGGTTTTGCTCATTTGTTTGTTTTTAGTGGTAGTAGTAGTAGTGGTACTGAGGTTTAACCAAGGGACTCCCTACTTGCTAGGCAGACGCTTTCTTACTTCCACCATACCCCAGCCTAAGAGTTACCTCTAAGCAGAGAAAAAGGACCATTAGATAAAATCATTTAAGACATCCTCCCATGCTAAATATTTTCCTGTTAAATATTGTCCTAAATGTTATATTAGGAATGAAGGAGTAAATAAACATGTTCACTGCTTCCTAAGACTAACAGTCTAATAAGGAACACATAGTTTAAAGTAGTAATATATGGATATTAAACTGCAACCTGTGATATGCTACTGTAGCAGAAACTACTAATTATTAACATTATGTCCCATTGGTGGCCGTGCCACTAATTAATAAACCACATTTCCCAGCCTTCGTTTCTCCTAGTTGAGATCATATAACCAAGTTCAAACCAAGGGAATTTAACTGGAAGTGGCACATAACAACTTCCAGTAAAATGAAAGGTTCAGTCTTTGTTGCTTTTTCTTCTTACCAGATGGAGCGGCTATTTTAGACTA
Organism: Megascapheus bottae; assembly: GCF_031878675.1. Classification (NCBI taxonomy): domain Eukaryota; kingdom Metazoa; phylum Chordata; class Mammalia; order Rodentia; family Geomyidae; genus Megascapheus; species Megascapheus bottae. The sequence continues at coordinate 13,418,382 of NC_143524.1, read as the reverse complement.
TGATCTGCAAGCGTCATGCTGAGAATGGCAAAGCAACAGAATAGGAGGTGTCCAGGATCACTGACACTGTGGAACCACTCTCATCAGCCCAAGTCTACATCCAGAGTTTGCAGAAGAGAAAGGAGGGAAATTTCACCTTGGTGAAGCTATGTTTATTTGGAGTTTTTCAGGTAGCCACAGATAAACCTAATCTTAAATGGCATAACTCTGGAGGAAAATGGAACATTACCTTCACTGGAGAAGAGTTTCAGAGAGGCTTTCTTGGAGGAAGTAACAAAATTGAGCAGTGAATAAAGCCTGCCCAGTGAAGCCAAAGAGGATGGAAAACTAGGTGGGGAAAACTAAAGATGCAACTTCAGTGTCTTAGGCCTGAATCCCCTAAGGGACAAGGAATAAACTTTGAGATGTTCAATTGCCTCATGGGCCAGTGCAGTTCTACAGCACTTGCCCAGCATGCTCAAGGCCCTGAAGCCCATTCCTACCTAGTACATTTGTAGGGAGAGGGACAGAGACTGCCCCTACCAGAATTCAGAATCAAAACAGAGCACTAAATCAACTAAGCATTTTGGCTCCAATATCAGAATATCTCCATTCTGACAAGAAAAGCACACATACACATATGTCTGCCAAATATAAGGAATGGGGAAGTGCAGAATGATAATGATTTCTATAAAGGAAATTAATAGTTACTTCTGCCCTTTACTATTACTACTGTTTAAACAGTTGAATTTCTTTTTTTTTAACTTTGATTAATAGAAGGGTTACATTATATTCGCCAGATAGAAGGTGCATTACTTCACAAACATTGATACCCCTTTTCATGTTTTTGTCCCCACTTCCCTCCTCCACCCTCTCCTCTCATCTTGTTTTTCCCCCCTTCCCTATCCTATTACATTTGAATTTCTTGATTAGAATAGTTCATATATCATGTTAACATCATGTTAACCATCGCTGGCACAGACAAGAGGTTGTTGTTAAATTCTTTTTAGTAATGTTTCTTATTTATGATTTTAAAAACAAAAAGACTGAAAAATTCAGAAAATACAGAACAAAGAAAAAAATAACAAAAATTAAACTACATATAAAATCATCACCATCTAATCTTTTATATTTTATACACATGTATATGTCTATATGGAAATATACATACATAAATCAAAACCAAAACAGAATTATAATATGGGAAGGTATGTATGCCTTTACAGTATCAGGAGAACATTTCTATGTCACTAAACATTGGTTTTAATACATACGATTAGTTTATTCAATCAAATCTCAGGATTTTTTGTCGATCACAAACCAAAGCCCTGTAAGTCAAGAAGCTGCCCTCAAAAGCTGCCCTGGGGCCGGGAGTTTGGCCTAGTGGTTAAAGTGCTTGCCTAGCATGCACGAAGACCCGGGTTCGATTCCTTGGTACCACATACATACAAAAAAGCTGGAAGTGGTGCTGAGGCTCAAGTGGTAGAGCTCTAGCCTTGAGAAACTCCAAGGACAGTGCTCAGGCCCTGAGCTCAAGCCCAGGACTGGCAAAAAAAAAAAAAAAAAAAAAAAAAGCTGCCCTGGGGCTGGGAGTTTGGCCTCATAGTAGAGAGCTTGCCTTAGCGTGAACAAAGCTCTGGGTTCAATTCCTTGGTACCACATATACAGAAAAGGCTAGAAATGGTGCTGTGGTTCAAGTAGTAGAGCGCTAGCCTTGAGAATGCTCAAGGACAGTGCCCAGGTCTTGAGTTCAAGCCCTAGGACTGGCAAAAAAAAAAAAAATCTGCCCTAGAGTTTCTATTTGGAAATCTCAAGTTATGATTTGAAAGCATGTGAGTTTTTCGATAAAGAACAGAATGAAATTCACTACATTTTAGCCATAAGGGTGCTTCCCCAGGGCCATATTTTCCCAAACAAGGAGCATCATTACATAAATAGTCTTCTCTCCCTCTCTCCACTCCCACCTCCGCTCTCCTCTCCACCAGTATTGCTAAGGATTGAGCCCAGGGCCTCAAGCATGACAGGCTAACTCTCAAACACTGAATTATGTCTACAACCTAGTTACTTAGTTTTAAGGAAGAGATGGAATGCCAGACTGGGGCAGAAATAATGACTAGAAACTAAAAATGTCTACTGTAACAATTAGTGACTATCTGCATTTGCGTGCGTGCGTGCGTGCGTGCGTGCGTGCGTGCGTGCGTGTGTGTGTGTGTGTGTGTGCTGAGTTTGTAGGACTTAAACTTAAGGCTTTGGAAATGTCCCTGAGTGTTTTCACTCAAGGCTAGCGCCCTACCACTTTGACATATAGCTCAACTTCCTGTAACTTTTCTTAAATAAAGCGCAGTGATATTTATACAAATTACTATTTAAGTTTTCAAATGGATATAGAAAAATGTACTGTACCCAGAAAAAGAATGGAAGCGCATATGACAGAGTTCATAGTTTTGCATTCTGAAATGGCATTATTCTTCATTCTTTTATAATTAAAACTTTTCTCACAATACAAAGTTAAATTAAAAAATTGGTCATGAGTTAAAGTGATTCCAATTTTGGTATTAAATAAACCAAAATTTTACATTACTTTTCGCACAAAACATTTGAAATGAACTAGTTCTCCTTAACTGCTGTCCCATTTCCCCCAAGTGTAGGCTTTAGTTGTTTTAACTTTGTGACAGCATCTCCCACCCCTTTCCACTAATCAGCTCTTAACTTCTTTCCCAGCTAGAACACGTGAATTTTTCAGCAAAAGTGACTCATTCATTGGCATCTTGTCAAACTAATCCTGCAACTATAAGGAGGCTTAGTGCTAACAGAACTCTAAAGCTAAAACACTTTCCCTAACACACATCACTTGAATTGTTGAGAACTGAATTTCACTCAGGGCCACACATACTAACACAGCTCTGTTTACATTTTCCCCACAAATCATTCTCCACCATCCTATCTCCTCTAATTTTCATTCTGGCAATTCCTAGTTTAAAATTCCTCCAGTCTGTAGTAAAAACAAGATAGGATGGAATAAGAAAGAGGAGGGAGTTAATAAGACTTGCCCATTCAGCTAGGAGGAAGATTAACTAAATAATTTATCTATTCTACAAAGTTCTTAAATGACCACACAATCCAGACACAATCAGAAATCACTATTCCAGTCCACTAAAATCAAACTTAGTTTAGCTGATAATGAGTTAATGAGCTAATATTTCACTAAACACAAGTTTTAAAAACAACATAGGATCAGTTGTTGAGGACTATTTCACCAAAAATCTTCAATAAGATGTTTTATTAGCAGGAGCAGTAACTAAAAATCACTTTGTCCTTTTGGTTTACTTAGCAAAAAATATTCTTTTTTATTATTTATCTTTAGTTGTACAAAGGAGCTGCCATTTAACAAAACTATTTATGAATACAATGCATCTTAATCAGTGTCCCTTCAACATTCTCACCCATAGACAAATGAGGAGGAGAAGAGGGGAGAATTCAATGCATAGCCTACAAAACATGCATTTTTACTAGAGGAAAGTTGGTAGAGAAGAACAAGAGAACAAATGTTTTATTAGATTACCATGGACAGAGCTAGCTCTAACAATTGCTAAACTCCACCTGGTGGCAGGAACAGCCTGAACTGACATAGAAGTCATCATAAAACAAACAAACAAAAACCTCCAATTATACTTTCCAAGTGCCCTTGGAAAAAAGTTAGGTGCTCTTCTCTTGCCTTAATAGCGTATGTGCAACAAGTTTTCATCCAAGTTTATTTTTCAAATAATAAGTTAATATCTACTAAAGATTAATACAAGAGAATTACAACACTTAGAATGAGAGTCCCACATTTAAAGATCTACTTAACACCGAGTCTGTCCACATGTCAGCTGAAGCCTTTAAAACAGGTAACAAGACACATACAGCAGCTAGGATTCTCTACCACGTATTCCCCACTAACTTTCTTACCCCTTTCCCCTAAGGGTAAACTACAGAGTTTAATTAACACAGTTAACAGCAGCCTGCCACATTGCTTTTAGGTATCTGCCTGTAACATACACTCATGGGATACTCTAGAGACTGATTTCAACCAAAAATAAAAATAGATAAACAGAGCTCAAGCAAAATTAAAACTGAGTCTGGCTGCCCACACTTATTTTCACACATGAGGAAAAATAGCAGTTCTCTTAGAAGCCTCAAGCAGACATATCTTTAGAACACAATGTTAAAAATATGCTCCCCCCACTCTTTCCCTACCTGTTTCTCACTCAAAGCTGTGATTTTGGCTTGGAGTTCATGAAGCTGTTTCTTTAAGTCAGCATTCTGATTAGAAAGAAAAAATATCTGTGAGAAAGATATTCATTTGTTAACAGAATAGTAGCAAGAAGAACATGTATACTGTATTACAAATGATGAAGCAATCATAAGTGTTCAGCCAATCAATTTTGTCATGCATTAAATTGAAATCATATCTCCTCCTAGAGCAATAAATCCTAGCACAGAATAGAGGGGGGCGTTGTTTGTTTGTTTGTTTGCCAGTCCTGGGGTTTCAGGGTCTGAGCACTGTCCTTGGCCTTTTTCCTCAAGGCTAGCACTCTGCCACTTGAGCCACATCAGCACCACTTCCGGATTTTCTATGTATGTGGTACCAAGGAATCAAACCCAGATCTTGGTGCATCCAAGGCAAGCACTCTACCACTAGGCCAAACTCCCGGCCCCTTTGCAACTATTTTGTGTGTTTGTATGTGCATGTATGTGTGCATGCGTGCACACGAGAGAACATGCCCACACAGATACCCATACTAGTTCTGGGCTTGACCGCAGGGCCTGAGGCTGGCACTTGAACCACCCCTAGACTTTAGGCTTTTTTTTTTTTCAGGCTAACTGGAGGTAAGTGTCTCACTGACCAGGCTGGCTTTGAACCATGATTCTCAGATATCTGCTCCTGGATACCTAGGATTACAAGCATGAGCCACCAATGCCTGGCTTTTTGTAACTATTTTAAACCACAGGAAGTTTATATTTTAAAACTTTGTACTCTAATAGTACCTTTTCAGTAAAGTACTGTTACTTGATATAAATTATCAGTTGACAGAAAACCTAAAGCTCCGCTTAATCAGACCAAAACAGGAAAACGGAGGATGTAAGTAAGCCCATGGAGTGTCCTGGGCAGCATTATCAACGAAGGTAAGAGGTTTTCCTCTACTGTCCTCGCCCTTATTTAGTAAAGCACGTGTATTATTTTAGCCTAGATTTGAAAAGCTGTCAGTACTGTAGCTGCCTTTTAACAAACTGACTACAGGATCCTCTCTCAGTTCTCTAATTCTAGGAATCAAAAAGAATATAAGAACTGTTTTAGATGAGACACATTGAACATGCTTGTTTTTACTCTAGGAGAACAGTGCAAAGTTTTAAAGTGCTTGCGATAGGATGAAAGCCTACTACCTAATTACCAACACCAGTTCATGACAGACTGCTTTGCTTTTTTTCCCATTCATACATGATTCCTTTAATTTACCCTGCCTGGTCTTCTATTAAATTAGGTCACACATCCTCCTCTTTTTTTTTTCCTTTGGCCAGTCTTGGGACTTGAACTCGGGCCTGGGCTCTGTCTCTGAGACACTTTGTGCACAAAGCTTACTTAATACTCCATCATCTGAGCCATCTGCCATTTCCAGCTTTTTGACTTAGGTAATTTCTAGCTTTTAGTCAAATGGAGATGAGTCTCACGGACTCTGCTGCCTGGGCTGGCGTTGATCCATCATCCTCAGATCTCAGCCTCCTGAGAAGCTAGGATTACAAGTATGAGCTACTGGCACCCAGTTCCCTCTTCTTTAAGTTTCAGATTTCCTCCATTTTGGCTTTGTGTGTATGTGTATTTGGCACAGGCATCCCTGAGATCATCTATAATGCTGTCTAACAAGTTACTACCCTCAGATCTTTCTAGTTAAATTTGTGGTCTTACATGATTTCCAACTATATCTAGGATTACTCCAGCTGTTGATAACGGAGGTTACATTAGATAGGATGGAATCTATTAATGTAAGGTCTCTCACCTCTCAGTTCCATAAACTCAATTTTTATTAGCATACATTAGTTTAACAAGGAAGGGAGTTAACTGCCCTAACTTCACTATAAATTGTAAATATGTTATAAAAAGAAAAAAGTTTCTTCTGGAAGTTGGGACTGTCAAACAAGAATAAATGTGTGCTACAAGTGTTAGCTCTCAGAATCAATGAATAGTGTTAACATACACACACACATACATACACACACACACACACACACACACACACACACACACACACACACACTAGACTACTAAGCCCTAAATTTGTAATCTCCCACTTCCAAAAGACAACCTACCTTGGTACCATATTTTAGGAATTTATTTCACTTTATGAAATGATATGTCTGCCAGGGGGCACCAGTGGCTCATGCCTGTAATCCTAGCTACTCAGGAGGCTGAGATCTAAGGATCTCAGTTCAAAGCCAGCCTGGGCACAAAAGTCCGTGAGCCTCTTATCTCTAATTAACCAGAAAATTAGAAGTGACACTGTGGCTCAAAGTGGTAGAGCATATATATATATATATATATATATATATATATATATATATATACATATATATATATGTATATAAAACTTGTAAAAGAGATATTGCCTGAATAATAAATACAAATCTCTGGCAGGTAAGGTCACTTTTAAGAATTTCCCTCTAAAAATAGAGTCTAATATGCCAGTGTCTAAAATTCCTATGAAAAAAATTAAACCTAACATTTTATGGATTATTCTACATAAAATAAAAATTATTTGGCCTAATGGTAGAGTGCTTGCCTAGCATGCATGCAGACCCAGGTTTGATTCCTCAGTACTACGTACATAGAAAAATTTGGAAGTGGTGCTGTGGCTCAAGTGGCAGAGCTCTAGCCTTGAGAAAACCCAAGGACAGTGCTCAGGCCCTGAGTTCAAGCTCCAGGACTGGCAAAAAAAAAAAAAAAATTATTCTAAGCCAGTTGAGGGTGGCTCACAGCTGCAATCTTGGCTACTGAGAAGCCTGAGACCTGGATGATCTTGATTAAAAACCAGCCCAGACTGAGAATCTGACAGACTCCATCTCTAATTAACTACCAAAAATGCCAGAGTAGAGGCATGGCTAAAGTCATACAGCAGCATCTGTGAGCTAGAAAACCAAGCAAGAAGCCTGAGTTCAAGCTCTTGCACTAACCCTAAACATAGTAAAAGTTCTATAAACTCCAAGTGATTAGTAATGGTTTGGGGCCATTTTCAATAAATTTAAAACTTACAAACTCTGATTTTTGAGTAACAGCATTTACAGAAATGAATTTTAAACTACATTAAAACTATTAACTCTGAATTTTTTCAAAGCAAGTAACATGAAAGTAAAATAATAGTAACCAAAGATGAAATGATAGCTTTCTTGTAAGAGAACACTGGATTTCCTAATTCCATGAAACATAAACACCAATGTGCTAAAAATATTTGCTATTAGGGAAAAATAGTTTTTGAAATTTAAATACCATCTGTATTTTAACATCATATCTTAATTGAAAAATGAAGTAAATAGGAACAGTGTTTTACCTGTGGATCCTGCTTCATTTGAGCAACCAGTTTCTGGTAATAAAAGAGAAAAAAAGAACCATCAGTCTCACATACTAACTCCATATAACTAATCAGACTCGAATCCCCAAATTTAGGATTTTAGATTCCCTACCCCCCCAAAAAATAAAATAAAATAAACCACCATAATCAAATTGGAACAAAGTTTCTGCATTATAAAGCTAATGAAGCACTTTTTTTTTTTTTGATCAATCATGGGACCTGAACTCTGGGCCTGGGTGCTGTCCACGAGCTCTTCAGCTCAAGGCTACCCCTTGAGCACAGTGCCACATCCAGTTTTCTGGTGTTAATTGGAGATAAGAGTCTCATGTACTTTTTAGTACCAGGGTTGGCTTTGACCATCGATTCTCAGATCTCAGCCTTCTGACTAGCTATGGATATAGGTATGAGCCTCTGAGCCCAACTTCCCATCCCCCTAGTTCTGGGGCTTGAACTCAGGGCCTGGGAAATATCCTTGGGCTTTCCCAAGGCTAACACTCTACCACTTGAGCCACAGCACCACTTCCAGCCTTTTCTGTATATGTGTTACTGAGAAATCGAACCCAGGGCTTTGTGCATGCTAGGCAAGCACCCTACCACTAGGCCAAATTCCTAGCCTCTAAGTGTTCCTTTTCATAAATAAAATAATCAAACTATTATTTCGTATTTGAAATAAAGAAGAACCTGACTTTTAAATGCAGAGACAGGATAGGAAATAGTGACTTTTGAAAAGCAATTAAAGTAAGTTATATGAACCAAAAACCAAAAATCCATTTTAAGTCCTGTCACATCTAAAGTCCCAAACAAGACATGGAACAAAGTTGCATCGCCACACAGTCAAGACTTGGTAAGCATGTTGGTTTGGTGGAGTCAAGTATCAGATGTTAGTTTGTTCATTCTCAGGGCAGCAGGGACACAAGGAAGGATATGTTTGGTGGACCACAGATAGTGTTTGAGAACAAGAAAGTGGAGAAACAGTGCAAAACTGTATTTCTCCAGGAAAGAAAAGTGTATCACAATTCCCAATGAGAAATACTTTACAAAGAAATCAGAAGCCCTGTGAGGTGCCAATAGCTCATGCCTGAAATTTTTGCTTCTCAGGAGGCTAAGGTCTGAGGCTCAATGCAGCCCAGGCAGGAAAGTCCATGAGACTCTTATCTCCACTTAACTGCTAAAAAGTCAGGAATAGCATTGCGGCTCAAAGTGGTAGAGCACTAGCCTTGAGCACAAACAACCTCAGGGATTACACTCAGAATTCAAGCCCCTAGACCAGCACCCGTATACATACAAAAAGAAACCAGAGGCCCAACAAATAATAAAAATGAATGTAATTTGACCTAGCCTAATGGGTAAAAACAATAACCATGGATGAAATAATTGGAAGGATAAAGAAATACAAACAACATGGTAGTAAAAAATTTCCACTCATGAAAACATCTGTTACTCTCTTTGCGTGTCAAGATATTCTTAAATTATTTAGCTATAAAATATTTCTAAAATATATAATAAAATATAATGTGTTCATCTTTTTTAATTTATTAAATTTAAAAAGTCTCAAGTTGTTATTGCTCCTTAAGAGATATGCTATCAATTAAAATACTATGCCACAAACAATAAAAGGCCCATAATTGCTATGCTTTACCAAATGCTTGTGTCTTCAATTTACTTTTGTCTATACAACTTAGTAGAAGCAGTTGGCTAACAAAGCTTGTTATTACCATGCATTCTCTAACAGTCCTGAAAAACCTCAACTCAAATTTGGTGTTTTTGATACACCATGTGATATGAAACTAATGTGAAGATGAGTGAATATGTTGTAATAATATAAGAAATCTCTCTTGAATAAAATATATTATCTATAGAGAATGACTTCTGACATTTATTCTAACTGGAAAAAAGCCCTTCTACCTGGAGCTAACACACATTCAGATGACCTCCAAATACATAAAGTGTGTATCAGTAAATTTTACTTCACATTTGACAGTGAAGGATCTACAATGGCCTACTCTTAATCTGTATAAGTATAATCAAACTTAGGGCCGGGAGTTTGGCCTAGTGGTAGAATGCTTGCCTAGCATGCTCGAAGACCTGGGTTAGATTCCTTGGTACCACATACTTAGAAAAAGCCAGAAGTAGTGAGAGGCTCAAGTGATAGAGTTCTAGCCTTGAGAAAAATCCAAGGACAGTGTTTAGGCCCTGAGCTCAAGCCCAGGACTGGCAAAAAAAAAAAAAGTGTAATCAAACTTAATCCAAGAGTTCCATGGAAGGTTTTTTTATATATATATTTTCAAATCTAGCCATACTTTACATAAGCCTAATTGTACTTTGTGATATGATTACCAGAAAACTGTCTACTCACTAAGATTAATATTTTGAAGCTGAAAAGGCTTTTCTTCTGACACTGGATTTTAAGAACTTACTCAGAATCACACTCACTTTCTCCTCTAGCAGAAGTAAATAAAGCAACTTTTTTTTTTGGCCAGTCCTAGGCTTGAGGTCAGGGCCTGAGCACTGTCCTTGGACTTTCTCAAGGCTAGAGCTCTACCACTTGAGCTTCAGCACCACTTCCGGCTTTTTTCTATGTATGTGGTACCGAGGAATCGAACCTGGGTCTTCGTGCATGCTAGGCAAGCACTCAACCACTAGGCCAAACTCCCGGCCATAAAGCAACTTTTATACATAAGTAACATTTTATATATTCAGGAATAGAAAAGACATGACAAGATGGAAACCTACCTATAAGACGATAAAAATTTCTAGAGATTTCAGGCTAACATGGTTTTCCCCAAGTTACTTTCTACTACAAGACCATAGCAATTTCTCATGGCAAACTTTTTGTCAAACATAAGCAACCAACAGCCAATAGGCAAAATCCAGTCCACTACCCATTTTTGCAGGGGCGGGTTTTGCCAGTCCTAGGCTTGAGCTCAGGACCTGAGCACGGTCCTTGGACTTTCTCAAGGCTAGCGCTCTACCACTTGAGCCTCAGTACCATTTCCGGCTTTTTTCTATGTATGTGGTACCAAGGAATCGAACCCTGGCCTTTGTGCATGCTAGGCAAGCACTCTACCACAGGCAAAACTCCCAGCCCCACTACCTGTTTTATAATGTACTCTTCTGTGGCTGGTTTATCCATAAAAAGCAGAGCAGAAGTCCAGCACCAGTGGCTCACACCACTGAAATCTCCCAGCCTGGGCAGCTAAGTTTATGAAACTCTTATCTCCAATTAACCACCAGAAAACTGGAAGTGACCCTGTGGTTCAAAGTAGTAGTCCACTAGCCTTGAACCAAAAAGCTCAGGGATAGCTCCTAGGCCATGAGTTCAAGTCCCATGACCAACATCTAAGAAAACAATCAGATTTGTCTTTTTGTTGTTGTTAGCATGCATTAAGTGTACCAGGAAGAGTTTCACTGTGACATTTCTGTATATGCATACATGTATTCTAATTGATCTCAATCCCTCTGCTGTTCTCCTTTATTCTCCCCCTTTGTAAACAATTTTAACAGTTAATACTATTCAGTTTTCATGTATGCAAACAAACTACTTGGCAGTCAGATTTTCTTTACCAAAGATTGGAATTAACTCATAAAGCTGAGTCATGTGATGAGTAAAAATATAAAAATATCTGTAGTAGTTCAGTTAAATGTGTTTCATTATTTTTAAAAATCAAGTTATATCACATCAACAACATCCTTCAAATATAAAGAAAAGAGTTGTTGTTTTCCTATCACTTGAGGATATGAAAAAAAAATTGTATTTTTATCTCTTCTCTGAAAAGAAAATCAAGAATATTTTATTTATTAAAGTTTCTTTTTGTTGTTTTTGTTTGTTGTTGATCACTGGCTTAAACTCTGGGCCTGGGCGTTGTCCCTGAGCTCTTCAGCTCAAGACTGGCACTCTACCACTTTGAGCCACAGCACCACTTCTGGTTTTCTGATGGTTCATTGGAGATAATAGTCTCTCAAACTTTAATGACCGGCTAGCTTTGAACTTCCATCCTCAGATGTCAGCCTCCTAAGTAGCTAGGGTTACAGGAGTGAGCCACCAGCTCACCAGCTGATGTTCTGGAAAATAGTAACAGTGCATTCATTGACTAGTGATAACAGGAAAATGACAGTGCTCTTGAATAAATGGCTAAAGATGATTTCAAAACTGGACTGGAAACCAGAAATGAGCCTGTTTACTAATCTTTGCCAGTAATTCAGCATACCTGGTGAACCTGAATTTCCACTTTAAGAGCCTCCTGTAGAGTCTGCAACTCCATCCTCTACTTTCTCCACTTTCTCTATGTCTGCTAGTTCTATAGTTTCTTCAGCCTCTGTTTAAAATAACAAGCTCCTCTTGTCGCTGCAGCTGTGGAGACCAAAAAATGTTGGAGATCATTATGCTGAAAATAAAGAAAATACATGCTAAATAAAATAAGTTAAAAAAATTAAAGTTTCTAACACAGAACAAAATAACTCCAAATCCCTAAAAAGCTTCCTCCCACACACACAAAATTCACTACCAAAAATTCTTGAGTCATTATTATTATTATTAATATTATTATTCATAAGTAGTTGTAGAAGGGGGTTACAATTCTATACGTCAGGTTATAAGGACAATGTTCGTGGTCAATGTCACCCCTTCCTTCATTCTCCCCTATTCCCCCCACCATATCACTACTCTCAGTGTTTTATTCTTCGAGCATCCCTGCATAGAACACTTTAAATAAATGAAAAAACAGAAACAAAAGCAAAAAGGCACAGTCATGAAAACATCCAGACAGCCACTGTGTGCTGGGCACTGTTGTTACATTCTACATGTTGAGGACAGCGTGAACAAGCACTAGAAGGCAGAGAGACTGTCAGCATCCTGAACATGCTGCACTTAGGAAAGACATACAAAACAACATAATAAAGCGTTCATTGTTTAAATCCCACAGTATACAAGAGTTTAGGGCCTCTCAAAAGTTAGAAATCATCTGAAGACTTTCATTTTACTCTGTTTTTAAAATAAACCAAAACAAGGGGGAACACTGATATGATTTACATGCTTAAACTTTAGCGAGGGCTAGCTATTCAGAAGGCTGAGATTTGAAGATCAGGATTTGAAGCAACCCTTGATAGATGAGGTCAATGTCACTCTTACCACTAACCACCAAAAAGCCAGAAGTGAAGATGTAGCTTAACTAGTAGAGCCCTAGCCTTGAGCAAAAAAGTCAGGGACAGGGCCTGGACCAGCACACACAAAAAAGTTTACATTTAACAAGTTAATATTTAACACAAATACTATGTAAGTATAGTATCTAATTATTATTATTTTTTGTTGGTCCTGGGGCTTGAACTCAGGGCCTGAACTTGAGCTTTCCCAAGGATAGTGTTTTACCACTTGAGCCACAGCACCACTTGCAGCTTTTTCTGTGTATGTGGTACCAAGGAATAGAATTCAGGACTTCATGAATGCTAGACAAGCACTCTTACTACTAGGCTACACTTCCGGCCCAGTAAGTATACAGTATTTAAAACAAATACTATGTCAGTGTGTGAGCTACAGAGTTCTGACAGATATTAAAGAATATATCTACTGAGTACATTTAAGGTGGTCTAATAATAAAATTTGCTTTCATCTGTACCATGAATATCATCTTCTTTTCAAACTTGCTGAGACATCTCTTTGAAACTATGTACAATTTCACATGGGATCACATAAAAAGCCTAAATTTGTGACCATAAATGTGACAACACAGTGTCACCTTCCTACCCTTTGCCCATCATTACTGCATTGTCATTTAACAAAATGGATAACACATGGCTCCACTTCCAGCATTTTTGTTTTTTGTTTGGTTGGGAGACTTGGGGTGGTTGATTAGAGATAAAGAGTCTCCTGGACTTTCCTATGCATGCTAGCTTCAAACCATGATCCTTAGATCTCAGCTTCCTGAGTAGCTAGGATTATAGAAGTGAGCCCCTAGTACCTGTCTTGAAAGAATACTTTCAAAAGCAGAATATTTTCAAAAGCAGAAAAGCCTATTTTATTTTTTTCATGGTAACACATAATACCATAGCTCACAGAACTCACATGAATTCTAGAAACTACTTGCAGATTACAAACAGTAGCTGTCACTACTGTGACAAAGGGTCAGCTTTGAGCAACATAGCTCAGGGGCAGCACCCATGCCCTGAGTGCCAAAATAAATTAATTTTAAAAACATTACGGGTTACTTACTTTCTTCTTTGTGGGATATCTATTTTCCATGAAACTTTTCCATAAAAATATATGCCTTTTAATTGATAAGGCATTAGAAAATGCTGATACTAAAAATGCTTAAGAAATGCTTACAAAAAGAAAAGGCAAAGCCAGAGTTTAACCTGAGGAGCTGACAGCTTTTACTTCCCCATCAGATTATTGTCTGCTTATCAGAGATATACAAAGACAGGAAGTTTTATTTGGCATGGGACTTTAAATGCCAATTACCCAGTTTATTTCAAAATAAAATTGAAAGATTAAAATGATACAGAAAAACTTTGATTCATTCATTCAAAATCCATTTCTCAGAAAAGTCTCTTTTTGGTTAAGAATTTTAAGAGACTAGTATCTAATTAAAGGAAGAAATTATAAACATACATTTATAGTTTCAAAGACAAGACAAACACATGCTAAATACTTAAAAACAAACAAACAAACAAACTCGGGAGTACCAGATGTCAGTGGCTCATGCCTATAATACTAGCTACTCAGAAGGCTGAGATCTGAGGATCCTAGTTCAAAGCCAGCCTGAGTAGAAAAGGCCTTAAGGCTCTTACGTTTAATTAATTACTAAAAAGACAAAAGACAGTGCCTAGACCCTAAGTTCAAGGCCTAGTAGCAGTAACAAAAACAAAACAAATGGGGTAGGAGGGGGGGAACTTGGAGAATCTTAACTTAGCCATTATCTGCATGAAATTTGGGGGCAACTTATGGGATAAAAATATTTTTTATTTGTAAAAGATGATTTATTATATTTTGAACAATCCTGATAAGTTAAAGACAATCAATTCATGACTGCAAGGTGAATATAAACTGACAAAATAGTCATTTCAAGTACAATGCCTTCTATCATCTAAAAGCTACCATCAGTGAGGGCACTTGTCTGCAACAACATGCCAAAGTTCACAGTCTTCAATTCAAGGCTGTACACACCAAACCACTGGGGTATCCAGTGGCTTCTCACCTTCAAATAACAAAACATATATAAACAAACATCCTCAAAAACCAAATATTTCTCAACATAATATATATGATATATTTCTATTCATACATTTTCTAAGAAAAGAGTTTCTATTTTTCCAAGTAGTTTTACTTGGACATATGTGACTTCTAAGTCTTTTGTTATAATTTCAAAAAATGTATAAGAAAGCTGTAACTCTGATTTTACTAAGAAATGTTTTGCTGTTACCAAACTAATACAAACCCTTTTCCAATAAAAATATGACTGATCAATCAACAGTTACTTTAGAAGTAAGCCCACGACAATGCATTCACAGATTGTCCCTAGAAATTGACATTATTCAGTTCTGTATATCATAAATGTATTTGGTGAAAAAATTCTCTGCTTTTTATTTATGTATGTAGGCAATACAGGGAGGTGGGAGGTGGATTTTGAACTCAGGGCTCCAAGCTTGCTAGGTTAGCATTCTACCACTTAAGCCCCACATCCAGCTCTGAGTTTTTGCTGGTTATTTTGGAGACAAGAGTCTGGTGAACTTTTCTCCCTGGGCTGGCCTTGAAACCTTGATTTTCCATTTCTCATCCTCCTGAATAGAGAAGATTCAGGCCAAATTCAGCTAAAGAAGGTTTAATACTTTAAATAGGAAAAAGTAGTCAGAATCAATTCATATATTCTTATATCTTGTCCCATGGGTAATACCAGATTTCAATTTCTTACTATCTAACATAAAGCAAGATAAAATATATTTGATTATTAATTAAGTGCTAAAAATTACCATGGATGCTAAAAATAATAAAATTATTTTAACAGTATTAATTGAAACCATTATTAATATCAAAACTGACATTAAAAGTTAATGGTGTTTTCTTATCATTTAACAAGTTTTCAACATCCTGATTTCCTTGTAGGGTGGAATTTCTTTGGTGACTCTCCACCGGCCAGTGGGAACTGTTCTGCAGAGAACAGTGCTAACCATCTATTCAATCTTCACAGTTGCTATGCTCAATGCCTAGGGTGACAGTTATTAACAAAAGTCACCAGAGAGCAGTGGTACTCACTAGACACTATGTTGAAAATGAACTATACAACTTGTAGGTGGAGACAGGAGGGGAAAACTGGGAAACACAAGGGAAGGGGTGATACTTTCTAAACAGAAATGTACTCTTGACTTGACTTATGCAACTGTAACCCCTCTGTACAGCATCTTTATGATAATAATATTTTTAAAAGTCACCAGAGTTGGTTAGATCTTTTCTAAAGTATTCAGTTAAATAGTCATGCTGTTTCATAATCATTAGATGATGTTTCTTGTTTATTCAGTCTATCTTTCCCTTGTATATTTGTGTGGTTTGGGAGGAAGAGAACACATTCTCATTTTTTATGAAAGGAATACATACAGGACTCGCAGCACTGAGCCAGGGGCTTTGTGGTGTTTAGACCTGGACAGTTGCTTCTGGGGTTGTGGCAGGGCATTGTCCTTCTGCCTCACTCAAGCCTAATCTCAACATGCAGTTAACCTCAGCTTCCTTAGCTTCTGGAGCTACTCTGCGGGTTAGAAAAATGGAGGAGAACTGAAAGGGAATAGGCTGAACTTTACTGTCAGTAGGTTAGGAAGTTGTGTGAGGGATTGGATTTGGGGGTGGGCTTATATAGGGCTTAACAAGCAAGCAGAAAATTTACAATATGCTATGCTTTCTTTGGGGCCAAGGGCAGTGTCCTTGGCCAGGACCAGACTAACATGGTCCTTGGGTCTAAGGTTGGAATGACCTGCCTGCCGACAAGCACATGAAGGCAAGACTCAATCCTTCATAGTCCATCTTTAGCTATATAAAAGGATCAAGCCAAGAGGGGAGAGGCAGGTCCTTCATATAGGGTCTTTGGATGCATAAAAAGACTAGGCTGAGGCAGGAGTTTGGCCTAGTGGTAGAGTGCTTGCCTAGCATGCACGAAGACCCAGGTTCGATTCCTTGGTACCACATACATAGAAAAAGCTGTAATGGTGCTGTGGCTCAAGTGGCATAGTGCTAGCCTTGAGAAAGCTCAAGGACAGTGCTCAGGCCCTGAGTTCAAGTCCTACAATTAATAACAACAAAAAGATCGGGTAAGAGGGGAACAGCATGGAGTTACAACAACGTAGCATATACCCCTGCCTATGCTGCCCATGGGCATGGGCATGCATGCATGCACGCACGCACACACACACACACACACACACACAATTGTCCATCTCTCTACACAGACATGAAGTATGTCTACTTAATTATCCTAACCACACCCAACAATAGGAACACAAAATTTTAAGGAATTCAAAATGAAGAAAATTGGAGAGTAGTGTATAAAAGCACAGTGACAGTGAGGCTAAAATTTCATAACTGGTTGCCACATTTACTGGAAAGTTAGTTACTTAAAAAACATCCAGATAAGCCTGGCCAGAATCTTATAAACATAATACCACATAAAGGATAACACAAGAGGGTGTGGTGTCTCAGCAAAACTGATAATTACTTAATAGACATAAAGTTAAGGGAAACAGATGTTAGATCAATATAAAGAATTAAGGAGTAAAGCTATATGAAAAAGGAATGGGTTACCTTATGAGGTAGTGGGCTCCCTGTCATTAGAAGTATTCAAGAATGCTGCATATCATAGCCCCCTCTTGGAGATTCACAATGCACATTAGCATATTAAAGGTTCTGAGAAGTCCTGCAGTAAAGAAACCTGTTTAACTTCGTTTGGTGCAGCATTTCCCAAATTATTTGACCATAGAACCCCGTTGCCACCCAGCCCCACCTCAAGATTTACTTAGTTTTTATGGAACTAGAGTTCCTCAGCATATATTGTAGAATATAATGGTCTCCCATTTTTTGATGAAGTATTCAGTAACAACTGATTAAATAACAACTGTCAGGGAAACAGTGAAAGCAACTGCCATGAGGGAAAAGACATGGAGGGAAGGCCCCCTAAGGGTCTTTCTTTAAGATTTCACCATTCCATTATATTACCAGTGAAGCATTACAGAATCTTGAAATCTTTTTTTCATTGTTTCGTTTTGGTTTTGGTGATACTAGGGTCTGAACTCTGGACTTCATGTTTGCTAGCTCAGCTGGCACTCAATCACTTGAGCCCTGTTTTTTTGCAGGTTATTTTGGAGACACTTTCTCACAGACTTTTTCCAGCATTGGCTTTAAACCACAATCCCTCAGATCTCAGCCCCCCAAGTAGCTAGAATTACATGCATGAGCTTTATTATTCATGCACCCAGCTTCACTGCTTATTTTTAAAAAGTTCCATAAATGAAAAGCAAGTAAAACTAAACACAAGTGAAATACATGGCAGGTTAGGTTCATGGTGAAAACCCAACCTCTAAAAGTTCAAAGAGACATCTCAAAGATAATAAATTATTTTTAAAAAGGGGAGGCTTAACTGAATATCTACCATAACTACCCACTAAGTGAATTACTAAATCAGAGAAAAAATATTAAAAAGTAGTCGTGCATTGGTTACTTCATAATTCTAGTTAGATTATTTGAGTTGGTCCTTTTTTTGTTTTCCTAATACACACTTTCTAAATAAAGTTAGTATTTGTTTGGTGCTTAGCTACTATACTGCTGTTCTGTGCAATCTGTGATCTTGAATTAAACATCAAAAAAAATTAGGTGGGAGGAGTCTATTAAATCTATTAAAATAGATATTAAGGTAAAATGTGTTGCCCTCTCCCTCTCCATTTTTTCCTTTTTAAGAATTTTATGCCCAGGCACCAATAGCTCATACTTGTGATTCTAGGATGAGATCTGAGGACCACGGTCCAAAGCCAGACAGGGCAAGGAAGTCCATGAGACTTATTTCCAATAATAATAATAATGATGATAATAATAATAGCAATTAAATGAACTAAGCACCATGCTTTGTAATCCTAGCTATTCAGGAGTCAGACCTGGGGGACCATAGTTCAGGGCCAGCCCAGGCAAAATGTGTGAGACTCCATCTCCAATAAACCAGCAAGATGCTGGACTGAAGTGTGGTTCAAGTGATAGAACACCAGTTTTGTGAACAAGAAAGCTGCTCGTCAGTTCAAACCTCAGTGTCAGCACATACACACACATACACACAGAAATAAATACACAACAACACATATTAAAAACGTATTAGACATGAAACTAATCTCTAATAATAAGAATATAAATGCTACTGTTCCAAATTACAAAGTCATGGTCCCCAGAGTTACAGTACCTACCTTTTATTTATTTATTAATTTTTTGCCAGTCCTGGGCTTGAGCTCAGGGCTTGTGTACTGTCCTTGGACTTTACTCTACCACTTGAGCCTCAGCACCACTTCCAGCTTTTTGCTATGTATGTGGGGTACCAAGGAATCGAACCTGGGTCTTCGTGCACGGTAGGCAAGCACTCTACCACTAGGCCAAACTCCCAGCCCCAGTACCTACCTTTTTATATCTATACTAAAGCCATCCAATTTAACAGCAAAGAGTAAAACACAAAATAGGAGAATCTTAACTTTTGAATTACTGATTTTTTAATTTAAGCCCTCATATTTTTGTCCAATGAGATCTTTACATTTTTTTTTTCCTGGTCCTGGGGCTTGAACTCAGAGCCTGGGCTCTGTCCCTGAGCCTCTCTGTACTCAAAGTTAGCACTTTACCACTTGAGCCACAGTGCCACTTCCAGCTATTTTGTTTATGGAATCGAACCCAGGGCTTCATGCATGCTAGGCAAGCACTCTACCACTAAGCTACATTCCCAGCCTTTACATTTTTAACAGGCTACCAAATGCACCCCGACAGAATTATCTGCAATACAAATGCATTTGACACATGACTATGTGAAATTCAATAAAAATTCACTTTTAATGCAAACAGCAAAGGCTCATTTTCCAGAAGGAAGCTTTTCTATATAAAAAAACAAAATGTTTAATCACTGAATATTTTTGAATTATTTCAACTTAGCATCAGGTAAACTATGCTTACTTAGCAAAAATACTTACCAATTTTGGGGAAACTGGCTCTCTTTCAGCTCTCCAGCCCCCTATAACAGGAGAAGGAAAAAACAAAATTAGATCACAGATTTATGAAATGTCATTAAATGCTGAAAACTTAAATATTACTGATTTTATTGGAGAAAAAAAAAACACTTAAGTCTCCAAATTTTAGAACCCAAAGGAAAAAAGCAAGTAGTAGTTTTTACAGCAAAGAAGGAACAAGAGCAGTAAAGTTTCCCCTACAGCTCAATTTTTCAAGACGATGAAAAGGACTTATAGGTGACCACAGCACAATGAGGGAGGAGGAGTAACAGCATACAGCCCAGGCAGAAAACTACAGTATTACATAGACCTCAGAAACTACTCCCAGTAGCCAGCTGGGTACTACAAGTCTCCCTAGTAATACAAACTGGTTTCACTTAATGCTTCATCTTAATCTCTGATTAATTTCTCTTGACTGGTGTTATATGCAACTATGTTTTCATCCTTTTTGATAATACTGAAATTTGAATTCAAGACCTCTCACTTGACTAGCAAGTCTTCTGCCACTTGAGCTATGCCCCCAGCCTTGTTTTGCTTTTACATTCTTTCAGATAGGATCTCATATTTCATGCCCCCTTCATGTACCTTCATGTCCAGTGTATTGTTTGAGATAGGGTCTCATTAACTTTTTTTGTTTGGCCCGGCTTTGAACCCAATCCTTCTCCTATCTCCACCTGGGGTTACAGGGACAGATCACCATGCCTAGCCTCATCTGTGCTTTTAGGTTTTTATAAGATATTAATTTTTATAATAGATTGGCATGCTTAAACTTTTCTTTAATTTTCTTTCTTTTTTTTTTCCAACTGTGGGGCTTAAACTCTGGGCCTGGGTGTCGTCCCTGAGTTCTTCAGCTCAAGGCTACCGCCCTACCCCTTGAACCACAGTCCCACTTCCCATTTTTCTAGTGGTTAATTGGAGATAAGAGTCTCAAGGTCATTAGTGCCCAAGCTGGCTTTGACCCTGGATCCTCAGATCTCAGTCTCCTGAGTAGCTAGGATTACAGGTGTCAGCCACTGCACCCAGATAAATTTTTCAATGTTTATAGGATGTGCAATTTAATTCCAAGTTTTTCAAACTTCTGCAAATCTGAAAAACAAAAGACTGTATACGTGGATATGGAGCCGGGCAGTTTAGCCCTGTGCTGTTCCTGTTATTCAAGGGTCAACTGAAAAGTTTTCCTTAACCAAGATACACACACAAAGGAAATGGGTCTCATAAAAATAACACACAACTATCCCACCCAGGACCTCTGCTTTCTTAACTTTAAACTAAAATCATCAGTACTTTGGTTCACTTAAAAGGTCTTTTCCAATTGATCTTAGTGTGTGTGTGTGTGTGTGTGTGAGAGAGAGAGAGAGAGAGAGAGAGAGAGAGAGAGAGAGAGAGAGAGAGAGAGAGAGAGAGAGAGAGAGAGAGAAGACGGGGGGGGGGAGAGCTTGAATTCAGTGAGCTCTTTTGCTCAAGGCTAGTGCTCTACAACTTGAGCCACTTGGGATGGTTAACTGGAGAAAGGTAAGAGTCTCACAGGCTTTCTTGCCCATGCTGGCTTTGAACATAGATTCTCAGATCTCAGCATTCTGAGTAGCTAGGATTATGGGCCTGAGCTACTAGAGTCAGGCTCCAATTAGTCTTAAAGTGCATTTGCCTTATGTAAGGCTTTAAATTCACAGCATTCTGTAATGAACTAAATAATATATATATGACTGCAAGAAATAAGTCAGAATTTTGTATTTTCATTCATGTTCTTAAATGTACCTCACCACTTGAGACTATAAACCCTATATATACATGTATTTTTCCATGCCTTAAATCTAACTGGTCATTTTTTTCATATTTTTTTAATTTATAAGGGAAGAGGCTTTTTATTTTATTTTTAATTAATTTCCTTTATTGTTATTATAAAGGTGATATACACAAGGATTATAATTACATGAGTCAGGTAATGAGTACATTTCCTTTCCTGTTCCCTCTCTCTAAGTCCCTCCCATCTCCATCCACAAATTGTATAGTTTACGTTTATTAGGGTCCAGTGAGCTCCACTATTGTACTTTTTTACCCTTTTCCCCAGAGTTCTATACCTTTCCCCCATCTTCTCAAAGATATACACTTGAATACATCATATAAAAAGATAGAATCACTAAAAAATAATAATAAAGTTTGAGACCAAAAAAGGTATTTCATTTCCATATCCTTGAGTTCATTTTGGTATATATATATATTTTTTATGTAAATATAAATGGTGCTTTTTGGTTTTGGCTTTGGATTTTGTTTTGTTTTTTTGCCAGGCCTGAGTGCTGTCCCTAAACTTATTTTTCTCAATGTTAGGCTGGCAAAAAAAAAAATCAGTTTTAAGATCCAATCCAGCCAGGCACTGGTGGCTCACACCTATAATCCTAGCTACTCAGGTGGCTGAGATATGAGGATTATGATTCAAAGCCAGCCCAGGCACAAAAGACTATGAGACTTTTATCTCCGATTAACTGCCAGAAAACTGGAAGTGGTGCCGTGGCTCAGGGACAGCGCCTAGGCCCACAACTGACAAAAAAAAACAACAACTAGAAAACACAAATCAAACATCACTCCTAACATTTTACTGTTAAATTACTTCAACACATCATATGCCATAAGCTCTAAATGTCTTCTTTCTGCCTTAAGCTTACAAACTTGTTGATCAATGTTGTCCCAACAACAGGACACTTCCTCAGAATATTTGTTTGTTCTTACTTTCAGAATATTTCTCCTGTTCCTCTGTGTGTGTGTGATACTGAAGTTTGAACTCATGGCTTCATGCTTTTTGGTAAGCACCCTACCGCCTGAGCCATACTCACACTTTTTAGCCAATTACTATTCAAGTAGTATATTGAGACTTTTTCTCTGGGTACAGGCCTTCCCTGAGCCCTGTGGCATAGCTGGCATATACTATTATAACCAGCTTATTGATCTTGAATCTCTCCTGTCCAAGTAGCTGGACTCACAGGCATGAGCCATTATACCTGGCTTTTCTTGGGGTATTTCAAAACATCATGAGTGTATTATTACTTCAAATCTTTTGTTTAATGACAAATATTAATATCTCATTACAAACATATAATAAAATTATTTAAAAGGGCACCATTTGGCCGGTGCCAGTGGCTCATACCTGTAATACCTGCATATGCGGTAGGTTGCAATCTGAGGATCTCTATTTAAAGCCAGCTTTAATACAGAAGATGCTTATCTCTAACCAGAAAATGAGTTGGACTGGAGGTATAGCTCGTGGGAGAGCACCAGTTGTGAATGATCATAGAGCATGACGCCTGTGCTCAAGCCCCAGTATCCATACACACACACACACACACACACACACACACACACACACAATTTTCTTGCAGTTTGCATTCGCAAAAGAAATTCAGTATGTTGTGCCACCCTCCCTCTTGAGCTATCCTTTTTTAAATTCTCAAGTCCATCTACATGATAATTATAAATACCAAGATTAGAATGATTTCCTAACCAAAAGAATACTCATACAAACATGCCCAGAATGATGCAGTTGTTAGAAAGTGAGTTCCTTTCTTTCTTTCATTCTTTTTTCTTTTTATGGTAATGGGACTTGAACTTTGGGCCTAGGTGTTGTCCCTGAGCTCTTCTGCTCAAGGCTATATGCCTACCCCTTTAGCCACAGCACCACTTCAAGTTTTCTGGTGGTTAATTGGAGATAGGAGTCTCATGGACTTTAGTGCCCGGGCGGGCTTTCAACTATGATCCTCAGATCTGAGCCTCCTGAGTAGCTAGGATTACAGGTATGAGCTACCGTGCACAGCTAGAAAGTTGAGTTCTTATCATCAGTTAACTACAGTACCCAGTGTTACTCCAAAAAAAATGTTTAAAGCAGTATCACTCACACTACTGTTCAATAAATACTTGTTAAATCAATAAATTTACTGAACAGACACTTAAAGTATTGCATACTTATTGTTCCTTTTCAGGATTTCTGTTAGCTTTTCAAAATGGGGATGAGTTCTTATGATCCATAACAGCATTGTCTGTAAAATGATGACTTTCTAAAACAGTTTTTATTCAAATTGTTGACTAGGAAGTAAAATGTTACCATTTTAAAATATAATGAGGGGTTACAGGCGTAGTTCAGACAATGAGCAAAAGCACAAAGTAGAGTCAAGAAGAGAGGAGAGGAAAAGAGAAGAGAGGAGAGGGGAGGAGAGGGGAAAGGAAGAAGGAAGGAAGGAGAGCTACAAACAAGGAAAGAGGTAATAAATAACCAACCAACCACTGGGTGCTGGTGGCTCACAGCTGAAATCCTAGCTACTCATGGAGACTGGGATCTGAGGATCAAGGACACTTTCTCCAAAATTCAGTAGCCAAACCAATCCTAAACTAATGAAGAATTTTGCCACGATATTATGAAATTATGCAGTAAGAAATACTAACAACAGAAAAAAAAAGAGTAACAAAAACTGCTTGTGGGGAATTACAGACATGAGATGGAAAAGCAAAGCCATAAGATGAAGGGATTTCTCAGAGGTCAGAAACTTGGTGGCAAAATGAAGAAAAACTTATAGGCCCGAAGCGCCTTTGGCTAAGATTCTCTCCCACCAGACTTCACTTTCTTTTGAGCAGTTGCCGAAGCTATATAATATACATGGAAATGCTTCTGGAAATTTCTGCACATAAAATTTTAAAGAAAAAAAATCACATAAACTGTCTATGGAAAGGTTCACAATCTGAAGTCCTTTATGCTTAACACTTCCCCATAAGGGGGCTCCAGAGGGGCCAACTCCATGGTACCAGATATCACATTGTATGTGTGTACGTACGTGTGTGTGTGCATGTGCGCGCGTGCGTGTGTACATAGGTACTGTGTCTGTGAAGATAACCCTCAGCTTCAGTCACGTGCACAGAGAGATTCAAATACCTAAAAAAAATTATTTTTCAACTAGTGATGCCTTTTTTAAGTAGTTATACAAAGAAATTTCAACCTATGTTTATGAGTACAGTGCATCTTGATCAATCTCATTCTTACCATCATTTTTCTCATATCTCTCCCAACCTAACTCAACCCCTCAAGTTACCTGGTTGCATTTGCATTTATGTGCACTGAATAATATGACTACATTCCCCTACCCTTCTCTTAATTCCTCTGCCCCATAACCGACCTCACCTCTCTCTGACAAAACACATTTCTTAAACACTGTGCACATCAGAAACTCAAAAGTGTTTCTTTGAAGACTAATTAGTAGTTGACTACCATTCAGAAACTGAGTTTTAGAAAAAGCAAGTATTTTATTCCTGTAAGACTGAGCAGCAAAACTTATGATTTATAAAGTCTATATTCTTTATGTATGTACAAAAGGTCTAAATTGCCAGGTTTGATTTCTTCATATTAAATTTATTGGCTGTCTACTTAATTTCTCACATACATGTAGTTCAAAACTGTATACTTGACTTAAACCTTGAAAATGTCTATTCAAAAACCAGGCACGGTGGCCAATCGACTGTAATCCCAGCCCTGGGGAGGCTAAAACAGAAAATTTTCAGTTTGGAGGCCAATTTGGGGTACATAGCATATTCTTAGGCCAATCTAGACTGCATAGCAATACTCTGTCTCAAAAGAGAAAGAAAAAGGCCAGGGAACAGAGACTTGCTCCTGTTACTCTAGATATTTGGAAGGCTGAGAGCAGAGGATTATAGTTTGAGGGCATAGGCAGAAAGCTTCTGAACCAACAGCTGGGCACGGTGGCATGTGTCTGTCATTCTAGCTACAAAAGGAAACCTGAAAGAGGCAGATCAAGGTCCAGTCACAAGCCTAGACAAGACCACCAATGACCAGGAAGAGCATCTGCTTAGCTAATAAGTATAAAGTTCAACTCCAGAACTGCAATAAAGAAAGGAAAAAGAAAGTGAGGAAGTGAGAGTAAATTACTTTTTGTTTTGGAGATTCAATTTTTTTTCCCTAACTTTTACCTCTCCACAACTTTATAAGTAGCTGCTTTAATGAGCACTGGCGAAGAAACAAATCATTCAGATTTCCAGTATGGTTCCAAAATGTAAAATATTATAAATATATGAAAGATAATTAATAACCACTTTTAAGTATATTTTATAAACTATCTGAAACCTCTGTATATAATCTACATTAAGCAATAAACAAATTTTGCAGAGGAAAAAAGTAACAGTAGATCATGTTTTAAATTAAGCTAAGATTTAATTCACCCCACTACAAATTTCAAACGATTAAGTTTATAGCCTGTGCTCAATCATAAATTTTGATAAGGGACTAGAATAGCACAGATAATTGTCATTCAAAGACACTTTAAAATGTCACCTTACCCAGAAGACTCAATCTCTTCTTTTCCCTTACTATACCAAGCTGACGGTAGTCCAACATCTAAGTTTTATATACAATAACGTTTGTTTTTTTCCCCCGCCCTTCCTAACTTCCAAAAGAAAGAACAATAAGTTTGAAATAAATTTATATATAGATGAGTGGCTAGAAGAAAAAGCAAAATCTCATGCAATAAATCTTTAGGTCCTAACACCATTCCCCCCCTCTATGCCCCATTCCCTTCTTGCCTTTCCTCACTTTCCTTTTAGGAAGCATGAATTTCACTTCAGCATTACTGAGTCATTGTATTCCTTGTACTGTGTGTGTGTGTGTGTGTGTGTGTGTGTGTGTGTGTGTGTGTGTGTGTGTGTGTGTGTGTGTGTGTGTTTGTCTGTCTGTTCTGCTGGATTTGGAACTCAGAGCCTTGCGCTTTCTAGGCCAACTCTTTATAACTTGAGGCATGTCCCAGCCTGCTTCTTCTATCTCAAAAAACAAGATTTGACACGGAAGGAGCCCCCTGAGAGGACATCTTTGCACTCTTTCTTTGGACCCATCTCCCATGGAGAGAGCTACTTTCTTTCACGGCTTTTCTTTTACTTTCAAATAAACTATGTTTACTTAAAAGATAATAACAAAATGTAAATAAGTAAAACACCTTCCTTAATACTCTGTCCAATTCTCTCTCTTTCTCCAATTATGCTCTCTTGTCCATGCTTCCTTTTATGGAAAAGCCCACAGAAGGCTTACAGACTCTCAGAATCTCCTCCTTCTCTCTCCTGAACCTACTCTATTAGGGCTTTTGCCTCCATCCACTCTGGTCAAGTTCCCTAATAACTTCCCCATTGCTAAACCCACTAGGAACGTCTCAGTCTGCATTCCTCTTCCATCAGTATTAGATATAATTCTTTCATTTTTTAACTGAATTCAATTTCATTTCTTGTGGTATTGAGGATAGAACCCAAAGCCTTCCACATGTGAGGCAAGTACTCTACCCTCTCCTGACTTCCTTAATTTCATGAAACATCAATTTCCCCTTCATCATTACTAAATCTTTTTTTTTTTAAACTTCAGGATAAGTTCTCCCTGCTCCCTTTTTATATACTCATGGTGGTGGTGCCAAGACCTCAAAATGTTGAATTACTCATGGGCTCAGTTCTTAAATCTTTTCTCATGGCTGTAAAGTGATTGATTTATACACCCCTAATTTCCAAATTTTTATCTCTAGAACTGACTTTTCCTCTGAAATCCAAACGCCTGGGTCCATGAACCCACTTGACAGGTATCTTAAGCTCTGTGGCCTAAAACTAAAATCTAGATCACTTCCAACTCAATGCCTCCTTCTCAGAGTCATTATCAATAAACCCCATCCCTCGGTCAAAAAACTATTTTAAGTGACCATAAATGCCTCTTGTTCCACATCCCACAATCATGTAGCCTCTATCTTCAAAGTTTATCTACTTTGACCAGTTGTTTTGGTTCTACTACACCTTCTTGGTCCAATTAACCACCATCTTTCACCTACAGGCCTCATTTCTACCCAAGCCTAGCTACAATCTATTCTTTCAGTAGCCTGAGTTATCTTTTCAAAACCCAATAGAGATTCTCCTCGGATCTCCCTGACTCTAAACCATCAGATGGTTTGCTATCAAACTCAAGAGAGATATTCTTTAACAATGACCTACAGGCTTTTAAAGTTGTCTGGACTTTGCTGCTTTAGTACTCCCATCCCCTGAGCTCTGCCTGCCCTAGAAATACTGGCTTCTGGCCTATACTCCAGCCATTCCAAGTCAAGTTCTCTGCTCAGAACTGAGAACTCCTACTTGATTTTCCCTCTGGATCTCTTCTCCAATGTATAATCATGGCTCACTCATTAGAAATAGGAAATCTATAGCAGTTGTAGGAATAAAAGTCTTAGACTAAAATTACTAGAATTGTTTCTCTCCTCAAACCTTTCCTCATCCTCCTTTTCCCTTCTAATTATCCAAATTTCACCCAGACTTTATAGTGTCTAAATATTCACTGATGGACTGTTCCTAGCCATTGGTGCTAACTCCATTTCTTTCAATATCCCCAGCCCTCTCAATCCTTTTTAGAGTTAAACCACATACTGCCTCATGTTGTGCCTATGACTTCCTACTCTAGACTACATAGACACAAACACTCAAGTTGAGGTAATGCCTTTATAAGTAATTGTCAATCTTAAATCAGGATCATGAATAAGCATCAGTAAATACTGATTTTCCTTAATAAAGTTTGAATTTAGTATTCAATTGGAAACCCAGATATCTGGAAGTTTTTTCTTCTCTAGTTTCCCCAGAAGATTCTAGTGGCCAGCCACTAGATTATTTAGCATATAGGAGAATGGGCCTTCATATAGCCTAAAACTAAAACGGATACTTCCAAAAACCAGATCAATACCATTATTTCACAGAAAAAAGGAATTCAAGAAATCTAGATGAAGTTGGGTTCTGGTATCTCAGACCTACAATCTTAGGTACTTAGGAGGCTGAGATCTGAGAATCACAGTTCAAAACCAGCCCATCCAGGAAAGTCTGTGAGGCTTTTATCTCTAATAAACTACTTTACAAAGCTGAAAGTAAAGCTCTGGCTCGAGGTTAGAACATGAGCAAAAAGAAGTTCAGGGACAGCACCCAGGCACTGAGTTCAAGCCCTTGGACTGGCACAAAAAGAAAAAAACAGAAAGGAAATAAAAATGACTAGCTAAAATCTACAAGTAATAAGAGACAAAACTAAGCTTAAAACCCCAGTTTACTTGTAATCTAGGAATGCCTTCATTAGACTGTACATAAATAAACAAAAGTCATGAAAATTTACAATTCACAGATAGGTATAAACAGTGATTATTTAATACTTGATTTAGGCTGTAGTGCCTTAGCTCTAGAACACTGCATATTAACTTTGATGCTTTTAGGATATAAGGTTACACATGAAAAAAGTCATTTTTACTAAATCTTTACAATATGTACAAATATCATTTATTTTTGTGTTCAAGGAATGATACTAGAAACAAAAAATATCTTATGTCAGCATGCTTTGTGTAAAGTAAGTCCTGCTGGGTGCTACAGGCTTGCACTTAAAATCTTAGGCACTCAAGAGGCTGAGATCTGAGGATTGTGTTCAAAGCCAACTTGAGAAGGAAAGTCCATGAGACTCTTATTTCCAATTAAACACACACACACACACACACACACACACACACACACACACACACAGCCACATACACACACACAGCCAGCCAGCAGTGCAGCTACAGCTCAAGTGGTAGTGTTATCATTGAGCACAAAAAAAGCTCAGGGACAGGCCCAGTTCTGAGTTCAAGCTCAAGTACAAAAATCCTTACTCACTAATTTCTAGACCACACAAAGTTATATTTTTATAACCAGTTTCTTCTGTTTTGTTTTGACAGTCCTAGGGCTTGAACTCAAGGCCTGAGCACTGTCCTTGGGCTTTCTCAAGGCTAGAGCTCTACCACTTGAGCCTCAGCACCACTTCCAGCTTTTTCTGTGTATGTGGTACTGAAGAAATGAACCCAGGTCTTCATGCATGCTAGGCAAGAACTCTACCACTAGGCCAAACTTTTGGCCCCACCAGTTTTTATAAACTTCTTAATTATAATCAGACTTGGTAATTCACTCCATATCCCAAGACAACTCAAATTCTACTTTAATAGTTAACCTCAAGATCAAAATGCTTGCCTTCAACAACAACAAAATAAGCCAGGTATATACAGAGCATTCTAAGAGTTTGGGCTTATCGTAGTGTATAGGGATTTAAGAAAAGGCCTCCTATTAAACACTAATGGGAGTTCTGAGCATAAACTCTAAACACCAAGGAGGAGGATTAATGCCCAGCCTTGGATCCATGAAAACCCTTTGTACTGCACTAACTGTAACTATTGGGAGTTCTTCTCTCAGAAATGGGGTAATAGACCCAAATTCCTATGTCTCTGAAGCACAAAGATAGTTCAAGTGAAAGACACCAAGAAAGGTCATGGATAAACACCAGACTTAAAAGAAAGAAAAAAAAAAAACAGCAAAAACATGTACAGTAGTAATAAAGTACTGAAGATAAAATGTCACACGAAAATAAACTCAACAGGATTTAAGCAACCATATTTTAAAAAGTAAAGCACAATACACTAAAGTGTAGCCAGAAGCTTATGCAGATAAACACACACACACACACACACACACACACCCCAAAACAAACAACTCTTCCTTGATGGAGTCCTAAGCACACTACAATCCCTGCTTTTAAGCATACAAGAAAACTCCTGTGGCACTGATAGCCAAGAAAAATCACAGAGTACGTCCAAACAGTTAATGATCACAAGCTGTCAGAAACAACTGAAAGTAACTAAATAAAAATCATAGCACCTTACTGTGCTCCATCCAGCATCCCCTGTCAATATAGCACGGCTGTACTTGCCAGGCTAGAAAATGAGCAGGTGCCTCTCAGGCTAAGGAAAATTCACACACACACACACACACACACACACTCAAATACCCCATACACAAAAGGAATGATACTCTCACTTGAATGGGACTTTAGAAATGCAAGGCTATGCTATGGACTAAAAAACAAAACAAACAAACAAACAAAAAACTATAGATCCCATTGAAGAAGTAAAAGAAAAACCACATTTGCCCCCCAAATCCGTACTTCAAAAATTTAAAGACTAAACGCTTAACATTTAGTTAAAAGGTTTTGGCAATAATCCACTTATTAAAAAGGAAATTAAGATTTTTTTTCCCATTTTTATCCCCCCAAAAAATTAGAAAATTTTTGCTACAGAACTGCACAGGTTTAGTAACACAAAGAGTCCTGATTTAAGGCCTAAAAACTAAAAATGGTCCCATGCATTACATTTTTTTAATCCATGTAGTCTTAAATACTGATTCTTTATCATCATCAAGACTATCATTAATGAGCATTTCTCTTTATATTTTGAATTGTGTTGATGAGAAATTGAAAGTTAGAATATGCTGGGAATTTTAACTTTTGAAGCAAAACCCAGAAAGAAACAAAAGAGTCTGAAGCATACAACCTCCATCACACCAATAAGTAAGTGGTCTTAAAAGTTGAAAGTGAAAGCAAATACAGACCTAAAAAGAAGTTGTTTGCTCGATATTAATGCTTGCTTTTAAAACCAAAAATATGTTCTGTTACAGAAGACTGAAATCAGGGCTTCCATTAACCTTGTTTAAAAAAAAAATCCCATGAGCATGGATTTTTTTCCCTAAGTCTCTTCATCAGAGCAGCATGGGGTCCCATTAGGCACCCTATTTTACTTCCACCTTATAAATAACGTTAGCTATTCGCTATTTCCATGGAAACCAAGTACAGAGAAACCCACTTAAATGAATACCGGTTAAAGGAATAAGTTTTATTTTAGAAAGGTATTGCCGTTCTAGGTGAACTCTACCGGGGAATACCACAAAGTCTTCTTAAGTGTAATTTTTAGGAGTATATCTTTGGTGTAGAGGGAGCTTATTAAAGATCCTGTTAAATAAGTACATTCTCAGTGCTAAACTAAATATGCCAAACAACATCATAACATTAAGGATACATTTTCAATGCACTGCACAGGGGTTTCAATACACTACTTCCACTGACTAGACTTCCTCAGGCATTGGGGTGGAATAATTACCCCTCTGGGTCTAATTTAAACTAATAAAACCAAAGAAATTCAGAAGGAAGACTACCATCACCTTTAGTGACTAGTATAATGAACAGGCCCCACACTGCCACCACATGCGCAACTTACTGTTCCAGGAGGAACAAACAGGGAAGAAATAACTAAAGATCCTAATCACTCTTCTTAGGTCTAAGGTTAATAGTAGTCAAAATTCCCTCCTCAAGGAACTCCCTCCCAAGGTGTACCATGTATTCCTTAACATATACACTCAGGCTAAATCCAAACAGCATATCATTTACACTTTTAACCTGACGTATAGTGACTATTCTACACTAGAAATGACCTTTATTGGCAACACATAAAAAGTTACAAATAGGCAAGTTATAAGAACAAAAGATTCAAAACTAATAGAATCGGCGCTGGGAGTTTGGCCTAGTGGTAGAGTGCTTGCCTTGCATGCCCAAAGACCCGGGTTCGATTCCTCGGTACCACATACATAGAAAAAAGCTGGAAGTGGTGCTAGGCTCAAGTGGTAGAGCTCTATCTAGCCTTGAGAAAGTCCAAGGACAGTGCTCAGGCCCTGAGCTCAAGCCTAGGACTGGCAAAAAAAAAAAAAAAAAAAAACTAATAGAATCTAAAGACAGAAAGGTAAGGAAAAAAAAATGTTTTTTTCCAAGCAGGTGAAAGTTCTTCAATAAACCAGTGATAGCTCAGATCTCTTCAGTTAGTTAAAACACAAATAAAAAAGTATTATTCACAAAGAGATCGAAAGTATTATTTCCAATATATGGAAACACATTATCAAACACATTTTACTTAAGCATATATACCAACCCCATCTATTTGCACTGCATATATTGAAAACATAAAATTACTTTTTGGGTATATGTATATTATAAGGTCTGGCAAAATGCTGATTAACGGCTGAGGGTAGTTAATGGGTACATATGATTTGTTTTATTATTCACTCTACTGTTGTGTATTTGTAAATTTCTATAATAAGCTTTTTATATCCTATAAAGTTAAGGGTCTTGTTTTAAATGTTTTTCTCTATGTATAATCAAATAACAGATGCAAAAGTTTATATAAATCTTTGAAGCTACTGTATTTAAATCCAACATACTCATTAACGTAACATATAACCACAATTAATTTCCAAATTTTACTTTTCTTACCAATTTGATTAATAATTCAAAATCACTAGGAGAGAACTGCAAAGAACAGGGTCTGCTATTTTGCAACTCTCAACTAATAAAACATAAAAGATCAAAACATAATAACAAGGCCTTAGAGCCATATTTTGTATTTTACAAACCAGCAAATTCTAGTCCTCTCTATTAAAACATCAAAATATCTACGGAATAAGGAAGAAAAACAAAAGATTTTTTTAAAAAGCCTGTTTTTCAACCAGGCCCAGTGGCTCATACCTGAAATCCTAGCTACTCAGGAGGCTGCGATCTGAGGATCACAGTTCAAAGCCGGCCTGGGCACTGAAGACCCTGAGGCTCTTATCTACAATTAATCACTAGAAAATGGGAAGTGGTGCTATGGCTCAAGGATAGGGACAGCGTCCAGGCCCAGAGTTCAAGTCCCATGACCCACAAAAAAAAAGTCTGAGGGCTCAAAATTGGGGAGACCTGGAGAGACATAAACTGCTGAAGTTGTAAGGCCATTTTTATTTTGTTTTGTGTTGGCAGTAGGGCTTGAACTTGGAGCCTTGCATTCTTGCTTGACTTTTTCACTCAAGACTGGCACTTGGGCCACACATCCACACCCATTTCATGGCCTTTGACAACAGCTCTCTGTGAGTTCTACCCGTTCCGGAGGCTGAGGTCTGGAGGACTGAGATTTAATGCCAGCCAATGAGTAAAGTTCACTAGACTCCATCTCTAAAAACAGCCAGCAAAAAGCAGGACTGGAGGTGTGGCTCAAATTATAGAGCTCCGGTCTAAAAAACAGTAATAGCAAGGTGCTAGTGGTTAACACCTGAATCCTAGCTACTCAGGAGGCAGAGGTCTGAGGATTACGGTGTGAAGCCAGATCGGGCAGGAAATTCCGTGGGACTCTTATCACCACTAAACTACTCAAAAAAGCCAGAAGTGGAGCTGTGGCTCAAGTTGTACAGTACTCACCTGGAGCAAAGAGAGGCTCAGAGACATCACCCTGGCCCAGAGTTCAAGCCCCAGGACCAGCAAAACTAAAAATAAGTAATAATAATAATTACAATGGCATATTTATTTTAATAGAAATGAAATGTGGTAACTTTGAAGGAAATGATAAGCAGAAAGTCAGGGAAAATATGTTTATAAAGAGTAGAGATAGCAAAGAGAAAGCAGGCAGAGAAGATGGGGAAGAGAACGGGGAGTTTGAAAAGCCATTGACAGCACCTTGGTATAGAGTTGCAAATGTATCCAACAGACACAGGGTCAGGGTTCTGTATGGCCAGAGCAGGAGCTCCCCAACATAAGCAGAGACTGAGCCAGGCACCAGTGGTCAAACCTATAATCCCAGCTACTCATGAGGATCACAGCACAAAACCAGACCATGCAAGGAAAGTCCTACACTCTAACCTCCAATTAACCAGAAAAAAAAGCCTGAAGTGGGGCAGCTCAAGTGAAACAGCACTTAAGGAAAAAAAAAAAAAAAGCAGGGATAAAAACTGTATTCAACTTAAATCAACCCCAAAGACACTTACAGAGTCTATTTCTTAAAAAAAAAAAAAAAAAAAAAAAAAAAAAAAAAAAAAAAAAATTAAGTAGAATAGCCAGGTGTCAGTAGCTCACACCCATAATCAATCCTAACTACTCAAGAGGACAAGGTCTAGTTCAAAGCCAGCCCAGGCAGGAAAGTTTATGAGGCTTATCTCCAATTAATCACAGAAAAAGCCCAAAGTGGTGCTGTGGCTCAAGTGATAGAACACTAGCCTGGAGCAAAAAAAGGAACTCAGGAACAGAGCCCAAGCCCCAGAGTTCAAGTCCCAGGACAGGCCAAAAAAAAAAAAAAAAAAGATGACAGAAAGAAAAGAGACACAGGCATAAACACATTCTAATGATGTTTTAAAAACTCAAACCTTTAAATTTTTTTTTTTAAAAAGAGAAAGCCCTAATTCTGATCACTGTAGCTTTTGTCATAACTTGTTCTCAGCCCTACTTACTGGGCTCAATATAGATAGCTTATGACAATTAAATATAGAAAGAAAGCAACAATTACCATAAGAAAAGACCAGACACCAGATTAAAGGAAATCTTACAAAGGCAAAATGCCCAAAATGAGAAAGCAAATAAACTGTGCCTGTTATTACTAGAAAACATCTATATATGACCCCTTTCAACTGTAGCTATTTCCATTAATTTTTACACCCAAACACTCCTACTAACTTGATGTTCACTGGCCTACTATAAGCTGCCTTGATATCTTCATGTTTGCCTTGTTGGCTCCTGGATGGTGGGGGCTGGTATACGAGTTTCAATAAAAATAAAATGCCTTAGGGCCGAGAGCATAGCCTAGTGGTAGAATGCTCGCCTAGCATGCATGAAGCCCTGGGTTTGATTCCTCAGTACCACAAACACAGAAAAAGCTGGAAATGATGCTGTGGCTCAGATAGCAGAGCATTAGCCTTGAGCAAACAGTGTCCAAGGACAGTGCCCATGCCCTGAGTTCAAGCCCCAGGATTAACAAAATAAATAAATAAACAATAATTAAATAAAATGCCCTGCTTTGGGTGGGGAAACTCACATTTGAAATCCTACCTACTCGGGAGGCTGAAATCTAAGGATAGCAGTTTGAAACCAGTCCATGAGACTCTCATCTCCAATGACCTAGCAACAAGCTGGAAGTAGAGCTATGGCCATCAATGAGTCTAAACACAAAGGGAAAGCAGAGGTATTCATAAATAAAAACCAACTAGATATACTTTGTATCAGTCATGCCTCCTCATGACATAGAGGGAGCTTCTTTCTAGTTAAACTGTTCCATATGCACTCATTTCTACTGGGACAGTAACAATGACAATAACAATGAGAGCCATCTTTATTTGATGAATGTCTTAGGACTGCTTATTTTGTGTTCACATGAATGCCAGCAAGGTTTAAATTTCATTTTTATACTACAGATGAAGACATTGTAGCTGGAATCCCCACACACATCTCGTGTGTGTGTGTGTGTGTGTGTGTGTGTGTGTTTGTGTACATATATGTACACGCACTGGCCCTGGGACTTGAATTCAGGGGCTGGCATTGCCCCTGAGGGTATTTTTTGCTGGAGGTTAGCACTCTACCACTTGAGCCACAGCTCCACTTGTGGCTTGCTTCTGGCTAACAGGAGATAAGAGTTTCAACAACTTTCTTACTGTGCTGGTTTCAAAGCATAATCTTCATCTTAGCCTCCTGAATAGCTAGGATTACAACTAGCTACATATATCTTTTTTTTTTAAGAGAATTTAAATAATTAGTCCAAAGCTCAGACCTTTACAAAGCACAATGTATAAACTCCTTCCCCAATGTATCACATGTCTCAACACGGATACCATTAGCTTAGTATTCACTATATACTCAGCACTGGTACTAGTTCATACATTAACTTCCTCCTCATGCCTCAAACCAACCACAGAAGATGGGTACAAGGATTCACATCTTACAGATGAAGAAGCTGAGACAAGGCACAGAGACAAAGTCATTTGGTTATAACATGGCAAAACTAAGATTCAAGCCATCGCAAACTGACTCCAGCATCATTCTTCTTAACCATGGTATTCTATTGTCCCGCTAAAAATTTCCTTTGAATTGTAAGAACCAAAACTTTTCATTCTTCTCCACACTATTAAACTGTACACTGGGACTGAGGGACAACTAGCCGCGCTTTCTAAGCATGAGTACCAGACCTCTTTAGAGGCACACAGGTGTGCTCCTGGTGATTAGGTCACTGGACTGCTCAGCAAGTGGCACACTGGAAATCTAGTTAAAAGCCCCCAGCCCATCTCTCTCCAAACCCACACTACCACTAATCATGTACTGCAAGAAGCAGGTAGTTCATAGATGCCCCAGTGTAATCTTCTATGAAATAAGTGTCCACTCTGGAAATATCCAACTGTGTATAGTACCCTTCTTCCCAAATACCATAAGAAAAAAAACCTCTGCAAAAGGAATGAATGAGTCTAAGCTGCTTGAAAAAAAATCACAACAAATGTCCAATGATAACTACAAATTTAAATGAGGAAAAAATAGATGCAAAATTCTCATAATTTTGTAACTTGTCCAAATTCTATTTTTAAAAAGCATTAGGTCTTTTGGAAAGACTCAATTCTTAGGCTAGCTTCCTATCATAGATGTGCCTTTAAGGGTGTAGGGAAAAGACAATTTTAGTCTCAGACCTTAAATAGCTTGATATGCATATTTTAAAACAAAAATCATCACTGACACATTAAAAATTATTGGGCTCCCTACCCTAATAATGTATTTAATAATGACAATGTATTTGACTCCACAAATGAAAATATTAACCATGAATTTAATAGATATATATTAACACGGAACAGATATAGAAAAATAAATGCAAAGCCCAGGATGGGACCTGGAGGTACTGAGAACTTCACACAATGAAAACAGGAACTATTACCGTTCCCTCCATTGACATCGTAAAATTGCCACATTTTCTGGGCTCTCTTTTGAATTAATGTGGCATCTGTTCCAAGTACAGCATGCTAACATTTTACTAAAAGATATTTCCATTCTACATTTGTATTTGATTTGCTTTTTATTTGAACTCCTGTTTTATTTCAGTGGTCATTATTTCTTTAGACCAAGTTAACGATCTGGCATTCCTAATCCATCTCCCCTGAGCAGAGAAGGCTGAGGAGGACCCACCAGCCTAAAACCTTCTAACAGCAGCAATTATAATATGCTTTGCATACAGATTAAATAAAGGAAATAAACAGCACAAAGGTCTTTGTGGGCTTTTTAGTATTAAGTCCTGATAAGTTACCATCATCTGTTCCTTTTAGAAAATGAATTCTCCTCTATGGGGTGGAGGGTAGGAAGAAGTAAACAAACACTAAATTGAATATTCCAAGTTTCAAAGTTTAGTCTTTGTGAAATTATTTCAATAATTTGCACATAGCCAACACTATGGAGTGATCATTGCTTCCTAAGGCATTCTTAAAACTGCTGCAGCAATAAGCCAAATACAACCACTTGTACTTAACATGCATGCTGCATACTCCACAATGTTACGTCATGTCAGGCACAGAGAAGACGCTTAGCAAGCTATCCTGCATTCTATAAACTGCCTAACAACAACAGAAAAAGGCTCTGCCATTTCTATGGGAGGAAGACCCAGCAGGGGAAGCAGCCTTTTCTCTTTGGTCAACTCTGAAGAAAACAAATAAGGCTTACATTTCTGTCTTTTAAGCTCACCTTTCCCAAGG
The DNA here is from genome assembly GCF_031878675.1 of Megascapheus bottae. Taxonomy (NCBI): domain Eukaryota; kingdom Metazoa; phylum Chordata; class Mammalia; order Rodentia; family Geomyidae; genus Megascapheus; species Megascapheus bottae. The sequence goes on along the minus strand of NC_143524.1, from coordinate 13,380,178 downwards.
CCTTTACTCTCAATCTTCCAGCTTTTCACTGAAAGAAAGCTGTTTCTTTAAAATTAAAGAGCTGCAAAAGCTCATTCCTGCTTAAAAGGCCCACACCTCCACCAACTGTCCTCCAGCAGTCCTCACGGCTGCCTCTCCTGCAGGAATGGGCCTGGATACACAGTACTAGTCTGCAAGTGGGTGTGGACGGCCCCAACAAAGAGAGCCACAGGAAGAAATGATTACAACTTCTACTTTAAAAATCATGTACTGGGAGCCATTCATTTTTAAAAGGTTGGAGACTATGGGTCAAGATGCACAAGAATAAGGTTAAAGAGTAAGTGAACTGACTCAAGTTTCTGTGAATGCCTCAGTTTTACTACTGAGTGAGCCCTTTTGCACTTGTAAGAATATTATGAGGAGTAAAATACTACATGGTCTTATTCACTCAAAATGGAAATAACACTTAGGAATACTACCTATAAGAAATGCTCTGAGCTTAGCCTGGTAATACACTGAACATATTCTGTACTTGAGTAAACTGCTACTTCCTGTAATAGCCAGTTCTTACAATTTCAAGTCAAGTTTCAACACTTCATCAAATGTGGGCCTAAAGAAACAGAAAGCACCTTAGATATAAGGAGTATATTCTAGAATTAGAACGGTTTTCTTCCTAACTACTATAATGATGAATTTTTATTACCTATGTAATAAAATTTTTCAATTGAAAAATTATAAAGGTAAATTATGACTCAGAACATTAGCAACAAGTTAAAACTCTCAAAGCCAGAATCAAAACAAACAGCATTTAAATAATTTACCCTTACTTTAACTGCCTTAAAAAATTACGAAGTTAAGATGGGTGCTAGTAACTCACACCTGTAATCCTAACTACTCAGTATGCTGAGACTGGGAGACCACCATTCCAAGCCAGCCCAGGTAGAAAGTCCATGACACTCTCATCTCCGACATATCACCAAAGAGCCAAAGTGGAGCTATGGTTCAAGTGGTAGAGCATTGGCCCTGAGTGAGAAGGCTCAGGGATAGTGTTCAGGCCCTAAGTTGAAGCCCCAGGGCCAGAACACACACAGAGTAATAGTGAGTTATTATTTTAGCACTGAAAATATACTTTAGCATCTGAAAATAGACTTGCTAGTTTTAACTATCAGAGTAAACTAGTAAAATTTAATTCTGATATATTGGCTACTAAATTACTTGTACAGTATCAGAAAATAATGTGGTCACTTGAAAGTTTTTAAAATAACAATGGCCCCTTTGAGTAATTCGTAAATAAATTATCAGGAAGCTGAAACTTGTCTGAGGAGCCTGGGGTTTAAGGAAAGGGGAACAGACAAATGGAGAAAGGAAAAGAGGGCAAATAGTCCCAATACTCAACATACACATATGAGAACGGAACTAGGAAGTAAGGGGATGAGTGGAGATGGGATGAGAGAGTGAGACTGATGGAAAGAGTGACACTGTACACACAAATGGACATACTGAATTGAAACCTCTTTGTACAATTATTTACAGATAATTTAAAAGTCAATTAAACAATCACAATGACCATTTCTAAAATATGAGGGACATTTTTTTAAACTTCAAATGGTTTGTAACCTAAGCACATCAGTCGAACCACCAAACTTCCTCCAGTCCCACTTCACTTCCCACGTGAGCCTATTTTCATTCACAAATTGCTTTTTGATTTGCTTTTTGGGGGGTTTTTGTTGTTGTTGTTTGTTTTTATTGGTGGGTCTTGAGTCTTGAATTCTGGGCCTGGGCGCTGTCCCTGAGCTCTTCAGCTCAAGGCTATAGCCCTACCCCTAGGCCTGGGCAGTGTCCTTGACCTCTACAGTTCAAGGCTACCGCCCTACCCTTGAGCCCAGCCCCACTTCCCATTTTCTAGAGGTTAATTGGAGATCAGTCTCAGGTCCTTTTGTGTCCAGCCTGGCTTTGAACCTTGATCCTCTGATCTCAGCCTCCTAAGTGGCTAGGATTACAGGCGGGAGCCACCGTGCTCCCCCCTCCACCCACTAAATACAACTTTTTAAATGGCCACTTTTCTGAAAAAAAGTGAACTTCAAGAGAATATCACAGTAGCATTTCATTTATTCACTTAAAATATGTGTATATTAATATATATATATGTACATAGGAAAGGCTTAAAAGTAATATGACAATAGAACATAGATACTTACACTCATATATTCCTGGAGCAACATGCATAACTCAGAAATACTGCCTTTATAACATTTCCTAAAAGGCCACTTAACTACCATTATGAAATGTCTCTAAATTACTTAAGGACTGTTATAATGAACCAAACTATTTGTATCTACTAAGGAAATTTATAAACTTACTACCTATGCTAAAGTAACATTTAATAGATATGTACCTAACACCATGTTAGGCATTGCACTTGGCAGTGGGTACACCATGATGAAGAAAAACAGGCCCTTTTGTCTCGAAGGTTTTCACTTCTAGTCCATTCCAACACTTATTATTTCTAAAATATTCAACCTAACACAACAAAATAAACATGAAACAGTCTCAAAACAACACATCAGAGCTGTGGCCATTTCAGAAAATTGAAAACTTCTTTAGTAATTCATTTTCTATGTTGCAATGGGAATTACATAGTTTGTACAGCATTTATAGACACTTTAAGAACAGGGGTTCAGAAACCAGCCTTGGCCTGAATCCAAATTGTATTATTTGCTACCCATGAGTCCCAAGGAAAACTCCCTGACCTCACCAGTAAAATGGAGGTAGAATGATGATAGCAAGTCCTCAGAACATTGCTATAAGGATTAAAATTAAATGAGATGCTATGTGAAGAAAGGCTTAGTACTGTACATAATACTCAATGTGAAGCCAGGTATTATTAGCAACAGATAAACTACAAACACTATTATTCATAACTTGATAAACATTTAATATCTAGGTGTCTTATGTCATTTTTCTAAAAACAAATACCTATAGATAAAAGTTTAAAAATATTATTCAACCTAAAAGCCCATAACTGAAATGTTTCAATACATGAATATTTATAATACTTATACTATATGCACTATATATCTGTGTAAGCTGTCAAAAAGCTATAAACACATTTAAATGAATACCAAGAACTTGTCCACACTGGAGGCAGAATGAATTACTATTTTTTTTGGCTCATTTTAGCTTTAACCCAGATATTTAAATTTTTCCATTAGTGATTAAAATTCAATTACATATAAGCTACTTTAGTCTATAAAGTGCACTCAAGAGAACTATCTCATCTAATCTGTGTGTGTGTGTGTGTGTGTGTGTGTGTGTGTGTGTGTGTGTGTACACACATGAGGACTTGAACTCAGGGCCTCATAGCCTCACTCAATTTTCTTGTTCATAACTGGCACTCTACCACTTGAGCCACACTCCAGTCTGGTGTTTTGCTGGTTCTTTTGGAGATATCCAAGCTGTCCACAAACCTCGATCCTCCAGGTCTAAGCTTCCTGAGTAGCCAGTGTAGCTGCATCTAATCATTTAACACAAAGTGAAGCAGATTCTTACTTACTTTCCACTGGAAAAAACTAAACATCAGCATGGTTCAATTTCCCAAGAGTGTGGATCTAAGCAACTGAATTAGACATAAAGCCAGGTCTCTGATACCATATTCTAACTGTATTATCGTAATACACACTTAGGTACATAATATATATGTGTCAAAGATATACCATACTGATATATCATAATACATATATTAGCCTCAAACATTTCATAAAAAAGGAAAAAAACTGTGATCAACAACTTAGAGTTATCAGAGGACTCTAGAGTGAATACACTTACTGCCTAGGTTTACTCTTCTATTTCCAGCATCAGTGTTTCAGGAATTACTGGAGTATGTAGAACAAAATATACCAAGGGAAAAATCATCCAAACCTGATTATTTTCTGTATTGGTCCATTAATAACAAAGATTGTTTTCTTCTTACACTTAGGCCTCTGTATTTAACTTCTTTGTAACCTATGAATTAATTTCATTTTACTATTAGGTATTGGAAAGACAAACTGACATAAAATAATTTATAACGTGGAAGCAGACTCAACCAGGTTTCATAATTTTTTTTTTTTTGGCCAGTCCTGGGCTTGGGCTCAGGGCTTGAGCACTGTCCTTGGACTTTCTCAAGGCTAGCATTCTACCACTTGAGCCTCAGCACCACTTCCAACTTTTTGCTATGTATGTGGGGTACCGAGGAATCGAACTCGGGTCTTCGTGCATGCTAGGCAAGCACTCTACCACTACGCCAAACTTCCGGCCCATGGTTTCATAATTTTTGACAGTTCTAAAGAATCCACTTAATGTCTAATTCACATACTAACAAAGTTTAAATCACAGTTATAATGGAGGTTAGGATTAATACAGTAAATTGGTTTGCTCTACAAACAAGTTCTGAAATAAGTATTACTAAAGAAACATTTTTGATAAAGAAACACAGCATCTAGCAGCAATACTATTCTAAGAGTTCCAGTGTAGGGGAGAAAAAAAGCTAGGCTAGTGGCCAAGCAGGTAAGGTAAGAAAGGCAATTCCTTAATTCTGAGAACACTCAGATTAAGGCACATACATTATAACTTAGTGCTTACATTTTTCTATATTCCTGGGCAAATGGAAATATTCTAAAAGTCCAAAAGCCTAAAAGAAGTCAGTATTCTAAAAGAGAAAAATATTGTAAACACTTAAAAAAAAATTGGACCTATCTATCTTTTTAAGTGCAACGCAGATTGGAAATTACATTTTCTTTCTGGATCTGCTCAGTACCTCCAATCTATCAATCCCATAACACTGTGAACTATGGTGATAGATAGGTAAACACAGCAGAGTTTTTCCAGTGTTATATACACTGTGACATGAGGAGTGTTTCTGCAGCATCTTATTTTCATTAACCAATTATTTGGATATTCTAACAGTGGAAATCTTATGAACAAAGAAATCATCTTTTTAAACTTTCTGAAGTCAACTAAAGATTTATGGCAGAGTGGCAATAAGAACTGAACAGGCAGATCTAAATCTTGTCAAAATTCTGCTAGTGGCTGTTTACCTGTGTGAAGTATGTTTCATGTAGGGGAGAAACTGAGGTACTAGGTATTTTATGTACAGCAAAGCAGCCTAAGGAATTATCACAAGCCAAAAATCTGAAGGCCCAGTTAAAACAGGCTGGGCTTTTGATCAAATTAGAATATGAAAAGGGGGGGGGACATGTAAAACAGACTATTTTAAATAAAAATTACTACTGCTGCTAATGATTCTAAATATTTACCAAGCTCCTTTTGTGTGCCAAATACTATGTTAAGCACTGACAGACATTTTAACATTTAAATCCTTGTGACACCTTGTTACAGTTTAATTCAGTTTTTAATTTTATAAATGAGGATATAGCCAGGCACTGATGGCTCACGTCTGTAATCCTAGCCACTCAAAGGCTGGGATCTGAGACTCACGGTTCAAAGCCAACCTGGGCAGGACAGTCTTATCTCCAAATAGCCACCAGAAAAGAGGAAGTGAAATAATAACATAAACTATTAAAAGAAATTCCATCTTTTTCTTTGCCTTTCAAGGTGCATATCTGATTACTGAATTTACACTGAACCAGGTATGGTGATACACACCTGTAAACCTCAGCACTTGAAAATTTCAGGTCAAGCCAGGCTACATTCTGAGTCCTTGTCTATACATAAGTTAATTAATTTTAAATTTAAAAATATTACATCTAGCTGGGTGCAGATGGCTCATGCCTATCATCCTATCTACTCAGGAGGCTGAGATCTGGGGATCATGGTTCAAAGCCAGGCCGGACACAAAAGGACTTGAGACTCTTATCTGGGAAGTGGGCTTGGCTCAAGGGTAGGATGGTAACCTTGAGTTGAAGAGTTCAGGGACAGGGCCCAGGCTGATTTCAAGCCCCATGATCCACCAAAAAAAATAATAATAATACATTTAGCCAGGCACTGGTGGCCCTCTGTAATCCTAGCTACTCAGGAGACTGGAGGTGAGATCAGAGTTCAAAGCCAGTTCAGGTGAGAAGGTCCATGAGACGCTTGTCTCTATCTCATTTAAAAACCAGAAGTGAAGCTATGGCTCAAACTGGCAATGCTAGCTTTGAGTAAAACAGCTCAGGGACAATGGCTCCTAGGTCCTGAGTTCAATACCCAGCCTCCCTTCCACACACACACACACACACACCCCAAAACAAAACAAAAAAATGCATTCAAACATTTATTTACAGAAATCTGCCTTCCAATTATCAAGTACTACTATTCAAGATGCTGACAACTATTACCTAAGAATCACAGAACTCCGAAGTTAAACTCTGTCAATAATTCCTTTTTCTGGTGGCTCATGACCATAATTTTATATAGATTATAGTAGCTAACTTAGCTACTCAGGAGGCTGAGAGCTGAGAATCAAAGTTGGAACAAGCCAGGAAAACAACTCCATAAGACACTTCATCTTTAAATAACCAACAAAAAAGGCCTGAAGTAATGTGACTCAGTGGTAGGGTGCCATCTAACTTTTACTCTTCCATCCAACTTTACTGAATGACTGGGGAAAGGCGTGACAATAAGAAGCTTCTAATATCCACACTAGCAAGTAATAATGCTAGTTATAAAGTGACCTATTCTACCACCCCCACAAAAATTACTTATAATTTCTAATTTTGAATGTTAAAGTGTATAAATCTAACTGAAGTTGATTTTAAAACTACAGTAATCTAAAATAAACCAAATCAGTAGACTGTTTCTCAAATTTCAGTTTAGAGTTTCAGAATAATAGTGATATTAAGCAAACTTTACTTAGAAGAAAGTTCTTGGAGGCTTGGAGAGCTGTGTATAAAATGGAGTAGACAAGAGGGAAGGGTTTCACCGTGCTATTTAAATCAACTACAGGACCCAGCATGCAATGCTGTAATCTGAAGCAAAAAAAAAAAAAACTGCAATGCATCCTGGGACTTGTAGTAAGCAAACGACTTCACTATCACAGCAAGTTCAAAAAACTCTGAACTATGGAGCACAATTTAACTGAGTCTTCTGAAAGTCCATCAAATTGAGATACAATTTGTTTATTTTATGTGTTCACACAGTTCCTCTAGCACAAACTGGGAAAATGTCAATTAATATCAACATTTTCACATTAGAGAAATACCTCAGAGAGGGTATATAACAGGATTAAAAAACAGAAAGATATATTATGCAAATATAAATTTGTTAACATTTTTTAAAGTTTTGTTGTACTATTTACAACATTATCCTCCCTTCCCTCAAAATGTTGTGTTTAGGACCTTCTTTCAACAGTTATTCAAGATACTTTTATTATTATTTTTTACTGGCTTATATTAGTTATATGAAATGGGGGGTGTTATTCCATTTCCACACATATGTACTGTATTCATATTGATCTAACTCCCCTCTATCACACATTGCCTGCCCCTCACAAATACCCAAGATATATTATACAAAATATTTTTTCTTGAAAAAACTCTCAAACAAACATTACCCGTATGTTAGTACTACTTTCTAGGAAATACAGTTTTACAGTGATACCTATATATACTCTTGCAAATGAAAACAAAAAATACTAAGGATTATCTTGTCAAATTCTCACTTAATATTTGTGCCCACTACTATATTCACCCCTAATTAAATAGACACATATATCCACACACTTACAAAAACATGTTCAAACGATAGGACCAATTCTGTCATTTAAAGACCTCTTTTGGGGAAACAAAAACAAAAGTTTAAGCTACTAGAAACATGCCCAGCTGCAAGTTGATAAATCTGAACTGTAATTTATGTGTGTACAGTTCCTAAACACACCCTAGGCTCTGCAAGACTCTGGGAGGAGGCTGGGAAAGAACCAAGTACAATCTGCATCAGGAGGTCTAACACAGGTGGTTGGGTTATTTTCAGGCAACAGCACCTTCACAAACATGCTATGGAATACAGTCCAAGAAATTCCTAACAAGGAAAGATAAGCTGGCACACAAATTTAACACCATCCAGCTAAAAATCACCTGCAACACATGCTACTACATTTCACCATAAAGTGACAGGCTACCAAAGGATCTGAAGCTTCATCAATACAACATACTGTCCATAAGGCCAGAGATAGCAGTTGCCATGGTTACTATCATCCACTTTTATTGGGAAATTATTGTCATTACCCTGAAGTTTGCGGTACTTAAAAAAATATATATTTTTTTAATGCTAGGGGTACCATTAATTGAGTGAACGAATCAACTCCTGTTTGATTTGTAAGTATGTCACTTTAGAGATACACATGGTTAACAATACTTGGATCTGCAGAGGAAAAAAAAAAAAATCAATTCCTTTCTGCTGCTCCTTCTCCTCAAGTACTGACAGTTTGTATTCTCAATGCAGCCAAAACAATAAAACAAAACCCATCTTTTTGGCTTCTGTGTTTAAGTTATGTTTTTCCCCTAGGCCCACAAACTGAATCAAAATAAAGCCCAGATCATCAACCTATTAGGCCCCTCTCTTTCCCATATCCATATTACTGCCTCACTTTCTTGTCTACTTTAAAAAACAGAAAACATTTCCTTCTTTAGTTGATTCCAAAGTATAGGAAAGAACTTTAACTGAGATTGCTCACTAACTCTTTTAATTAAATAAAAGGGGGAAATGGGCTGGAATGTAGTTCAGTGGCAAAACACTTGCCTAACGTGTACAACACTCTGGGTTAAATCTTCAGTAACCCCTCAAAAAAAGGCCAAAGGGGGGTAGGGGAGTGGGGATTAGGAAGGGTTTGGAGAATATTGGAAGAAGAGGAGTCTTTAATAATCCACAGAGGGGCTGGGAGTTTGGCCTAGTGGTAAGACTGTTTGCCTAGCACGCACAAAGACCCACGTTCCATTCCTCAATACCACATACATAGAAAAAAGGGTGCTGTGGCTCAAGTGGTAGAGCTCTAGCCTTGAGAAACCCCAAGGGCAGTGCTCAGGCCCTGAGTTCAAGCCCTAGGACTGGCAAGAAAAAAAAGAGAAGAGAAAAGAAAACAAAAAAAATCCAGAGTCTGGCTTAAAAAAGTTGCTTTAGAAAAGTTCCAGTGATAACTAACTTCACAGATAGTCTTTGCAAGGGAAGAGTTCACCACCATCAGTGTCAGCATGGATTGGTAGAGAAGTAATAGGAAAAGTATGTATATGCACATATGCATGCATTCACACTCATGAGCACCTGTGTGTGTTCATCAGTACCATGACATGAACTCAGGGCCTCACACCCTCATTTGTCTTCCTGCTCATGGATTGAGCCTTACTATTTGAGCCATTTTTCCAGTCTAGGATTCTTAAAAGTCTATTCCCAAAGTTCAAGGCTTGGCTCAGGCAATAAAATGAGAGAAAAGTGTCAGATCAAGAGGGCCAGGAGTGTGGCCTAATGATAGAGTCCTTGCCTTGCCTAGCATGTACAAAGCCATGGATTGGATTCCTCGGTACCACATATACAGAAAAGGCTGGAAGTGGTGATGTGACTCAAGTGGTAGAAAGCCCTTGAGAAAGCCCAAGGACTTTGCTCAGACCTGAAAGTGTTAGAACAGAATCTCAGTCTCAGACACCAAAAAAATAAATAATAATAAAGTTTATAAAAATGTCCATTCCAGTCAGGCCCGGGTGGCTCATGTCTATAATTCTAGCTTCTCAGAAGGCTAAGATCTGAGGATTGCAGTTCTGAGGATAGCAGTTCTAAGACAGCCCAGACACTCTCTTCTTCAACTAACCACCAAAAAAGCCAGAAGTGGAGCTGGCTCAAGTAGTAGAACATCAGCCTTGAGCAAAAAAGCTCAGGAACAGTACCCAGGCCCTGAGTTCAATCTTCAGGACAAGCACAACAAGCAATGTTAGAACTGTCATCAAAAAAGTATATTCCATTTAGGCATCGTGTTAGTGGCTCACACTTGTAATCCTAGCTACTAAGGAGGTTGAGATTTAAAGATTGTGGTTCAAAACCAGCATAGGCAGGAAAGTCCATAACTCTTATTTCCAATTAACCACCAAAAATCTGAAAGTAGAGCTGTGCCACAAATGGTGAGAATTGCCTTGAGCAAAAAATTGTAAGGGGCCGGGAGTTCGGTCTAGTTGTAGAGTGCTTGCCTAGCATGTACAAAGGCCTGGGTTCGATTCCTCGGTACCACATACATAGAAAAAAGCTGGAAGTGGTGCTGTGGCTCAAGTGGTAGAGCTCTGGCCTTGAGAAAAATTCCAAGGACAGTGCTCAGGCCCTGAGTTCAAGGCCAATAACTGGCCAAAAAAAAAAAAATCTTAGGAACAGCATCCAGGCCGAGTTCAATCTTCAGGACAAGCACAACAAGCAAACCAATAAATGCTGACGGCACATATCAATCACTCCAGCAACATGGGAAGCTTAAATAACCCGGAAAATGAGAGACCCTATCCAAAAGATAAGAAATATCTGGGGTGTGACTTAAATGGTAGAGCACCTGCCTGGCAAACTCAAGGCCTTAGCTGAAAGAAAGAAAAGAGAGAGAGAAAGAAATTTCAATATTCCTAAAGATAACTTCAAAAATTTCATACACAAATAAAACACAAAAGCCTCTAAAAAGTTATGGCCATATATACACTGAAACATACAAGTAAGAAAACATTCGTTCTTTAAAGACAAAGGCTAAGTATTCAGGAGGCTGAGAGCTGAGGATTGTGGTTCAAACCTAGCATGGGCAGAAAAGTCCCAGTAAGACTCATCTCCAATTAACCACTCAAAACCAGAAGTGGAGCTGTGGCTCAAAGTGGTTAGAGTACTAGCCTTGAGCAAAAGAGCTCAGGGGGGAAGGCCAGGAGTTTGGCCTAGGGGTAGAGTGCTTGTCTAGCATGCACACAGACTGGGGCTCCATTCCTCCATACCACATACATAGCAAACTCCAGAAGTGGTGCTGTGGCTCAAGCAGTAGAGCTCTAGCCTTGAGGAAAGCCCAAGGATAGTGCTCAGGCCCTGAATTCAAGCCCCAGGACTGGCAAAGGAAAAAAAAAGAAAAAAAGAGAGAGCTCAGGGACAGTACTCAGACTCACACCTTGAGTTCAAGCCCCATAACTGGGTAGGCGTGGAGAATTACCAGAAACACACCACACCTTGAATCCCAGTATTCTAGAGGAGAAGGCAGGTTCACAAGTCTGGGACCCAATATCAACAAGAGAAAGGAAAGAAGAAAAAGTTATCTACAATATATGCAATGTAGTGTTAACATACTACCACTAGAAAAAAAAAAAAAAGAAATCCCAAAGCAGCAAAAATACACACTTGGTAGAGTTAATGTGATCAAAACATGAAGCTCTGCTCCAGGCCCACACAAAAGCCTATGTATGAAAATTCCTGAGAAGTCAATATAAATAGTATTTCCCAGCATAAAGTAATGGAAATTCAAACAGGTCCTCAGAAATCAGTTCTGAATGCACATATAAAGGAATTCTGTCCCAAGCCAGAGACCTAAAATTTTAAGCCTTTCTATTCTCCTTCTGAATATTAAGTACAAAAGCTTCAAACATAAACTGGGAATGTAGTACTCATATAACCAAGAACACAACATTTTAAAGAATATTAATATAACTTTGACTTCAGTATTTCTTCTACACACAAAAAAAAATGTTTAGTATTCACTGAAGTATAGAAAGTTAGGACTGCTCTCAGAGCTTTCATTTTTATGTAAACAGTTAAATGTTTTCTCCATTCTTCACAAAAGCAAGTTTCTATATTTACTTTCTAATTGGGGCTATTTAATAAAGAACAGTCAGTTTTAAAGTTTGAGGTACTATACCTTTTGATATGCTCAGAAATATAATTAACCATATATGTATATATATATATGTATATTTATTTAATTTTATATTCCAAATTTGTGAACTTATGAAGGAAACCACAACTTAAGGCTTTTAACTTTTGGGTTATTTTTACACAATAGCATTTTAGTGTACTCCTTTAGATTTGAGTAGTCATTTCCTCAATCAACCCTCTAAAATGGGGGGGGAGCATGATGTACTCATGAACCTAGTATGCATATAAATGTATATATTACCACTGTAAAACAAGCTTAAAAGCCTTAAGTCAGTGAGAATTTTTCAGAAAGTTAGCAGAGTCAATCAAAACAATCAAAACTTCAGGTGAGACATCTGTTACTCCGTGTGTTAATAAGAATCTACGGAACAGTCCAGGAACTTAAATATTCACTAAAATCAACTGCTATCACATCAATGGAGAAAGGAACAAAATAATAACAATAATAGTAAGGAATATAAATTTCAAGATCTTCAAAAGAGAAAATAATTCTTTTTTTGTATATCATGGGAAACTGCCTTAACAGCATTTTTTAAACAAAAGCTTCAAACTGTAACAAAGAGATTTTTTTGTAACCACAGCAGTATTTTAAAAAAACAAAAATTTATAAAATGTCCAGAGTACAGGTTTAATGTATTAATTTCCCAACTGTTTGGGAGAACATTAGCATTTCAAGACAGAAGCTCAGCTCATGTTTTAATTGGTTATCAGTCTCAACTACTTAATATCTACATGGCTTCTGGCAATTTTCAAAGAACTTTTACATGTATTACCTAATTTCATCTGAGAAAAGAAGTACAATATTGTGCCTACAAAACAGATAACATTCAAAGCAAGTCTGCTGAATTTCTATGCATCCTAAATTTTTAAAACTCTGATATAAAACTTTATAAGCAAACACAACAGCACATGTCTACTGATAATCTCTTAACAATAGCACAGTTCAAAGGACAATGTACTGTAAACGCTATGAAACTGTTAATGTGGCCACCTTCCTTTTTATGCAGTTATTGTTGTTAATAACGGACAGATCAGTAATGATCTATAACATATGACTTTAACTACAACTTTACTTATGCTCTTAAAATCTCTGTCTTTGAAAGCCACTTAAATTTATCAATAGATGGGTGTATCCAAAACTAAGTGTTGGAGAAGCCATTTATATTAAGCATCATTGTCATCATAGATTCAGGAGCAGAGGGAGGGCTTATGCAAAAAAGTCATCAATTTTTCCCACATAAGATCCCTCTTTTTAGAAATCTCAACTACTCTAGATCTATTAAAGGGATGATCACAAAACTTAAAAGTCTCACATCATACCACCATTTCTATTTATTACTACTGGGCATATTTTAACCCACTCATCAATACCAGATGAACATTCCCTCAAAGAAAAATAATTGAACAGTACTCTGTACCTAACCCCATCATCCTTAAATGATCCACAATAACAAATTCACTTCACATGGTATCATTAAGCAGGAAAAAAAAAAAAAGCAGTCAAAAACTGCAGTTTCATAGAGCAACATAATTTATTAATAGACTTACAATGGACTTACTCAAAATTTTCCTGGAACTTTAATCCTGTTGCTTAGTTAAACCTAAGCAAAGCTTCCATAAGTAGCAAAACTCTCAAAATTAAATTTTAAAAAAATTTTTAAGTTAAAAAAAAATCCTTTATCTTGCTGTAGCACCTCCTGCTGGATAGCATTTAAGGGTCTTCATGTAAGCAGAAGATAATTGAATAGGAGAAAGGATGGTCCCTCCAAAGCTAAAAGAAATAATTCCCCAGCCATCATTTATAATACTTATAAAATAAAATATGGCATCAATAGGTATTTTTTATCTATTACTATTCCAGTTCAAATAAAGAGTTGCCTGCGTTCAAAGTACAACATACTTAAAATAAAGCTGTCTAAAAACTGAAGTTAAAATGTCTTCCAATACACTTAAGCATAAAATGACTTTATAATGAGCAGCCAAGCATTTCCAGTCAAATTGCAAATATTATTGTTAACAAAAACAAAAAATGTGATGTAAAGAAAGCACTTGGAATATTTTAAAGTATTAGTGAGATGTTTGTGTTTTGAGACTCTCTGACATTTATCACTATGTTCCTCTCTTAAGGATAGTTGTACATCTACAAAGTTTTAAGCACAGAATTGAAAAAAAAAAATGAGTGCAACTACAAACAAAAACTTGCTCTTTGCCATCAAAAATATATCCTGAGATTTTACAATTCAATCTTCAGACAGTTTCAGTGGCCCTTAATAGCTAGTGTTTAGCCCACAACACAGATACCATATACAAGTAAAGACAGAGGAAAATAAGAAAGAACTTACCGAATTGAAAATGAGTAATAGTATTTCCAGTAAAAAAAAAAAAAATGTAGTCATGGTTTTCTACAGGGCTACATATAAACCAAGTAAATTATGAAACTTAGAGGGGGGTTAGGTGGAAGGGGACTATCCTTCAAAAAAAGAAACAGCTGACCTATTTATTTCTTCTGCCCAAACGTGACCATCAAATGTAAACAAACAACAAAAACACTGAAAAGTAGGCGCCCAGGGCTTACCCTCCATCTCAGTCCCCATACCAGGCCCTCCACAGAGCTGCAGAGGTTGATGTTGGTGAGACTCTCTTTAAAAGACGCCTCAAGGAACCCCTATAAAGTACGCCTATGAGAAGGCTTTCCTTCCTAGAGTGCACAACTGCTTTAAAAAGAAAGGGAGGGGAAGGGGGGTGCTTTCATCAGCCGAAATTAATCTGACTCTAATATTGAGCTATCAATTATTCATGTATACATGTTCCCTCTCTCTAACTTCCCCGGCTCAAAGCATCCACATTCCTGACATCTACCATGAAGAAAAAGGCACAACTGGCACCCCAGCTATGGGGCAAAAAAAAAAAAAGGAAAAATCTTTGAAATCCGAAACACAGCCACAAAAGTTCAGTGTCAAGGCCGGCCGTGAGGCCCACACACACAGACAGACACACCGACACACACAGACACACGGCCGGGGCTCCACGGCCACACTGCAGACACGTCCTCCGCACACACCACCACCACGATGGGGACGTGCAGGAGGGGATCCTCCACTTCCAAGACCTAAACAAAGCATGATTTCCAGCTCGGCACCGGATTCACCCGGCCCGCGGCCGGTCCAGCCGGGCCCCTCCTCTCCCCCTCCACCACTCAACTACTTGGCGATCACTCTCGACACCTTCACCACCTCCATCCACCGCACACGCCGGCCAGCCGGGCCTCCTCCCTGCCACCACCAACAAAGTTGAAAGGAGACCCCCTTCCTCCAGGGCCCGGCGCCCCACCCCTCCCCCGGGGCCGGGGACACCTGGCTGCTACCCACCATGGTGAACGTGGTCAGGGTTTTTAAAGAAGAAAAAAAAAAAAAAAAGAAAGAAATCCTAACAGCAGCGCTCAGCAGAATAAAGAGAGGAGAGAGCGGAGAGGAGAGAGCGGGGGGAGAGAGAGGAGAGGAGAGGGGATGACGAGAAGTGTTGGGAACTGCGTGCTCGGCGGGGCTGGACCAAACGGAAAGAGTCCCACTCCGCGCGCCCCTCCCCCGCCCCGCCCCTCCCCCCCGCCCCGCCGGGGACGCGGGCGGCGGAGGGGGAGGGGCGGCCCGTCCGGCCCCGGCCGCCCCGCGCGGGGTCCCGGGGCGCCCCGCGGCCGGGCCTCGCGTCCCTCCCGCCGCCGCCCCCGCCGCCGCGCCGCCGCGCCGCCGCGCCGCCGCCGCCGCCGGCCGCGGGGTGAGGGGTGCAGGCAGACTCTCCGGAATAACAAGTTGCAGAAGAAGAAGAAGAAGAAGAAGAATAAGCGGAATTTCCCCAACGCCGCTCCGGCCGCCCGAGACAAATGCACCAACACACACTCACACTCACACTCGCACACTCGGGCCCGGCGGCGTCAGCAAACGCAGCTTTTTCTTTTTTTTTTTTTTAAACCAAATCCTTCAGTCACCAAACAAGATGGTTTTCCCAAAAAAAATTAATTAAATAATCATAATAAAAAAAAAAAAACTTCCCCCGAACAGCATCCCGGGTGGGTAACGGGGAGGGGGGGCGGAGCGGGTGAGAGCAGCTCGGCGAGCGTCCCCGGCCCGGCAGCCTCGGGCCCCCGCCCGGCCCCCGCCGGGACGACGTGCCGCCCCCACCCCGCCACCCCCGGCGCGCCGCCTCTTGTCACCCGCTCCGGCCCCGCACTCCAGCGCCCAGGCTCCCGAGGCCGCTCATAAACTTACTTCCAATCTATCCCGGGGAGGGGGAGGGCCGAGGGGCGGAAGGGGGGGACGAGGTTTTCCCATTGTCTTTTTTTCGGGGGGGGGGTGGCGGTAAGGATAGGAAGGGCACGCAGGGGGGCGCCCCGAAGGGGAAGTTACTGCTCAAATCTCAAGTTGACTGAGGGGTCCTAGCGAGAACACCCCCCCTTCCCTCCTCCCTCCCACACACCCCTCCCCTCCCCCTACCCCCCCACTACAAACTCCAAGCAAGCAGCCCCAGTTCCTCCTCCCAGAGACAAACACCAGAGACAAGACAGAGGGAGAGAGAGAGGGAGAGGAGAGGAGAGGGGGGAGGGAGGGGAAATAGAGCTACTCCAGAAAAAAAAGAGAGAGAGAGGAGAGTGAGGAGAAGAGAGAATGGAAAAGCTGGGATACTGCACCCTCCTGCTGCTGGCTGGCTGTCCCCCTGGCAGCTGGAGGCAGGAACTCTGAGCAGGAGAAGCAGGAGGAGGAGGAGGAGGGAACTCTTCTTCATGGGGAGGGAGGGAAGAAGCTGGAGCTGCTGCTGCTGCTTCTGCTGCTGCTGCTCTGGGCCTCTCGCACTTTTTAGATATTAGTGTGTTAAGATGGTAGGTTGTTCCCTTCTCCCTCCTCCTCCTCCTCTCTCTCTCTCTCTCCCTCTCCTCTCTCACTCACTCACACTCTCTCTCTCTCTCTCTCTCTCTCTCTGGGCTGTTTCTTTCCTCCTCTTCCCCAGGCAAGGGGGGGTGGGGAGGAGGGGGTGGGGGGGAGGAACTGGAGCCTCCTCCTCCTCCAGGAGAGACACACACAGGCCCCGGGCCGGACTGGGGAGGGAGGAATCAGAGCAGCGGGAGAGAAACTGTGGGAGACAAACAAGCCCAACTCTTCATCCTCCTCCTCCTCCTCCTCTCAGCAGCAGCAGCGAGCACCACCAGCCCATTCACCACCCGGCCCCGGGCCGCAGCACCTCCGCCGCCTCAGCCCGGGGATCCCTCCGCCCAGGCCCAGACACACTCGCCCGCGCGGGAGCCCGCCGCGCGGCCCCGCCGGCCCGCCGCCGTGCGCGCCGCCGCCGTGCGCGGCCCCGCCGCACCCGAGAGCCCGGACGAGAGGCGCTGGGGCTGGGAAAGCGGGGACGAGTGGTGATGGGGAGGGGAGGGGGGCGAGGAGGTGCCGTGAGGGAGAGGGGCACGGCGGGGCGGGAGGGGGCGCCGGGCGGAGTTGTACGGAGGCCGGCCCGGGCCCTTGATCCTCCTCCGTCGCTCGTGGGACGCGCGGGGGGCCCCACCGGGGGCGTTGGGAGGGGGGGGCGCGGGGCGGCGGGGACCCGCGGCGGCGCTCGGGCAGGCGGACTACTTGACGTGTCGGTGCGGCGAATTTATTTCACTTTGCCTAAGGAACGGGGTGTGCTGCGGCCCCCATTGCCTAGGGAAAAAACCCGGATGTAAAGTGAGTGAAACTAAACTAGAGTGAAGTAGGGCAGCGGCAGCCAAACTCCAGTGCAGCGGCGGCGGCGGCGATGGTGATGGGGCCGCGCGCCCGGGGCCGCCACCAAACTCCGCCGGAGCCGCCGCAATCCCCAGCCCGAGCCGCGCTGCAGCTTCGGCTCCCGTGCAGCCGCCGCGGCGAGGCCGGCGAGCCCGCTGAGTCCCTTCTTTCCCCCCACCACCCCCTCCCCAACTCCGCGGCCCGAGCCCAACTCCCCCCCCCCTCCCGCCCCGCGGAGCTGCACCGGGGCTCCGGAGCGGCCCCAACTCCCTCCCATGCAACAGCAGTTTGCAGGGGAGATGGGGGGGAGGGTGGGGGAGGAAAACCAGCGGCGAGGGGAAGGGTGGAGGAAGCACTGCAATGGGGGGCGGGGGGAGCGTGGTCCAGGCAACAGGAGAAGGATGCCACCTCAAGTCGAATGCAGCCCACCAGCCCCGGCCGCCGCTCGCAGGCGCCCTGCCCGCCGCTGCCCTCCCCTCGCCACCCCGCCCCCTGGCCACACAACTGCCCTCCGACCACTTCATTAGCTGTACTCGGTCCCGCACCGGCTCCGGGCAGGGGTGGGGGACGGGGTCCCTCGCTCACCTTTATTTATCGCCGCCTCCTCCCCCCTCCGTGTGTGTGTGTGTTTTTAATATTCCTAAGTTCTTTTGTTCTAAGGGGGATGATGGCATTTACTTTTCTGCTTTGTGTAGCAGGGCAATCGCTGGGAATCGGCCACGTATAATCCGGGCGGTTTGTCATGTTTTATTAGTGAAAGTATTTTATGCTCGTTCTACCCTCCTCCAAGGACTGTAACATGGAGAACTGCAGGGAGGAAGGGGGGGGTCCATCAGAATTCTTGTTTTGGGAGATTTCTTGGTGGGGCGGAGGGGGTGGAAATGGAGGGGGTCGGGCTTCTCTGCCCCCCCCTCTTCCCCTCCCCTCGCGGGGGGAGGGGGGAAGGGGAGTGTTATTGAGATTTTTATTTTTTGAATCGATAGTTTTCAACTTCAAGCATCCCATGTTCATACGGATGTAGTACTTGATTCTAAAATAACCTCCAGCCACCATAAAGAAGAAAAACTCAAAAAAAAAAAATCTTAGCTCTCAAAATAAATAAATAAATCCCATCTGGACCGTGATAGGATCCGTGCTGTGCTGTAGGCTGGACTTCTTACAGTGTTGGCCTTCGACTGTTAAATAACAATAAACCCCAACCTCAACTGAATACAAATCGGGGGGGGGGGGTTGTTTTTAAGGCTCAGCACTTTTGGAGCATCTGCCACTACGCATTTTCCAGACATTGATTAGCCGTGAAACTCCCATAGGCATGAAGTCCAGCTCTCGTAGATAAAGAGCAACAGTGCTAAGATGAGCTGCCCAAAGTCAAAGTGAGTCATTGGCAGAACCAGGAATAGCCTTGGACTTGATTCGCTACTAGTCACATCTTTTCCATTAAATAACATTTTCTCAAAGAAATGCTATTTAAAGATAAACACATTCTTTACCTTGTGTGTTCAGAGGTGCTTTGAGATCGTGGACTAGGAGGGCATTTTCTTCCTTCTGTGGCCTGCAAAACTTGTTTAACTTCTCAAGGGAAAACAATTGGGATCAATTTTGATTCCTTAAATTAAGATTTAAAAAAAAAATGCGTAGGCCATTTAATAGTCTGAGCTTTGTTTTAAAAGTCACAGTAGAAAAAGTATGTAAGAGTTTGAGAGTGAAAATGAAAATCCCTATAAATGATTCAAGAAGGGTGGATGAACTCATCTTGTGAAATGAAACCTGTAGTGCAGTCAAGACGAGTAAGGGAAGAAGTAGGACAAATAATGGAGAAGGGAGACCCAGCTTTACCCCACAAAGAGATCTCTGCCGTATTCAACGTCATGGAGGACAAGGCCTTTCAAACAAGACCAACCATCACACAGCCCTTAACCTTAATGATGTCATTTCAAACCATCCCAGACAGAGGACTTTTCCAGAGGAAGTCCAACTTAGGAGTCTTTCTAGGGGGAGAGGGGGGAAAAAGTTAAGGGTTTTTCTTCTTCCAGATTTTCATGTAAATCCTATAGAACCTTTCCCATAACCTTTCTGTGATCCCCAGATCAGGCTTGTGTATGTCTTTCACAAGTTCTCAACTCTACATTCTTATGACACAAAAGCCTCCGTGGACAACATGCAAACAAATGTATACTCTAGCTTGGTAGACCATGCTTCTATTTACTCCTCTTCCTCACCTTTTTCCTTGTTTTTGGTGAAGGTATTCAGGCTTACTGAAGCTTTTTCATTCAAGGCTGGTACCCACTCAACTGAGCCACAGTTCTACTCTGGATAATTGCTGGTTAATTGTAGATAAGAATCTCACAGATTTATAATCTCACAGCCTATACTCCTAGCTACTCAGGAGGCTGAGATCTGAGAATCCCAGGGTCTTATCTCTAGTCAACCACTAGAAAAGGGGAAGTGTCCCTGTGACACAAGGTAGTCTTGAGCTGAAGAG
Organism: Megascapheus bottae; assembly: GCF_031878675.1. Classification (NCBI taxonomy): domain Eukaryota; kingdom Metazoa; phylum Chordata; class Mammalia; order Rodentia; family Geomyidae; genus Megascapheus; species Megascapheus bottae. The sequence continues at coordinate 13,360,129 of NC_143524.1, read as the reverse complement.
CTTGGAGACAACACCCAGGCCCAGAGTTCAAGCCCCATGTCAAAAAAAAAAAAAAAGCAGGCTGGCTGCCTGGGCTGGCTTTGAACTGTGATCCTCAGATCTCAGCTTTCTGAGTGGCCAGAATCACAAGTGTGAGCCAGGGGTGCCCAGTCTCTTACTCGCTCGTAAGAGGTTCAAGGACAGTGGGCTTACACAGACCTGCATTCCCGTACCTAAGAAGACTTCCCTTTAGCGAAGGCACTTTGGTCAAGTTACTGCTCAGAGCCTCAGTTGTTCTATTTTGTATGCACATATTGCAGTTGGTGTACCAAGTGGTAGAGTGGGTTGTTAGCATTCTTGAGCCACTGGGTTCAGTCCCCAGGATCCTAATAATGACAATAAGAATGGCAACAATGCAGGTTTTATAGGACCCTTGAGAAGAGTGATCGCCAGCCCTTCATATAAAGTGCTTAGTATAGAGCCTGGTACTTAGGATTGTATAATAGCATCTTTCCTGTGCCCTCAGTGAGTGTGCTAGAAGAACAGAACAGGTGCCAGGCACCCTGTTACCTTCATGGTGCAGATTTGGCACATAGAGCTCAGGGGCAGGGAGGGTCTCAGGTTGATTAAAATTATGAAATTAGGGCCTGGAGTTTGACCTAGTGGTAGAGTGCTTGATTGTAGTGGCTCTGTCTGTCTCAAGCTCTAAGCACCTTTCTGGGTACTTGCTAACCCTGGTTTGACCTTAGGCAAAACACTTAGGCTCAGGGCCAGGAGTTTGGCCTAGTGGTTAAAGTGCTTGCCTAGCATGCATGAAGACCCGGGTTCCATTCCTCGATACCACATACATAGAAAAAAGCCAGAAGTGGTGCTGAGGCTCAAGTGGTAGAGCTCTAGCCTTGAGAAAGTCCAAGGACAGTGCTCAGGCCCTGAGCTCAAGCCCAGGACTGGCAAAAAAAAAAAAAAACAACAAAAAAAAACACTTAGGCTCTCAGAACCTTGGTATTGCCCACAAAATACACAGATGCATTGTGGGCTAGGTGTAAGGGTTAAATGGCATAATGCTAAAAAGGAAGTCCCAGAAATAAGTTGAGTTTTGCCATCAAAAGCTCCTGTCAGAGATGAGTGGCAGAGTTAGGCTGCAGTGCTAGAGTGCTTGTCTCCAATGAGTGAAGCCCTGAGTCCCATTTCCAGCATTATGCAGAGACAAAAAAATAAAATAAAGGCACAAGCATAATAATAGATGCACAATTATCACCTTGTTTCAACCCCTTAAAAATAATCTATTGTCATCAAAATCCTGTTGAGCAAAAGTAAAACTCAACTTTTCAATGTCATAAAATCACATTTACAGTTTTGAATTTTTGTAAGTGGTAAAATCTTTATTTTTTTCTTTTTTGCCAATTGTGGGGCTTAAACTCAGGCCTGGGCACTGTCCTTGTGCTTTCCCAAGGCTACCATTTGAGCCCCTCTACCACTTGAGCCACTCTACCATTTGAGCCACAGCACCCCTTTCGGCATTTTTTCTATATGAGATACTGAAGAATCAAATCCAGGGCTTCATGCATGCTAGGCAAGCACTCTACCACTAGGCTATGCTCCTGGCCCCATAAGTGGTTAAATCTTATCTGCATTTTCCTATAAATTCCTGCCTTTTACATGTTTCAAGAAACCATCCAAACTCCAGAGTAAGAAAAACATTTTTTTTTCTTCTCATATATTTATAGTTTTAGGGGGGGTTGTTTGTTTGTGTGTGGGGGTTGTTTTTTCTTTTTTTTTTTTTTTATTTGTGGGTCATGGACTTGAACTCTGGGCCTGGGAGCTGTCTCTGAGCTCTTCAGTTCAAGGCTACCACCCTACCCCTTGAACCACAGCCCCACTTCCCATTTTCTGGTGATTAATTGGAGGTAACAGTCTCATGGTCTTTAGTGTCTGGGTTGGCTTTGAACCATGATCCTTAGATCTCAGCCTCCTGAGCAGGTAGGATTATAGGTGTGAGCCACCTTGCCTGGCTAGTTTTTGTTTTTTTACATTTGCCTGATTAGATTGATTTTTAATGGTGTAAAGTAAGAGGTAGGAATCAAAATAACTTCTATTTGAGAGAAACAGAATCCTAATATTTAATAATGATACTTCATAAATCTTAATGTTTAATATTAGGATTCTGTTGGATACTGTACAATGTTTTTGAGTTGTTTGGTGTTTTTTGTTTGTGTTTTGGTGCCAGAACTGGGGCTTGGACTCGGGGCCTCATGCTCCCACAAGGCTTCTTCACCCAAGCCTGGCACTCTAGCACTTGAGCCACAGCTCCATTTCTGGCCTTTTGATAGTTAAATGAGAATGAGTCCCACACACACTTTTCTGTAAGGACTGGACATTGTAAATATGGGGGAAAATATAACAGAGGCATTAAGTGTAACATTGCATAGAGGTATTATATCCAACAATTAAGAATGAGTAAAGAATGAGTACATGCATATTTTATACTTTTATAATAGAGTATACTTTTGGCACACACAGTTCTCAAGGTATTTTTGTCTTTGCATTTTGTGTATGTTAGTTAGTCTCATGTTCTAGCACTTAGTAGTATCTCAAACAAAGTTATAACCGCTCCCTTACCTCCAAAGGACTAATGGCTAGTGTTCTCTTCCAGTGCCCCTGCATTTCTCACACACTCATTAACCTCTCAGTTCCAGGTGAAAATTCCTATGATCATTTTTGTGTGTGTGTCTATGCCAGTCTTGGAGCTTGAACTCAGAGCCTGAGCACTGTCCATGAGCTTTTATGCTCAAGGCACAAAATAGAGTTGTGGCTCTATTACTTGAGCCACAGCTCTACTTCTATGTTTTGTTTTTGTTGTTGTTGTTTTGGTTTGGTTTGGGGTTTTTTGGTAGTTAATATGGATCTGATGGACTTTCCTGCTGGGCTGACTTTGAACCATTTTTGCTCAGATCTCAGCTTCCTGAGTAACTAGGATTATAGGCATCAGGCATCAGTCACTAGAGCCTGGCATATCCCATTATCTTTTTTTTTTTTTTGGCCAGTCCCAGGCTTGAGGTCAGGGCCTGAGCACTGTCCTTGGACTTTCTCAAGGCTAGAGCTCTACCACTTGAGCCTCAGCACCACTTCAAGGTTTTATTTCCTACGTATGTGGTACCGAGGAATTGAACCCGGGTCTTTGTGCATGCTAGGCAAACATTCTACCATTAAGCCAAACTCCAGGCCCCCCATTATTTTTAAAAGGTCAGTCTAAGGAAAATGGAAAGTCTACCTGGAAACCTCAGGGTCCTATTCCTCACAGAAGCAGAGAAATGATTATTAGGATTCATCAGTTTCCTTTCTAATGCCTATTGGGTTGGAATAAATGAAAACCTGGCCTGTACCAACAAAGTACTTAAATAAGTAGAGGAACATATGAGTGTGATTTTTAAAGAACTGTGACAGAAAATCCCCAGTGACTAGCAGAACTTGAATGAAGGTTCTTTTTCCCCACTGTGTCAATGGTTTTTGAGCTTTTAAAAACTCTTCAGCTTCCTGGGAGTGTACATTTACAGCAAGCCAAAATGAAAATCAGAAAAGGGCCAATTATAACTTGCAAATAAATATTGATAGATATGTAGTCTACTCTTTGAAGAATACCTTCAATTTTAGTACTTTCCTATAATCTTTAAGTTCAATTTAATCTTAAAATATTTAAGCCAGGTGCCAGTGGCTCATGCATAGAATTCTAGTTACTCAAGAGGCTGAGATTTGAAGCTTCCAGTTTGAAGCCACCAAAGGAAAAGTCCTTATCTGCAATTCACCACTCAAAAGCCAAAAGTGGAGCTGTGGCTCAAATAATAGAGTGCCAGTCTTGAGTAGAAAAGCTAAGGGACAGTGCCCATGCCCTGAGTTCAAGCCCCAGCATAGGAAGGAGTGGGAAGTGTGAGAGAAAAGAATAAAACAGGGAGGAGGGGAAGAAGGAAGAGGGGAGGAAGAAGTGAAGAAATAGCATCAACTATCCTAGGGCCTCTCATTCTAGGCACTATTGACATTTAGGACAGGTGATTAATTGGTGGTGATGGTGGTGGTGGTGGTGTGTTTAACAGCCTCTCTGGCTCCTATTACTCATTAATAGAAACTCCTTCACAGTTATGACAACCAAAACTATCTCTAGATATTACCAAATGTTACCAGTGTATGTGTAGGGATGGGATGGGATGGGGATGGGAGAAGGATTATAAAATCACATTTGGATTGGGGTTGAAGGGATTGGGGACAGTTGTGAACCACTGAATTAAACCATGGAGAGACTCACAACCATTTGCGCATATGTCATTTGTCACAAGTAACCTCTGAAGATCAGTGAGCCCAGGTTAAACCTGTCCTTAAACACAAAAATGGGAGCGATCTGAGTTGTGCAAATGTCTGGATAAAAGGTGCTGAATTGCTAAAAGTGTCCCAGGGAAATCTTCCAAGACTGGGGACGTTGAAGGAATTTTATCATCTTGTTATTTGTACCTTCTGTTTATCTATTATCAACATAAATAAATTATATTGTGTGTCTGAGCAGTTGTTATCTCTTATAAAGTGTTACCAGATTTGGAGTCCAAGAATCATAGCTTAGGTCTAGTTCTACACATGTCTTAACTAATCACTTTATCTCTCTGGGCCTATTTCCTTGTCCAACATGAGAAAAGTAATGATCTTTAATCAGCTGGGCCGTGAGGGTCCACGCTGTTTGTGAGAAGCAGCAGGACCTATTCATTTTTGGGGTGGGAGAGTTGGTTGTAGGTCTCGAACTCAGGGCATGGAGACTGTCCCTGAGCCTTTTTGCACAAGGCTAGTGCTCTACTACTTTTAACCATATCTCCACTTCCAGTTTTTGAGTAGCTAATTGGAGATAAGAATCTCACAGGAACTTTCTGCCCAAGCTAGCTTTGAACTATGATCCTCAGATCTCAGCAACCTAAGTAGCTAGGATTACACGTGTGAACCACTGGTACCTGCCTCGTGCAGATTTTCTAACTGAAGTATAACGTTCATGCAGGAAAAAGCACAAATCATAAGTCATTTAGTTTTGTATATAACACACAAAGCAAAGGCACTGCTGGACTGACTAGATGCTTTTGAAAGCTAAAGAATTCTGTAATACACATACATTTTTATGATTAGAGGGATGAGAACATAGTATCATGAGTTTGAAACCAGATAGTGAGAAGTTCGCAGATTAACAACTACCTTTGAGATGCAAATGTGATTTCTGAATTAACAACTAGAGATATAGCAAGATCATACATTTGAATCAGATTGCCAAAATCATATGGCCATCTTTTGCTTACTATAAGATCTTGGACAATTTACTTCAATTGCCTGTCCTCTCATTTGTTGGATGGAGAAAATAATACGATTTGTATAAGGATTAAAAGAAGTGACACACTTATGGGTTTGCACAAGCAAAAGGAAATCATTAGCCATTTATGACAATGTGCTCAGGGCCATAGGGAAGAAGTTCTGAAGATCTCGAGAATTCTTCAAAAGATGAGGGAATTTTTTTTTTCCTGCAGAGGAGCTGGATGAGAACCCAGAGGCCAGGACTCTTGACAGCAAAGAAGGCAAGTCTGCGGATGAGACCATAGATTGAGACAAAGTAGGGTATCTGGAAGCAGCAAGCAGGGTGATGAACCAAATAGCTGTGATGAGAGTGCAGTTCCTAACAGGAAGCCATAGGGGTGTGCCTGGCATCCAAACACATGACCTGATTTGCTGGGAGACCAGAGGAAGGTCTGAGAGGGATGTGGTGTAGGCCTGGAGGGGGCAAGGAGAGGCGGGGCAGCCTCAGCAGCAGCAGCTCAAGGAAGAAGGGTTTGGGGTCTTGAAAGGCCTGTGCCCTGATGGAGGGGAACACTTTTAAGGCGCTAGCCAAATGACGTCAGCACCAGTCAGCTGGTAAGCAATATGAAAAACATACCTTGAGGCTCAAGGAATATATTTCATACCTTATCCAGAAGGAGAAAGTAATTGTGAGCCTGGTGCAGGAACTGAGGCTTGTAATCCTAGCTACCCAGGAGGCTGAGACCTGAGAATCCCAGTTTGAAGCCCACTGTGTCAAGGAAATTTAGGCGACACATAAGATTCCAGCAAAAGACTGGAAGTAGAGGTATGGGTCAAATGATTCAGTATGTTGCATGCAAAAAACTAAAGGATACAGGAGCCAGGAGTTTGGCCTAATGGTAGAGTGCCTACCTAGCATGCACAAAGACCCGGATTTGATTCCTTGGTACCACATAGATAGAAAAAAGCCAGAAGTGATGCCGTGGCTCAAGTGGCTCTACCTTTGAGAAAACCCAAGGACAGTGTTCAGGCCCTGAGTTCAAGCCCCAGGACCAGCAAAAAAAAAAAAAAACTATGAGATAGAGACTAGGCCCTAAGCAAGCCTCAGTACTGAAAACATGCACAATTATGCATATATATGTATACTTATACATAATAACTATATAAAGTTCATATATTATGAATATATTACATAAATGTATGCTATGTTACATATTATATAATATATAAATATACATACATATGTATATATGTGCACTTGAATCTGTATGAAAGAAAGAGCTACTACTAAAAGATGGAATGAACACAGGCTGCACCTTAGATCTAGACACAGACTGTTCACTTCTGGATCTCTGGATGATAGCAACAGGAGTGTTCCCCAAATCCAGCCAGTGACCTGATTTGTCTCAGCTGGACCTTTACATTTCTCTTATTTCTTCCTCATTATCACAGTCTAATAAGTGGTTTATCGTTGCTCTCAAAGGAAACAATTTGTTTCTTTTTCCAATTGGCTGCAGGAGATATATCAGTATGTAAAAAATGAAGCAGGACAATTATAGCAAATAAGTATGATATAGGATTTTCACTTTTTTTTGTCAGTTATGGGGCTTGAACTCATGAGCTTTTCTGCTCAAAGCTAACATTTTACCACACTTTGAGCCATAGTTGCACTTCCTGTTTCCTGGTGCTTAAGTGGAGATAAGAGTCTTTCCTGCCTGGGCTAGCTTTGAACCACAACACTCAGATCTCAGCCTCCTGAGTAGCTAGGGTTATAGGCATGAGCCACCAGCACCCACCTAATATTCTCACTTTTATGTAGCATCAAGAGTATGAAAAGTCCAAGCCAGGAATGGCAAGTCAGGGATCCGTGGTTTTCCCAGAGCCTGAAGTTGGCCTGAGAATCCTTCTCAACACAGTGGACACCTGGTAACCAATCATTTGGAACTTCCCCAAGATAGAAACCTATTTTGTCATACCTGGACTCAGCTCTGGTGTCTCACTGTCATTAATACACCTGTCCTACCCACTTTCTCAGCTGCCAGTGCAAAGAGGATCAGATAAGAAACGTGGTCCAGCTTCAGTCATGCATATTGAAATGAAGCCCTAGATCGGTAACCACTGCCTCTCTATTTGGGAACCTGTTCTCATATTTCTGAGTTTATAACTGATTTATGACCTATAAATAGTCACATCAACCTCATTGCTGAATAATTTACATAATGAGGTCATGCTCTTTGGATGAACTTGACACCCCATAGTGTTAAACTAACCTACCATGTGCTATGCATTCAAGTTAAGCCCATAGAAGAGATGCAGCCCAAACTGGTAAGAGAGAGACACCAAAGGCCAATGTTTTTATCTTCTGTGTGTGGCATTGGGGATTGAGCTCAGGGTTCACACTTCTGTCCAAGCTATGATCCTCCTATCTCTATCTCACAAATACCTGGTATTCACTTGTTTTAAGTCAAGCCAGTCTACTTCCTCTTGAGGTTTGCTTTCTTCCTTTCTAAAATGGGATTTGATTTCCCTGTAGGTGACAATGCTTGAATGCTTAAAATGATATATCTTCTTTATGGTTCTCAAAACTCAAAGAAACCCTCAGACTCTAAGGGTCTGATCGGTCAGCTGGTGCCAAACAGAAGTTTATCATTTGTATGACACGCATTATGTTAAATAAGCACTTGCTGAGCAGTCGGTGGAGTTACATCCATACTAGCCCCATCTGTGAAATAGGCATAGCATCCTGCTCCATTCTCCTTTCATGTAAGAGATAGAAGTCCAATGCAAACAAGCTTACTGGACAGTGATATGGTAATGCATTAAGATATATTTGGAAAAAGTTGGGTGCAGGTAGCTCATTTATGTAATCCTAGCTATTCAGGAAGCTGAGATATGCAGATCACCAGTTGTAAACTAGCCTAGACAGAAGTGTCTATAGGACTCTTATCTTCAATTAACCACCAAAAAAAAAAAAAGTGGAGGTGTGGCTAAAGTATTAGAGTGCCATCCTTGAGCAAAAAAGCTGAGGGACAACACGAGGTCCTGAGTTCAAGCCCCCGCCCGTACTGACACACATGCATGCACGTGCATACACATGTACACACACACACACACACACACACACACACACACACACACACAAAACCACAATTTGAGATATACCCTAGCATTTGAAGGCAACAGAGGGGAGAGGGGAGGGTCTCTGGGCCAAGAATTACATCAGTAGAGGCAGAGATGTTACTCTAATCTATGAAGTGTGGGCAGGCTGTACCTTGAATCCTACACATGCAGAGGTGTTGCCCCCTTCTGGTTCATGATAACAAGGAATGCCCCCAAATCCAGCCAATGACCTCATTTGTCCTTGACAGACCTTTAGATTTCTCCTACTTCTTCATTATCTTCACTTTGAGATGATAAGCCTTTCACGGAGAGAATGAGTTTTAGAAACTAGAAAGCATTTTTCAATAGGCCCTTGGGGATATTTGATTCCCCGTTGGTTCAGGGGTAACCAATAAACTACAAAATCAAATTTTAATACTAGCTCCTCTATTGGCATGAAGCACAAACGTATTTTTTTTACAAATTTATTTTTTTCCAAGTATGCTATGTGGTCAATTGTCTAATAGAAAAGAGAATCTCATTCCACATCCAATCTGGATGCATATTATATTCCCTTTGATAGACATCAATGTGTGGAGAACAGATCTTCTCTTAGCAAATATGTCCAAACCTGAGCTTTGTGACTAATTGTACCTAAAGACCACTCATTTCACCCAACCATGTCCCGGACCCCAGCAGCTTAGGCAAGACCAAAAATATCAGAGAGCAAAACCAACCCAGATTATGACCACACTGCTTTTTGTTCCTTTGTATCATTGAAAGCTAAGTCAGAAACATTTACAAAACATTGCTTCAGAACATGTTTGGACTTGACTAATGGCAAATAACCCAGAAAAAGCAAACAAACAAAATATGACAGTAGGTATAACAAGTGGGCACTGTTTCCAGTTTTTAATCCTTTGCCGTCCTGGGCTTGAGTTCAGGACCTGAGCACTGTTCTCGAACTAGAGCTCTACCACTTGAGCCTCAGCACCACTTCTGCCTTTATTTTCTATGTATGTGGTATGGAGGAATTGAAGCTGGGTCTTCGTGCATGCTAGGCAAGCACTCTACCACTAGGCCAAACTCCCAGCCCTGTTTCCAGTTTTTAAAAATGAAGTCTTAAGGGATGAAGGGTTTAGCACAGCGGTAGACTTCTTGCTTAGCATATGCAAAGGCTCTGAGTTGAATCCTAAGCACTACAAAACAAAAAACAAAACAAAAATACTTCGGATATTTCACATCAAAGACATCACAGGGAAGTTTTCATTTTTATTTTTACCAAACTTACACCTTTTATCTTTATCCCTGATTAGATTTATTTCCCCCCCCTCTCTGCCACTGATGGGGCTCAAACTTAGGGTCTGGCACTGTCCTTGTCTTTCGCAAAGTTAATACTTGACCACTTGAGCCACAAAACCATTTCCAACCTTTTTATTGGGGGGGGGGGGGTCATAGGGTTTGAACTCAGCCTGGGTGCTGTCCCTGAGCTCTTCCTTGAGTGAGCCAAGCCCCACTTCTAGAGGTTTTCTAGAGGTTAATTGGAGGTAAGAGTCTCAGGTCCTTTTGTGCCGGGGCTGGCTTTGAAACGTCATCCAAAGATCTCAGCCTCCTTAGTAGCTAGGATTACAGGCATGAGCCACCGCACACAGCACCATTTCCAGCCTTTTCTATGTATGTGGTACAAAGGACTCGAATCCAGGGCTTCATGTGTGCTAGGCAAGCACTCTATCACTAGGCCAAACTCCTGGCCCTCTGGTTAGATTTCAATTGCAGTATTTAAAGATTAAAATTTCTAATGTTCTGCCATTTCAGGAGTACTTAGCTTTTTCACAAAAGGAATACAGGTCCCACCTGTGCTATCAGCTAAGTTGCTCAGGATAAGAAAATCACTGGTTAATGGTCTGCCTTTTTCTTCATCTTTAACTATCTGTATCTTGTCACATCAGGAGAGTAAGTGAATTTAAAGCAAGGATCCTGAAAATATTCCCCATATTTTCTTTTCCTGTGATAATTTACTGTTAATTATTAACAGAACAAAAATAATGTCCCTTTGCTAAGTGTTCTGAGCCAGATGTTTTAGACACATTTTTTTATTAAAGAATTTATTAACATTGATTTTTATATCATATTTCAAATGACATGTTTAACAAATGAGTGTTCAAGAAGGGAATCTCTATATATAATCACTGGCACTTAGTTTTTAGAACATAATCAAAATTAGGCTAAGGGTTTGTATATCATAGATACATATTAATTTATGAAATAGAACATTCTGTCTATAGAGTCATAGGTTTTTTTGTTTGTGTTTTGTGTTTTTGTTTTTTTATTAGAGAATTTATTAACATTGATTTTTACATCATATTTTAAATGACAAGTTTAACAAACAAGTGTTCAAGGAGGGAATCTCTATTTACAATCACTGGGACTTAGTATTTAGAACTTAATCAAAATTAGGCTAAGGGTTTGTATATCATAGATACATATTAATTTATGAAATAGAACATTATGTCTATAGAGTCATAGGTTTTTACGTCTATGTAGTTATGTTTATATTTCCAATACCATGTCCATAGCATTGGGTATACAAATATTGAGTCCTCTCTCTTGTACTGGATCTAATAGCCACATATTAAGGAAACCATGAGCCTTTTGTTGTTTTGGACACATTTTAAAATTATAGATAAGAGTCAGGTGCTAGTTATTCCAAGCTACTCAGGAGACTCAGATATTAGAATCATGGTTCAAAGTCAGCCCTGGGGGCTGGGAGTTTGGCCTAGTGGTTAAAGTGCTTGCCTAGCATGCACGAAGACCCGGGTTCGATTCCTCGGTACCACATACATAGCAAAAAGCCGGAAGTGGTGCTGAGGCTCAAGTGGTAGAGCTCTAGCCTTGAGAAAATCCAGGGACAGTGCTCAGGCCCTGAGCTCAAGCCCAGGACTGGTAAAAAAAAAAAAAAAAACCAAAGTCAGCCCTGGCAAGAAAGTCCATGAGACTCTTATCTCCAATTATACATGGAAAAAGCGGGAGGAAGTACAACTGTGGCTCAAGTGGTAGTGTACTAGCCTTGAGCACAAAAACTCAGGAACAGCAACCAGACTTTGAGTTCAAGCCCCTAGTACTGGTACAAAAAAAAAAATTAAGATCAGAAAGCAGATACGGAGGAGTTAAGCAAATTGTCTAAGGTCACATAAATCATATCAGGCAAAACTACTTAGAATCCCAGACTCAGGAATCCTCCCCTGTCCTTGTCCTGGGGTGCAGTGGCAGGCTGAGGTGAAGCAGGCCAGACTTTGGGAACAGTAGATGGGTGCTGAGATGAGGATCCTCAAGGAAGACCATCTCTTAGGCAAAATAAGAAGCCAGATCCCATCCTGTGTGACAAGCTGTCTGGCCTGACAGAACATGGAATTTTGAAGTTGGAAGGGTCTAGGGTGCAATTTTTTATTTTTGGGTGGGTCATGGGGCTTGAACTCTGGGACTGGGGGCTATCCCCGAGCTCTTCAGCTCAAGGGTACTGCCTACCCCTTGATCAACAGCCCCACTTCTGTTTTCTAGTGATTAATTGGAGATAGGAGTTTCATGGACTTTAGTGCCTGAGCCGGCCTGGAACCTGGATCCTCAGATCTCAGCCTCCTGAGTAGCTAGGATTACAGGCATGAGCCACCGTGCCCAGCTTAGGCTGGAAATTTTTTTTAACATATTTTTGTTAGTTGTGGGGCTTGAACTCAGGGCACTATCCCTGAGCTTCTTTTGCTCATCGTTAGCAATCAATCTTTTTGAACCATAATGCTTACACAAAACAAACCATTTCTAGTTTTCTGGTGGTTAATTGGAGAGTCTCCTGAACTTTTCCTGCTGGCTTTGAACCAGAATTCTCAGAGCTCAGCCTCCTGAGTACCTAGGATTAGAGGATTAAGCCACGTGTGTCTGGCCTGGGCTGGAAAATTTCTTGAGTGTCTACTTAGCTGAGGGGTCTAGGACAGAATACTTATCCTCTCTCTACCTCATTTTTCTCATCTGTGAGAGAAAGTACAATAGGTTATAACAAGAAGGGGGAAATGCAAGAGCTTTTTCAAGTATTCACAGCGCCAGTTAGATGAATCTGAGAGATGTTGCATAACACAGTTCAACTGCTTCTTTACTGCAGGACTTCTCAGAGCTTTTATATTGCAAAGATGCAATGGTGGGGAGCGCTCAGAAACGAAGCCTTTCCCTGCTTCATAGCCAGTCTCATGGTGTCTTTTAGGGGGCTAGTGTTTCTGAGAACAATGGTTCCTGTGACTTTGGAAACAAAAAGTATTATCCAAGCTACTCCAGAGTCTGAGATCAAAAGATCAAGGTTTGAGGGCCCGGGAGTTTGGCCTAGCGGTTAAAGTGCTTGCCTAGCAAGCACAAGGACCTGGGTTCGATTCCTCGGTATCCCACATGCACAACCAAGCCGGAAGTGACTGAGACGAGACTGCAACAAGCGACAGAGAGCGGAGGCGAGCAAGCGGAGCCCAACCGAGTGGTGGCCGGAGCGAGCGGGGCCGGAGTGAGAAGGGGCCGGAGCGAGCGGGGCCAGAGCTAGAAAGGGGGCCTAGCCGGGCCGGAGCGAGCGGGGCCAGGAGCGGTGCGTGAGGGAGCGAGCCTGACCGGAGCGAGCGGGGCCGGAGCGAGCGGGGCCAGAAAGAGAGAGAGAAGGGGGCAAAAAAAAAAAAAAAAAAAAAATCAAAAAAAAAAATATCAAAAGATCAAGGTTTGAAACCAGCCTGGGCAGAAAAGTCTATGAGCCTCCATGTTCAATTAGCCAGCAAAACGTTAATGTGGACATGTGGTTCAAGTGGTAGCATGCCAGTAAGAAACTTGTATGAGACAATGAGGACCCAAGTTCAAATACCAGTGTTAGCGTACACAAAGAAAATGTTATTCGGGTACTAAGTGCTAACGTCATGAGTGCTATTTTGTAGCACCTCTAGGGCTGTCTCTCTTTTCAATTTCTTTCTTTCTTAAATAAATCTCTTTGTCTCCTGCCCTGCCCTGGTCTTAGGGCTTGGACTCAGGGCCTCGGAGCTGTCCCTGAGCCTCTTTGTGCTCAAAACTAGTGTTCTGCCACTTGAGCCACAGCACCACTTCTAGCTTTTCTGAGTAGTTTATTGGAGATAAGTAAGACTCCCTGCCCAGGCTGGCTTCAAACTGTGATACTCAGATCTCAACCTCCTGAGTAGCTAGTATTACAGAAGACATGAACCACCAGTGCCCTGCTTCCTCGTGCTCCAAGTGTGTGTGTGTGTGTGTGTGTAATGGTTAGTACTCTATTACCAGTTGTTGTTGTTTTTTTTCCCCCTGCTGGATAATTGTAGATAAGGGTCTGAGATTTGTCTGCCTTGGTTGGATTCAAACTGCAATCTTCAGATCTCAGCCTCCAGGGTAGCTAGGATTATAGGCATGAGCCATAAGCACCCAACAGGACTTTTCTTTATAAATGCCTCACATGGAGTTCTAAAAAGTGATTTTCATCTGGGAACTGGTGGCTTATTCCTGTAATCCTACTTGCTCAGGAGGTAGAGATTAGAAGGACAGAGGTTCAGGAACAACTTAGGCAAAAAGTTCTCAAGACTTCATCTCAACCAATAGTTATGGTGTTAACACTTCTGTCATTCCCAGCTACATCAGCAAGCATAAATAGGAGGATTTCTGTCCAAGCCAAACTGGGGAAAAGGCAAGACCCTATCTCAGAAATAACAAGAGCAGAGCTGGGCGCAGTGGCTCACACCTGTAATCCTAGCTACTCAGGAGGCTGAGATCTGAGGGTCACAGTTCAAAGCCAGCCCAGGCACTAAAGAATGAGACTCTTATCTCCAATTAATCACTAGAAAACAGGAAGTGGTGCTGTGGCTGAAGGGGTAGGGCGTTAGCCTTGAGCTGAAGAGCTCAGGGACAGCACCCATGCCCAGAGTTCAAGCCCCATGACTCACACACACACTAAAAATAACAAGAGCAAAAAGGACTGGAAGTGTGGTTCAATGGTAGACGACCTGCCTAGCAAGCAAGAGAGAAAGAGAGAGAGAGAGAGAGAGAGAGAGAGAGAGAGAGAGAGAGAGAGAGAGAGAGAGAGAGAGAGAGAATCAGCACCCAATCAAGTAAAAGTCCAACACCCAGAAGGATCAGGTAACTTCTGCTAAGCACACTTAGCAAAACTCACAAACCAAAGGCAACATTTTGGCTTTCTGGGTGGTAGGAGTTCCCAGAGGAGCTCCAAAAGTGTAGGCTACTGGGAATAGGGCAAGGAAACCTGGTCACCCACTGCCCACCCTCCAAGTAAGAAGCCAGCCCATCCAGAGTGACCAAAGGGCAGCCCAGGGCAAGGAGGAGCCTAGAATTAAGCAGAGGATCAGCTTTTTATGTTCATGTAAAAAGCCCTTGCCCTGGGGTTACAAATGTTATTGCACTGTGTAGCACTTTCCTGCTGCCCTCAGTCACAGGCATCCGAAGACCCCAGTGGCAGTACTTTTATAACTCTTGATCAATAGCTTATTTCTATCGCCTTCAGTCCCGCTGCCAATGCGTCCTGTGTAATGTGGGAAGCCAGCAGCCTTTGCTGTTCTCCAGCTGTACATGCTATGAATGTAAACAATGTATCGTGTGTGAGTGTGTGTGCACACGTGTCCACGTGCACGCACACATGCACACACTGAGCAGGGGGTGGAAGGGTGACAGGAATTGTCAAATAAGGAATGAATGATAAAAAAAAACAACATGAACCTTTCATTCTGGAAGACGACCACCAAAACACTGGGAGTTCTCTCCTCCCCTGCCTCTCCCAGGTCTGCTCTCTTCTGACCGTGTGTGCATGCCTGCATGCACACTGGAACTTGAACTCATGCCCTGGGCACCGTCTTTTAGTTTTTTTCTCAAGGCTGGTGCTATACCACTTGAGCCACAGCTTCACTTCTGTTTGGTTTGGTTTTTTTTTTGCTAGTTAATTGGACATAGGAGTGTCATGGACTTTCTTGCCCAGGCTAGTTTTGAACCACAAACCTCAAATCTCAGCCTCCTGAGTAACTAGGAGCTACTTAGCTCCTGGTGCCTGGTGGCAGTGGTAGTAGCTGCATCTTTTTCTCCTCCTCCTCCTGCTCCTCCGCCTCTTCCTCCTTCTTCTCTCTTCCTAGTCTCTCTCCTTTCTCTCCTGTTTTTATTAAATATTATATAATTATATAATTATTACATATCATATTGTATAGAATTGTACATTTTTATATAATAGCTACATGCTATGTTATATAGCATAATCTAGTTTATATTATACTATATTATATACCATACAAGTAATAGATTATATGTTATCATAGTAATGTTATCAAAGTAATGTAGTAAGAGGTTCTAGGGGAAAAAAGTCCCATTCTCTCTTCATTCATCTAGACTTGACCAGCCCCAGAACCAAAGAGGTATTCAGGAAAGAGCTACTGACTCAATAAATGAATCTCAGTCTCCAATGGAGAAGAGTGGTCTGGGAGTGGTCTGAGTGAAGAGCCATGGACAAAGGCTTCGCGTGCTTGCAGTAGTGCGCTCCTACCAGCTACTAGGCCTCTCTTTTATTTAAAGGGCCAGGAAAGGCACGGTAAGTGGGAATGCTGTTCTGACATTGCAGGGAGCAGAGTCCGTCAAGAAACTCCATCAAGGACATACACCTCATCTTAGCTTCTTTCCCCCACTGCAGAGGCCAGTTTTAGGACAAACCCCCTGTGGGAGCTATCCTGAAGGAGCACCCAGGGGTCCCCACATTTTGCAGCTGTGGGAGGAGACCTCCAGCTGGCAAGAAGGCCGCTACCTGACTTGCCCTTGTGGGGCCCTGGTCCTCGAGGCACAGCCAAACCTCTCTGTTTGGAGGAAGGAAGTGGAGGTGATATTGTCCTTCAGGCCACCCCGCACCTTTCCTACAACTCCTTCTCTGCCCTCTTCCATGGGAAAACAGGCAGGAACTGGCCTCATAGTGGGCCAGGGGAAGCCAGAAAGTCCCTTTCTCTCTGGTGGGGGACTGGTCAAAAAGGAGAACATATCTTCTGTTTTAAAAATGAGGAGGCAGGAGTGGTAGAGTGCCTGCCTAGCATACACAAAGACCCAGGTTCGATTCCTTAGTGCCACATATATAGAAAAAGTTGGAAGTGGTGCTGTGGCTCAAGTAGTAGAGCTCTAGCCTTGACCAAAAAAAAAAAAAACCCAACAACAAAACAAGGACAGTGCTCAGGCCCTGAGTTCAAGCCCAGGACTGGCAAAAAAAGGGGGGGATGGAGGGGTTACTAATGACTCCTACCTGTCATCCTAGCTACTCAAGAGGCTGAGATCTTAGGATCACAATTTGAAGCCAATCAGGGCAAGCAAATTTATGAAATTTATTTCCATTGAACCACCGGAATGTCAGCAGTGAGTGGAGAAAGACAGAGATGCAAATGCCTATGTGCCTGTGATCATCTAAAATAATATTTATCAAATGAACTCCAGGAAATGGAAACACAGACTTTTTTTCCCCTTCATTGTGGTTTTTGTTTTATTTTCTTTTTATCTTTTTGTCTGTCTTTGGGAAGGGAAGGGGAACACAGAAATGGAGGGGCAAAGGGAGAACAAATGCAGCAGTGATACTACACACTCTACTGAAAGTGAACTTGTAGGTGAGGACTGGAGGAAAAAACCTGGAGAGGGTGTAGGAAGGGGTGACACTGTCACAAAAGAGATGTGCTCATCATCTGATGTGGATAACTCTAAGCCCTCTGTACATCACCTTTATAATAGCAATAAAAAATAATTTTAATGAAACAAAAAAGCTAGGGCCGGAGTTTAGCCTAGTGGTAGAGTGCTTGCCTAGCATGCAGGAAGACCCGGGTTCAATTCCTCGATACCAAATACATAGAAAAAAGCCAAAAGTGGTGCTGTAGCTCAAGTGGTAGAGCTCTAGCCTTGAGAAAGCCCAAGAACAGTGCTCAGGCCCTGAGTTCAAGGCCCAGGACTGGCAAAAAAAAAGCTGGAAGTGGAGTTGTGGCTCAAGTAGTAAAGCGCTATCCTTAAGGAGTCAAAACTAGGGGACTGCCCAGACTCTGAGTTCAAGCCCTAATACTGACACAAAATGAGAGCTATCCCCTGCCTCCTCTCCAGGGTGAGATCAGTGTGGGGAAGCTTCATCTAATAGGGTGTCAGGTTAGGCTGTGGGGGCAGGGCAGTGGATTCTGGAAAGATCTTGAACCCAGCACTTCCCTTCATTTGCCTGCATGGAACCTCCTGCCCTCGGGGTGCATGGCAGGAGAGGGAAGGAGGTTGGCAAAAGGCATCCTTGGCTCTGGACCACACCGCCTGTAGTGCACCATGAATTAATATTTTTAATATATCCTGTAATTATCTTATGAACAGAACAGTTCTGTGGCACTGTATTTTTTTAGCTTTAAAAGCCTTAATTTGTGCACTATAAACATTAAAAACATAGCATCATTTTCATAATGTTGTTGCTTTATTTCTTAGAGTCCCAGGAGCCTCACCAAATGGCAGTTGAGTCCCATGGTCCCAACCAAGAGTGGGGCATGTGGTTGCCCAAGCTAGTTTCGAACCTTGATCTCCGGATCTCAGCCTCCTGAGTAGCTAGGGTCCCAGGAATGAGCCGCCAGTCCTTAGTTTACAGTGCTCAGCTTGCAGGCCTCTTTTGGAAGGAAGCAGTTTTGGCAGGCTGCTCCAATCCCACAGGGCATCTGCGAGGCTGTCCTGCCTTTGGACTCCCCTGTACCAAAGCTCAGACCCTACAGCTGTCCAGGCATGGCAAGACCTCCCTGCTCACCTTTTCATTTTTGGCCAGTCCCAGGACTTGAACTCAGGGCCTAGGTGCTGTCCTGGAGCCTCTTTGTGCTCAAGGCTAGCGCTCTTCCATTTGAGCCATGGTGCCATTTCCCAGCTTTTTCTGAGAAGATTTTGGAGATAGAATCTAACAGGTTTTCCTGCTCTGTCAGGCTTTGAACCTCAATCTTCAGATTTCAGCCTCCAGAGTAGCTAGGATTATAGGTGTGAGCCACTAGTGCCCACTTGCATCCTATTTTTTTAACTTAAAGAATTATGTTTTAATAATAATACATATATTTCTTTTATATTCTTACATATTATTCTTGAAACATTTTATTTATAAATGGAAATAAACTTGTTTCTTTTCTGAAATACAAATTACTTAACCACTACAGAAAAATGAAAATTATCTCAAGCTGGTGCCTGTGGCCCATGCGTGTAATCCTAGCCACTCAGAAGGCTGAGATCTTAGGATCACAGTTCAAAGCTGGCCCAGGCATGAAAGTCTGAAAGTCCATGAGGCTGTTTTCGCCAATAAACCACCAGAAAACTGGCAGTGTGGCTGTGACCCAAAGTGGTAGAGCACTGGCCTTGAGCTGAAGAGCTTAGAGATAGTGTCCAGCCCCTGAGTTCATATGTGGAAAAAAAAAATTATCCCAGAATCGTACTTCCTAAAGAAGTCAGAGTAATAATCCCTATTATTTTAAATGTCTTTCAAGTTATACATTCATATGTACATATATACATGTATATGTGTATTCCTAACACATAGTGGGTGTTTGTGGATATCAGCCAATTTACCTCTCTTTTCAGACTTGCCATCATTATGTGTTGATAGAGTCTCTTCATAGGACATGCTACGCTCCCATATCCTGTATTATCATACTCAGATTAGGAAGGATGAAGACAAAAAAAAGAAAGAAAGAAATATGGATAAAAATTATATTTGATCTTCCAGATCCATTCTCACTGAGATTGTAAACCTTCTCACCCATCCCAGCAGACTTACAGTCACATCTCCCTGTAACCAGTACTGTCTGCCTAAACAGCCACACCCCTGGGGCCTACTCCCAAAGCCCTTCCATTTCCAAATTAATTTTTTTCCTAGGATCAGGACTTGAATTCAGAGCCTCTTGCTCTTGTTCACAGGCTGGCACTGTACCTCTTAAACCATGGCACCAGGCATTAGCCACTGGCAGACATCCAACAGTACTATTAAGCCTTTACAAGCTTTGTTTTTGGAATGCATTTTGGGGTGTATTTTGGGATAACTTTGCCTTTCCCTCCCCTCCAAGGATATTCTGTGACACTGATAATTTTTATTAAGTAATTAATATTTTCCTCACCAAGCTGAAATACTCCCTTTATTCTACAACAAATTCTTCTACATTCATGAATGTTTCTGCATTGATCTGTCTTCTCCTGCTCAGATACCATTATGTTTTAATCATTACTGTTTTATATCAGGTAGAATAAGCCATTCCTCTTTTCTTTTCTTTCTTTCTTTCTTTCTTTTTTTTGGTAGTTGGCAGGGCTTGAACTCTGGGCCTGAGTGTTGTCCCAAAGCTCTTCAGCATAAGGCTAGCACTCTACCACTCGAGCCATTGTGCCACTTCCAGGCTGGCTTTGAACCTCTCAGGTCTCAGCTTCCTGAGTAGCAAGGGTTACACCAGAGTGAGCCACCAGCACCCAGCCCTCTTTTTTTTTTCCCCTTAACTTTCTGGTCTCTTCTCCATTTGTTTATTCTTCTGGAGAAAAAGTTGAATTATTTTAACTAGTCCACACCTCTCTCCAGCTAATGTTTTCTCTTGGTGTTTTGATTGACTTATATTAGAACTATAGTCTAATTTTAAAAGACTTCACATCCTTACCAATATTTAGTGTTTCCTTCCTGGATCCAGGAGTCTGCCTCTCCATTTTTCAAGTCTTCTTTCATGTCCTTGAGCAAGGTTTTATAGTCTCTTCATAAATATCTTATGCGTTTTTGTTAAGTTTATTTGTAAGTATTTTGTGTTTATGCCAGTTGTGAATGGGCTGCATTGTGCCAGTAAGAAAGCTTAGGAAGGCTAGCTCCTGCGTTCCATAAACATACCCCATTTGGGCTATGATTATTTCATACTATTGTTTCAATTAAGTCATTAATGTTTTATTTGTCCTTTATTCCTAACGAAGCTTGGACTGTGATCCTCTCACCCTGGAAGGCTTTTGATCATAATGTTTTCAAAAATCTAGAAGTAAATTAAGAAACTTCCAGGCTTAACCTTAGTCTAGTCCTGACTTATCCAATTCATTGGCCACTCACTCACCACATGTGCTCATGGAGTCTAGAAATGTGCCTTATGGTCCTGTTAATTATCTTACATGTAAGTTTTAAAATCAATGTCAGGCCCGGAGTTTGGCCTAGTGGTAGAGTGCTTGCCTAGCATGCACGAAGACCAGGGTTCGATTCCTTGGTACTGCATACATAGAAAAAAGTTGGAAGTGGTGCTGTGGCTCAAGTGGTAGAGCTCTAGCCTTGAAAACAGTCCAAGGACAATGCTTAGGTCCTAAGTTCAAGCCCTATGACTGGCAAAAACAAAACAAAAAACTAAAAAAAAAAACCAAAACAATGTCAGATTTGCTTATAGGAATGGTGTGTGTGTGTGTGTGTGTGTGTGTGTGTGTGTGTGTGTGTGTGTGTCTCTTGGGCCTTACACTTAGGGGTTGAGTGCCATCGTTGAGATTCTTCTGCTTAAGGCTCGTGCTACCACTGCAGCCACAGAGCCCTTTCCAACTTTTTCTGAGTAGTTTATTAGAGATAAGCGTCTCACACTTTCCTGCCCACACTGGCTTTGAACTGCAATCTCAGATCTTCAGCCTCCCGAGGAGCTAGGATTATAGTACAGTAAGCCACTAGCGCTTAGCTTGAAATATTTTTAAGTGTGTTTGGGCCCATGACAATCTACTTTTCTATTGTAAAATTTCCAAAATCTAAATCTGCAGAGATAGGTGATTATGATAAGATTTATTGTCTTCATGATGTTTTTCTTTTTCCTTCAGACTAGTACTTGGGCTTGAACTCTCACTTGGCTTTTCTGCTCAAGGCTGGCATTCTACCACTTGAGCCACAGCTCTACTACCAGCTTTTTACTAGTTAATTGGAGATAAGAATCTATGAACTTTACCTCTCGGCCTAATATAAGTCATGAATCTCAGATCTCAGTCTCCTGAGTAACTAGAATCACAGGTAGGAACCACCCATGCCTGAATTCATCTTATATTTTTATTGGGAACCATCACTCTAAACTTTCAAATAGTGCCAATTATTGGAACTTTTAAGACTACACATAAAGCTGGGTGCTGGTGGGTCACACCTGTAATTCTAGCTACCCAGGAAGCTGAGATCTGAGGACTGTGATTCAAAGCCAGTAGAGGCAGGAAAAATCCTATTAGCCACCAGAAAACTGGAAGTGGACAGTGTCCAGTTCCTTAATTCAAAACCAAGTGACCAACAAAAAGAAAGAAAAAGAACTTATGATTTATATAACTACACCCAAATGAATACATGAAGTTTAAAGTATGCTTAGCCAATCTGGTTCTTTGTTCATTTGTTTTTTTGTATTGGGGATTGAACTAGAGCAGGCACCCTATAATTTAAGCCATGTCCCCAGCCCCTTTATGTTATTTTTTGAGGAAGGATCTCCCTTTATGTCTGAGGAAACCTGGACTGTGATCCTCCTATATATGTGCTTCCCATGTGATTGGGTATGAAAGGTACCACTGAATCCAGCCACTAGTTATGATGGCATCTCTTGAACTTCTTTACGTAAGCTAACCTGGAGCCACAATTTCCCATCTCCACCTCTGAAGTTGCTCAGATTACAGGCTTGAGCAGTGGTCAGTTATTTTGGAATATCGAGGTTATGTTTCTTTTTTTCGTCCTTCCTTTCAATGACTACAAACAGTTTTATGTTTTAACAAGTCTGTGACTGCATCTTTGTCCAGGGTAACGACATGGTCAGATCTGCTCCCCAGGGCTATGTTGTAGAGTTCATACTGGTCAAGGCCAAGGTGATTTAAGAGAACTAATTTGCATGCCATTGCAGATGCTCTAAAGGTGATGGAAGGAAGTACACACTCTCAAGAGAGATTTTAGACATAGCACCCATGGACTTGGGCTTGGATTAGAGATTGCAGTCAGGGTAAGGGAACGAAGGACAACTTCCAGGTGCCTGTGTATCAACTGGAGGCTGGGAAGACAGCCCCTAGGCTGGGAATCTTAAAAAAAAAAAAAAAAAAAAAAGGACTAGTCTGTGGGGAATAAGCTCTTGAGTTGAGTTTTACAGTGCTCTTGAGACTTCTAAGCATTTGTGTGAAGGGACAGATCTAGATCAGGAGGAGAAGCTAAGATAGAGATAAAGCTTGAGTTTTACCGGTAGAAGGGCCACATTTGGCCTTGTGTGTTGAGAAGGAGGGAGGGGGTGCCATATTGCACACCAAGGGAAGAAGGCTGCATGGGTTCTGGACATGGCTGGAGGTATAGAAGTGAAGACAAGCAAACAGCATATTAGGGAACATGTTAACAGTTGCTAAGGTTAAGAGGCATGGGAACAGAAAAAGCCTTCATTACTCAATCTTACTAATGATCAAGGAAATATAAATGAAAAGACTAACAGATGGTAAAGATTTGAAGATTAATAATACCCAGTGTGGGCAAAGATGGCGAAAGGGTGACTCTTATGCCACATTGGGAGAAATGTAATGGTAACGGCACCAGCATTCTGGGTTGTCTTGAAGGCATGTCAAACATATATAGAAATAGAAACATTATTTAACAGGCAATTTCTCTTCTAGGTATCAACCTAAGGAACACCCACAAGAAGCTGCAATTATAAGATTGTCTACTGCATAGTTGTTTGTAAAACTAACAAAATAAAACAAAACTGCTCATCAGCTGGGCTCTAGTGGCTCAATTGGCCATTTGTTTTCTCAGGGGGGTGAAATCTAAAGGACTACAATTCAAAGCCAGACCAGGCAGAAAAGTTTGTGAGTCTAATTCCAAAATAACGCCCCCCCCCAAAAAAAAAGAACAGGGCTGGAGGTTCAAATGGTAGAGCATGAGCAAGCTAGATCAGCAAATACTGAGTTCAAGTCCTAGGATTGGCACAAATGAATGAGTGAATAACTGCTAATTGCAAACACATTTTTGATAGAAAGAAAATGATGGCTATAATTAAATAGTATGTAGAAATTTCAAAAGAATCATTTACATTTATATACACTTAAATGTAAATCTGTCTAGAACACTGTTCTCAAGGCTAGAGCTCTACCACTTGAGCCTCAGCACCACTTCCAGCTTTTTCTCTATGTATGTGGTACCGAGGAATCGAACCCGGGTCTTCATGCATGCTAGGCAAGCACTTTAACCACTAGGCCAAACTCCCGGCCCAAGAACACCAGACATTTTTGAGGAAGTAAAACAGACTATATTCCTTTGGGAGAGAGGTATGTTTTTTTTTGTTGTTGTTGTTTATTGGTATTGAATCCTTAATCCTAGGGCCTTGGACAGATGCTAAGCAAGAGCTCCACCACTCACTGAGCTCTACCCCTAATCCCATACTCCATTAAAAAAAAAGTCCTCCTCCTGGAACTTGAATTTAGGGCCTGTGCTCTTACTTAGCTTTTTTACTGAAGACTGATACATACTACCATTTGAGCCATGTCACTATTTCTGGCTTTTTGTTTTTGCCAGTCCTGGGGCATGACTTAGGGCCTGAGGACTGTCCTTGGGCTTTCTTCAAGGCTAGAACTCAACTACTTGAGCCACAGCCCCATCCTTAGGTCTCAGTCTCTGAAGAAGCCGGATTTATAGATATAAGCAAGCAGTGCTTTTTTAAACTCTTCAACTATGTCCTCTTTGATTTTTGTTTTCAAGTATTTTTTTTTCATGAAATTTAGTGAGAGTAGATGGAAGTTAGGGGAGTGTGTTGTGTGTGTGTGTGTGTGTGTGTGTGTGTGTGTTTGCGTGATTTTCTTTTTTGTGTGTATGTACTGAGGCTTTAACTCAGAGCTTGGGCACTGTTCCTTAGCAGGCAGATTTTTTACCTCTTGTCAGGTATTGTGACACTTTCTCTGCCCCTCCACCCCCACCCCTAACTCCTTTCCTGAAGCCAGAAATCCCATTTCCATGTGATGATTAAGGCAAATTAAGCTTCTACAGCTTACCTGACGTGCCCAGGATCACTCAGCTAGGAAGAGGGAACGGAAAGGCTGGGATTTGAACCCTGGCTGCTTGTAACTAGATCCTGGGTCCCCTCCTCCACCTTCTAAAGCCATTCTTAAGTTGTCATCCACCACAGAAGAGCCTCTAAATGGAAGTGTCAGAGATTCACTCAGAATTCAGAAGCCACTGTGAATAAATACATTCACAGATCAAGAACAACCCTTCCATGCACACACACTGCAGCGGGACGCAGACACAGAGAGATGATGAGTATGGTTATTTCAATGCACTTTCAATAAACACAATGGCTACAATCATGAAAGTGTGAAGTGCCAAAAACCTTCACCAGCAGCCTGAATCCTTCTGTCCCTTCCCCAGCACATGAGCTGCCCTCTTCAGAGGCCAGGTCACCGGAACAGGAAGTAGACACTCTGCACCCACCCCCTCCGTTCCCCTGCCTCATTACCAGACAAATGTAAAGAAAGTGGCAGTTTGGGGAAAAACAAGAGTGATTAAGGGGTGGAAGAATCCATGAGTGGAGATGAAGAAATAATTACGCACAGCTTGGCTGACTCATAAATCAAGGGCGATCATTCTATCTACAAACAGCAGCAAGGTAAAAGGACTCAAAGAGAAAGATGAGCTCTTTAATGTGCATTTAAAAGTGAAACAATGGCTGGGTGCCTGTGGTTCATGCCTGTAATCCTAGCTACTCAGGAGGCTGAAATTTGAGAATCACAGTTCAAAGCCAGCCTGGGCAGGAAAGTCTGTGAGATTTTTATCTCCAATTAATCACTGAAAAAGCCAGAAATGGAGCTGCGGCTCAGGTGGCAGATGACCAGGTTTGAGCAAAATATCTAAGGGCCAGTCCCCAGGCCCAGAGTTCAAGCCCCAGCACCAGAACCAAAAACAGGAAAGGAAAACAAAAATGGGCTGAGATTAAGAGGGTGCTAACAGCTGAAAGTCAGAGATAAACAAATCAGTGTTTGTGGATGAAAAAAAACACCTCCCTAGAGGAAGGGGTCTGAAAGTGGGGGGTGGGGATAGGAGACCAGAAAATCGTCAAAACCCTGCAACACATGTGACCTCTGTCCCTCTCCTGTGTCCACACCTCACACTCCCTCCTCCCATCACATCAGGGAGACAGGATGGCAATTTGAGGCAGGAATACAGTGTCAACAAACACCTTCAGGTGTCATAAATCCTCCTGAGTTGATACAGGGCTGTGGCAGGGGAGCCCTCATTATCCCCAAGAAATGAGTCCCAAGGCACAGCTATCTTGGGCACAGAGAAGCCCCTCTTTGCATCTCCCCTGGATCCCTGTGAGGGATCCCCTGGCCCCAAGCCTATTTATCTGTAGCCTGCTGTCAGGATTAACCTCTGGCCTGAAGGCTTCAGCAGGAAGGGGAGATTTGGGCCCTCTTTTAGCCACAGGGGTGTTCTGCCTAGGGGAGCCACTTGTATAGGTGTCTCTGAAGCTCTCTTAGGAATGCCTGGATGAGGGCGGAAGACCAGGGCTTATCTTTGGGGGATTCAATCACTTTGTCCAACCTGTAAAGAAAACATTTTTACCCTGTAATTCCTGAGGAAAAGAGACATATATGACAGAAGGCCAAGACTGGAATATGAGTTTGGGAAGTGTTGTACTGACTTAGGTCAGTTGCATCCAGTTAGGATTTCTCTGCTTTGGAATGTTGGAAAAGCGTTTTGAGTTTGGATCTTTGCTGGGGTCAGTGATCTGCCATGTTAGTCTGTCCTTGCCAGCAGTGATAGGGGCAGCTCTCGGTCAACTCTAGGTCAGCAGGTGAGTAGCTGAGGGTCCACAATGCTCTGCACTGCTGAGCTGGGGTATGCGCTAGCTTAGATGAATTCCAGGTCTGCTGTGTTCAACTTATGAGATGTTCAACTTACAGTATGTTTATCTTAGGATCGTTCAACTCACGATGTGCTTGATTTACGATGCATTCATAGGGCCATGAACCTGCTGTCAATCAAGGAGCATCTGTCCTTAGGACTTGAAAGGGGCAGTGGATGAACAGCAGCTCATTCTTATAACTACACTGAACTCCACAGGGGGTAAAACAGCAACCCACAGGTGGAAAAACACCCAAGACTAGTAGTATTGTATTATAAGTCCATTGGGACTTGGAGTAAGAAACTCCTAATTTCTTATATTGTCAAATGTATTTTGGGCACTCCACCAAGGCTTACCATTCATCTTGGTCAATTAAATAAACATAAGAACATGGTGAGGACTGGAGAGAGGGAAAACAAATGGAAAAGAGAGTCAAAGCTAAAAGGTAAAGAAAGCCTATGGCATAAATTATAAGCTTATTGAGGGTAGGGAATCCTATCTACGAGTTCTGTGAGCTTTTTTTCCCCAGAGTGCTTCAAGCATTCAAGAAATAAATAACTCCCAGCCAAAAAGTCAAGCATTTTAAAATAGTGTCAGCCCCTATGCGGTGCGTTTCAGTCCTTTTTCAATTTCTCTTCTTGGTTTCTTGATGATTCTCCCCCGCCCCCCTCATAAAACATCTAGTCCAAGTTCAGTCTGACATGCTTCTCAGAGCTGCCCACTGGCTTTACATAAGTGGAAGGGATGTAATAGATTATACCTGCTTTGCAACATTATGTCCAGACATTGATTTTGTGGCTCAGTGAACCCCGGGCCTGTCATTTGGGGGGTTACTTTTTCCTGTCTGCCTTTGCTCACTAAACCAATACAGATATGAGGCACAGGCTGTAGTTAAGGGACAATGCTGGTCCATGGAGAAGAAATGAAAATGCACAGGAAACTAGAATCAGAGACCCTCGAGGACAGGAGTTGTGTAGTGCATATAGCCTTGTCCCATAACAAGCTGACCCAAAGTCAGTGCTCCCAGCAGAGAGCACTGGTCCTGTGATGTGGTAATCTAGCACAGCACAAGTACACTCAACATTCATTTACACAATGTCAAAGTTACCAAATGATGTTTTCTTTTTTCTTGCTCTTTTTTGCAGGGATGGAGATCAAACCCAAGGCCTTGTACATAGTAGGCAAGAATTCTACCACTGAGCTACAGCCCCAGACCTGTGACACGTTTCTTAGAATGTGTCCCTGATGTTAAGCAGACACTATCTATTTTTGTTGGCCTCTCAAAATCTTCCCTGAACAGAGGGATACTACGGGTCATTTACTGGGGTGAGTGGGGATGGGTATAGGGAGGTCATAAGAGAAAATTCAAACAACTCTAAGCTGGGTGCTGGTGGCTCATACCTGTAATCCTAGCTACACAGGAAGCTAGCCCAGGGAGGAAAATTCATGATATTCTTATCTCCAATTAACCACTAGAAAACTGGAAGTGGCACTGTGGCTCAAAGTGGTAGAGCGGTAACCTTCAGCAAAAAAGCTCAGAGACAACACTCAGGCCCTGAGTTCAAGCCCCATGATCGACAAAAGCAAATAAACCAAAAAACTCAACACACACTATATAACATCAATTTAACAATATACATGTGTACCCACATACATATGTTGAAGACAAACTTATTTATAAAATGCCTCACCAGCCATCAGATTCTTAAGGTGTTTGTATTCACACAAGGGCACAGGAAGCAGAGAAATGTAACAGATTTTTCAAAAACAATGAGACAATTTATTGTAAAGGTAAAAGGGATAATGGATGGTTTATAAACTTACCTGTATTTATATCCATGTTAAATATCATCATTTTTAGGCAGATGCTAATAGCTACTCAGGAAGCTGAGATCTGAGGAACACGGATTGAAGCCAGGCCAGGCAGGTAAGTCTGTGACACTCTTATCTCCAATTAACTACCAAAAAGCCAGAAGTGGAGCTGTGGTTCAAGTGGTAGAACATTAGCCTTGCACAAGAAAGCTCAGAGACACTTGCCAAGGCCCTGTGTTCAAGCCCCAGTGATGAAGGGACAGGGAAGCAAGGAAAGAAGAAAGGAAGACTATTCTGATTTTGCTAGGCATACTGTAGCTCTGTAATGTCCTGGCTTTAGGAAATTCACATGAAACCGCTTCTGGGTGTAGAAAGAATCTATTGCTTTTAGGATGACTACACAGAATCTGTAGAGCCTACAGAGAGGCTGAGTGCAAGGGCTGAAGTGGGAATGGAGAAGAAGAAGAGGAGGCCTCCCCAAGGGACAGGCACTGGAGTAAAATGTACACAAAAAGAATCCAGCATGGAGGAAGGGAAGAGTTCACAGCGTGAACCTTGGCCACCCTGGGAATATTTGAGGATGAGTGTGGACCAATGGGAGGGCAGGCTTTGGCATTGCATGTTTAAAAGAAATACTCAGTACATGTGATTTTTATCTGTGAAACAACTGTGTCTCGTGAGGCAGAGCATATGCATGTCGTGCTTGAAAAAAAAAAGACTCAAGAACATTTTGGAAAAGAATTTTTAAAAATCAATTTGGCTGTGCCAAAAAGAGTTCAGAGTTGGGTTGAGGAAACTTGGTTCCACAGATGGAGACAGTATGTGAAGGCTTGTATAGAGGAGGAAGAGAGATGAGACAACTTGGCCCCTGTCTTCAAGGCTAGCCATCCACATTAGCTTCTTCAACCCTGTAGATTCTGAAGAAGAGGAGAAGAAGTATATGGTTTGAAACTAGACAGGCCTCTGAAGCTTGGCTTTTGCTTGTGTGTCGACTGTACGCCTCTAGGGCATGTGTTTGGCTTCGGTGAATCTGGTACCCATCTATTGCTCTCTGGGCATGGATGTTAGGCAGGAGGGCCATTCCTTGGCTAGCAAAGGTCAAAACAAGTCTGCTAAATTGGAGGCTATTGCCCCGTGCTTAGCCACACTGACAAATCTGCTGGAATACTAGAAGACCATAAAACCAGTCAAGAAAATTAGAGGCCGGTCTCAGTCATATACTGGAGATGCAAAAATCCTCAATATTGTATTCAACAGTGTGTCTCGAAAGAGAATAATATATGTCATGATGCAAGTTAGATTGTGCTGAGGAATGTCAGAATGGCTTACAAACAGAAAACTTAGTACCGTACTCTCAGGATGCTGGAGGATGGAAGCAAGAGGATTGCAAGTTCATGGGCTATACAAGAACCTTGGCTCAAAAAGAAAATGAAGGCCGGGAGTTTGGCCTAGTGGTTAAAGTGCTTGCCTAGCATGCATGAAGACCCGGGTTCGATTCCTCGGTACCACATACATAGAAAAAAGCCAGAAGTGGTGCTGAGGCTCAAGTGGTAGAGCTCTAGCCTTGAGAAAATCCAAGGACAGTGCTCAGACCCTGAGCTCAAGCCCAGGACTGGCAAAAAAAAAAAAAAAGAAAATGAAAAGCTAGCCGGGCACTGTGGCTCTGCCTATAATCCTAGCTACTCAGGAGGCTGAGATCTGAGTTCAAAGCCAACCAGGGTGCTAAAACGTCCATGAGACTTTTATCTCCAATTAATCACCAGAAAACTGGAAGTGGCACTGTGGTTCTAGGGGTAGGGTGGTTGCCTTGAGCTGAAAAGCACAGGGACAACACCCAGGCCCAGAGTTCAATTCCCACGACTGACAAAAATAAAAACCCATAAATATAAGTAATGATTTTTCCTGCCTGATAATAAGTTTGTATGGAAAAGTTACAGCAAGCATCATTTTTAAGTGAAATGTTAGAAGCATACATTTTTCAAATAAACAGCAAGTGTCCACATCAGCTCTTTTTTTAACTTGTACTTAAGAGATCATATCTAGTACAATAAGAAAAGAATAAAATGTGCAAGTTTTAGAAAGGAAAACATGGAACAGATATTACTACAGAGAATACAATTATTTACTTAGCCAACACAAAAGAATTATAGATAAGTTGCTAGGATTAATTTTTTAAAGTTTAACAAGGTATCAGGGCGATACAAATCAACTATATTTCTATTCTGCAGAAATAAACAACCAGAAACCTATTTTTTAATCTATCAACTATAAAAGCAACAGTAATTAAGGTATTTAGGAATAAACATGATATAAAATGTAGAAAGTAAGATTATTTTTTTTTCTTTTTGCCAGTCCTGGGGCTTGAACTCAAGGACTGAGCACTGTCCTTGGGCTTTTCTCAAGCCAGTGCTCTACCACTTGAGCCACAGCACTATTTTCTGGCCTCTTCTGTGTACGTGGTACCAAGGAATGGAACCCAAGGCTTCATGCATGCTAGGCAAGCACCCACTAGGTCATGCTCCCAGCCCCCAAAGTAAGATCTTTAATTTTATTGAAGAATAAAGGCTTGGCCTGGTGGTTCGTGCCTATAATTCCCAGTCCCTTGAGAGAGGAGAACTGTAGTTTTAGCCCAATCTGAGCAAAAGGAGAGACCTTACCTCCACCAACAAGCTGAGCCAGGTGGCATACTTTATTTACTTTTTCAAACAGGGTCTCACATTGATTCCTGGGCTAAGCAAGACTGTGATTCTCCTATTTTACAATCTGCACATGCCTGGGTTGACAGATGGATACCCTTCATGCCATTTTTTGGTTATTTTCTGTTTTGTTTTTTTGTTTATTGTCGGTTATGGGGTTTAAACTCTAGGCCTGGACAATATCTCTGAGCTCTTCAGCTCAAGGCTAGCACTCTACCATTCTGAGCCACAGTGCCACTTCTGGTTTTCTGGTGGCCTTTTGGAGATAAGAGTCTCACGGACTCTTATGCCCGAGGATAGCTTTGAACCATAATTCTCAGACCTCAGCCTCCAGAAAGAAATAGCTAGGATTACAGGTGTGAGCCATTGGTGCCCAGCTCATGCCCATTTTTTCATAGATGGAATTTAACTTTTGCCTGGTCTGGTCTCCAACCATGATCCCTTGTACTTTCATCTCCAAAGAAGTTTTTCTGTGCTTCCTATGGCCTTTCTTGTCTTATACAATGTATATAGTTATACGTATGTATATATGTATGTATGCACATGCACACACATGAACACACACATACACACATATCCTTATATCCCTTTCTCCCCAGTAGACTATAATCTCCAAATGAGACCAGGAATTTTGCTTTATTTTATTTATTGCATATATAATACAGAAGAGAACCTGGCACAGGGTAGACATGTAATAAATATTTATTGACTCAACAAACTTCCACAAATCAATAAGAAAAACACCAACAACCCAATAGAAAAATAAGCAAAACATTTAACATCATTTCACAAAAGAAAAGGACTTCCCAATCAATAAACATATCTAAAGAGAAAGCGAGGTGAGGTGGCTCATGCCTATAATCCTAGCTACTCTGGAGGCTGAGATCTGAGGATCACAGTTCAAAGCCAGCCCAGGCACTACAAGCCGTGAGACTCTTATCTCCAATTAATCACTAGAAAATGGGAAGTGGGGCTGTGGCTCAAGGGGTAGGGTAGTAGCCTTGAGCTGAAGAGCTCAGGGACAGCACCCAGGTCCAGAGTTCCAGCCCCATGACCAGAGAGAGAGAGAGAGGGAGAGGGAGAGGGAGAGGGAAAGGGAGAGGGAGAGGGAGAGGGAGGGAGGGAGGGAGAGAGAGAGAGACTTAAGTTTATTAATAAGGAAAATACAAATTAAGGCCAGAAAATAGAATATGATTTTACAGCCATCCATATGACTGGTGAATCTCAAGATGTCTTACAGTGTGAGTACTGGCAAGGAGGCATTCCTGATACCCTGTCGCTGAGGGCGAATGGGGACAAAGTCCTTGTGGAATTTGGAATTCTCTTTTATGCCTAGCCAACAGCACCATTTATCTCTTCTTAGGTTCATAACAGGGGACCATGCCACTCTAAGTGCCATGGACAGATGCCAGTATGTGAATTATGTGAATGATCTTTTGGAAGCCCAGAAAGAGAGGGGGGGAGGAATATGTATGCATGCACCATGAACACATGCATACAAGTGTGCTAATACTGGGGCTTGAACTCAGGACATCACATTCTCCTTTAGCTTTTTCTCTCAAGGCTGGCAATCTACCACTTGACCCACAGCTCCAATTTTATCTTTGTGGGGGGTGGTTAATTGGAGATAAGAGTCTCATGAAGCCTGCTTGGTGGCTCATGCCTGTAATCCTAGCTACTCAGGAGGCTGAGATCTGAGGATGATGGTTCAAAGCCAGCCTGGCACTAAAGACAGTGAGACTCTTATCTCCAATTACCCACTAGA